>NC_063338.1:86406964-86444765 GCF_021869965.1 Rhincodon typus
CTAGGCAATGTCTTTATTCCCTCAAGTTCCCATCCACGTTCCTTTTTATGAGTTTAGGTCCTCTTCCATTAATGTTTGAAAACATTGGGTTCTAGATCATTACCCCTTACTATGTAAAAAGCATGCTTCCTTACATTCCCCTTGATCTCTCAAAAGTCATAAGTGTTTCCCATTGACCTTTGTAGCATCTGTTAATGGGAACAGCTTTTCTTTATTGACTTTATCTGAACCTGTCATAAACATGTTTATCTCCATCAAATCTCCGCTCAATCTTCTTTTCAAAGCAGTACCTAACTTTGTAGCTAAAACCCCTCATCCTTGGAATTATTCTAGTGAGACATCAAAGAAAAAGACATGTCAATTAGAGATACTTTAAAGCTTTACTTCTCTAACCCCTCTTCAGCCAATCAAAGCTGGTCTAGAAAACTACTGGGGTCTCAATTAATGTTGTATATTACCTGCTTTTTATAAGACTGACCTCCACCTCAGCCAGAAACTGATGTGAAGAGGCTTACTCGATCAGCATGCACTGCATGAACTGGAAGATAGTTCTGTAAACTCACTATCCTCTGAGGAAATAGACATGTGAACAGACAGGGGATAGAGAGATATGGATCTTGTGCAGGCAGTTGGGATTGGTTTAGGACAGCATGATGGTCAGCATGGACATGGTGGGCTGAAGGGCCTGTTCCTGCGCTTCAATGTTCTATGAAACATCCACCACCCAACATCTAGGCTGGTTCTGGCCTTGTGTAAACTGCATGAGAAGGACAGCAGCTAAACAGAGTTCTGAGAGGCAGCCTGGCAAGGCCATCTTGTGGAACAAAGAAGGGAACATGGCAGAGAAGTTATCTTTTTTCTCTACACCATAAACGCCACCTCGAAATCACTGCCCAAGCCCAAATCATTTTCACACAGAGGGATTTTGCCTAAGATACTTGGCTATTGTAAATTTCATTTTTTTTTACCTTGCTTTAACATTTTATCCAATGAAAATTCCTACACTTTTCGACCGTGCCCAACTACCCCCAGTTGTTCTGCTCGGGTTTCTGAGGCTCAACAGAATCAGAGCCTGCCAGCTGTTCTTGACTTGCAGGTGACCGGTTAGGAAACCATTTGTTGGTCAGTTTACTGAGCAGGACATGCTGCGAGAAAGTGCGAGCACATAACTTGCATGTTTCCCCAGTTCTTAGACTCTATCCGCAAATCTTGTTATAAATCCTGCCACACCGTTAACTATGCCTGACCCAGCCATGCCAATATTCAATCAGTACTGAACTTATGCCACTCTTAATCCTACCAATTTGGCCTTTGCTGGGGGTTGGCAGTGTCGGATTTGATCCTGTTTGACTTTCCTTCTGAATGACATGACATACAAAGAGGAGAGGAAATAATCTTTGTGTGCCAGAGGGAAAAAGCACTGTGGCAAATAAATGCTATCCACTATCACCTGTTGGAAGAATAATATGGAAAAAGATTTGCAATTATACAACAACTTTCATGACCAGCAGATGATACAAAGCATTTTAGAACAATGAAAAGTACTTTTGAAGTATAGTCATTCTGGTAATAGGAAAAGTGATAGCCATTTTGGACTCAGCAAATTTCCACAAACAGCAGATGTGATGATGAGCAGATACATTTTCTTGTGGTGTTAATTGAGCAACAAATATTGACTAAGAGACTGGAAGAAAATTAAAATTCGGACGAGAGTTCGTGTTACATTTTATTTCCAGTGGAGATGGAGGTCAAGACCTTTTGTTAGAATTCTTTTGTGAAAGGTGACTCTTCCAACAGTGCAGTATTTTTTCAGTATTATACAAAACATCGGGGTTGATCTTTACATCCATGCCATGGAGTGGAAATCTCATTGGATTCAGAAGCAAGCAGGCTACTTTACTGAGCTATGACTGACAAGAAAGAAAATTAACATCACCCGCCTGGAATAAATAACACGTTTGTGATTTTTAAGTGGATGTATGCTCCAGAACATTCAATGCCTTAATGATTTCAGAATTATCTCCAGTCCATTTTTTTTTCTGATGTGCAAATGACATGCATCAGCTGGGAGCAAGTTCTGTATGACATTGTTGACATATGTTGCATTCTACAGGAATATGTTTGCACTAAAGAGATTTACTATCAATTGCTTTCTTTTAGAAAGAATCTCATTATATGGCAAGTGCTAATGTTAGTGAACTACTAGTGAAACGTTTCTGTCAACTATGTGGGTACTAAAAGCATTCATACAACAGGTTACCACATTGGCAATTGTAATTCTGATTGATCTTAAATTGGGAATTCCATTCCATTACTGGCGGTCAAGTGAGTTTTACTTCAGCTTGAAATCACTTGCTTCCAACTATAACCTATCTAAACTGTTACCTGCCCTTACAGACAGAATATTTCTGGTATTTACTGGCATAACAATATTTTTATAGGCAAAATAATGTTCCAAAAAAGCAGCTTGTTCCTCTGAGTAGAGAATGTAATCCACGGTTTGTGTTGTTTGTCATGCTTAGGGAGTTGCCTTATGTAAGAAACAGTGCAAATAATTTGTCAGGCTGCAATCGATGATTTTTAAATTCCCGATTAAGCCCTTGGTCACTCTTTTTCCCCCAAGCAAATATGGTTGCTCCTGCTCATTTTTGTTAACTTGATTGTTTACGAGCCTGCAACTTTTTTTTTCCAATATTTTCCTGTCCCTAATCAATTGCAAAACCAGCTGAGTGGTTATAGTCAATATCCAGTTAGACTGTTTAAAAAGTGCAGGGAAAAAAAGTGAAAAAGATTAAAATGGGACAATTCTTTTTTTTTTCATGGGATATGGGTGTTGCTTCCAAGGTTGTTTTTATTGCCCGTCCCTAGCTTCCTTTGATAAGGTGGTGGTGAGCTGCCACCTGGAACCACTGCAGCCTATCTGATATAGATACACCCAGAATACCGATGAGAAAGGAGATGTAGACTCTTAATCCTCTGATAATTCAGGATAGCGTGTGAATTGTGAGGAATCCTGCAAGTGGTGGCACTTCATCCTGGATTTTGTCAAGCTTCTTGAGTGTTGTTGGAGCATTCTTTCAGGCATGTGGACCCTTTTGCACCACACTCATGATTTGTGTCTTGCAGATGGTGGATACTCTTTGGGGAGTCAAGAGTTGGATTAATTGCTTCAGAATTGTTTTATGTTTATTTGTGGAAGTGAGCCAATATTTCTTGCCCATCCCTATTTTCCATTGAGAAGATGGTGGTGGGATGCCTTCTTGAACCACTACAGCCCATTTGTTGAGGGTAGACATGGTAGAAGGTGCCAGAAGGAAAGTAATTCCAAGGTTTTGACCCAGTGACAGTGAAGGAATGGCGATATATTTCCAAATGAAAATGGTGATTGGCTTGGATGGGAACCTGCAGCTTGTGGTGTTCCCATGTATTTGCTGTCCTTGTCCTTCTAGATGGAAGTGGTCGTGGGTTTCGAAGTTGCTGTGTGAATTTCTGCAGTGCATCTTACAACTGGTACTGAGTTGCTACCGAGAATTAGTGGTGCAGGAAGTGGATGTTTGTGGATGTGATTCCAATCAAATGGGCTGCTTTGTCCTGATGGTGTCAAGCTTCTTGAGTATTGTTGGAATTGCTCCCAGCCAGGCAAGTGTAGCATATTCCATCACACTCCAGATTGTGGCTTGTAGCAAGGAACAGGCCTTGGAAAGTCAAGAGGTGAACTATTCACTGCAGGAACCCTAACTTCTGATGTGTTCCTATATCCGCCGTATTTTTATGGCCAGTCCAGTTTCTGATCAATGGGAATGGCCAGGACGTTGATTGTGTGGGATTTAGTGGTAATGGCAGTGAAAATCAAGGAATAATGTTTAGATTCTCTCGTGTTGGAGATGGTCATGTCTAGCACTCGTGTGGCACAAATGCCACTTGTTACTGGAAACCTGGATATTGTCGAGAACATTGCTGCATTTTGAAATGGATTATATCAGTGCCTAAGGAGTTGTGAATGGTACTGAACATTGAATAACCCACATCTGCCCTTATAGTGGGAAGGTTATTGAAGCCTCTGAAGATAGTCAGCCTTAGAACATGACAAGAGCCAGATGATTACCCATCTGCAATAAGGAATTATTGATTTACATTCCCTTGACAGTCAATGGCATTATCCAATTTTGAATCCGCCACTATCAACTTCCTAGCAGTTACCACTGACAAGAAACTGAATTAAAAATGTCAAACGATATCAAGAGCTGGTCGTACGCCCATTTCACTCAAAGATTTACTTGGAACTCTCAATCTTCTAACTTGCAACTGAGACTGAACCACCTTGAAATTTACAGTTACAGATGAGAGAAAAAAGAACAGAGGGGATCAAGTCATTTTTATTGTATAAAGATCAAGTGCATTTTATGAAAAACAGAAATTGCTGGAGAAGCTCAACAGCATCTGTGGAGAAAAAGCAGAGTTAACATTTTGGGCCCAGGCAGCCTTAACTTGGCAGTTTACTCTGCTTTCTCTCTACGTGCTGCCAGACCTGCTGAGTTTCTTCAGTAGTTTCTATTTTTGTCTCAGATATATTGTAGCTGCAATTTTTTGTAAGCATTTTTATCAAGTTTTGTTTTAATGTCATGAGTTGGAGTTTTCATCGTGGAGGGCAGTGGAACTCCAGTCTGTCTTTTCATCAAGAAGCCACATCTGGGGCAAAACTTATTAGAGCAAAGAGGACTAGAAATGGGGGCAGGTCAAATCAAATATGAGGCTGGTTTAGACTCCATAGCTGTTGTCACTGAGATTGGTTTTCTGGACATAGAGAACTACAGTTTGTGCACAAGCTTTTTCACTACGCAGCAGAGTTGCAGGAAAGTCAAGGGTAGGCTTTCCTCTAGATTACAACATGTTGACTTGATCCTTTATGGAAGCTGTGAGAGAGAGGAGGCCATGTCCATATTGCAGCAAGGGTACTTTTCTGATTAAGGTTACTTCCTCCTGCTGCTGCCACCTCTCTCTTGCTGCTCTTCCCTCAATGAGCTGTCTCCTTCCAGTATCTCATTCTCCTTTTAAGTCCATACTACTTTGGAGGGCCATGTAATGGAGAGTGCAACCAACTATGACAATGAATAAAACTATTCCAGGAAGTTTCTGGAAAGCACCACAAGTCCAGGCACTGGAAATGCACCTTCAGCAATCTGACTAAATAGTCAAGTGTCTCTAAGGGGTTAAGAAATAAATGCAATAACCATCACTAGAGCAAAAGTACTCGGAATACCAACGGAACTGAAGGTTGATAAGTCCCCTAGATGTGATAGGTTTCATCCAAGATTTTTTTAAAAAAATGTTGAATGTATTAGTAACAAGAATTCCAAGAATTGTTCGATTCTCGAAAAGTCCCAGAGAATTGAAAAATTGCCAATTTAACAACTTTATTCTAAAAGTAAAGGAGGCAAAAAAGAGGCAACTGTAGGCTAGGAGGCTTAATACCTATGATTGAGAAAATATTAGAGTCGATTATCAAGGATGTAATAGTAGAGCATTTCAAAATACATCATAAAATCAAGCAGAGTCAGCTTCATGAAGGGGGAAATCATATCTGACAAATGTATTAGAATTCTTTTGAGGAAGTAACAGCCTGGATAGATAAAGGAGAGCTAGTATATTTAATAGATTTGTATTTCCAAATGAAGTTAAGTTTTTAAGGTTTTTCATAAGAAAAGAGCCCAGGGTGGCATGGATAGAGGATGGGCTAAATACGAGAAGGTTGGGATGAGGATAGAAACCTATAAACAGTTAAGTGCCATTGGGAACAAAACAGAAGTTGCTGGAAAAGCCCAGCAGGTCTGGCAGCATCTGTGGAAAGAAATCAGAGTTAACGTTTCAGGTCAAGTGACCCTTCCTCAGAACTCTGAAGTGCCATTGTGATCAGAGCTGGGGCTGCAATTATTTACAATGTTTTGAATGAAGAAAGTAAAACTTGCTTTCACCAAATTTGTGGTGGGCAGGCAATTAGTGAGGGAATACAAAGAGTCAACAGAAGGATGTAGATTGGTTAAGTGAGTGGACAGAAACTTTTCAGATGAAATGTGAGGAAATTGTGAGATTATGCACTAGTGGGTCCTAGCAGGTAAATTACAAAAAGCTAGCATGTGAGTTCAGTGGGTCATAGCAAAGCAAAGGCAAATAGAACGTTGGCCTTTTATTTCAAAGGAAATTTAGTATAAAAGAAATTTCTTCTGAAGAAAGATCACTTGATCCAAAACGTTAACTCTGATTTCTCTCCACAGATGCTGCCGGATCTGCTGAGTTTATCCAGCAATTTTTGCTTTTGTTTCTGATTTACAGCATCTGCAATTTGTTTGGCTTGTATAAAAACAGATACTTTTCACCAAAACTACACAAGGGCACACTAGTCAGACCACAGCTGAAATCCCGTGAACAGCTTTGGCCCCCTTTATTTGAAGAAGGGTATTCTGACAGTTGCAGCAGTCTGGAGAAGGTTCACTGGGTTGGTTCCAGCTCAAGAGGGATTTTCTTCTGAGGATAGATTAAGTAGTTTGTGCTTCCACTTATTGGAGTTGAGAAGAATGAGAGGAGATATTAATGAAACATATAAGATTCTTTGGGGGCCTGACAGGGCATATATAGAGAGATTAGTTTTCCTTGTGAGAGAGGCAAGGACCAGAGAGCATAACCTCAAAGTAAAAGGTCACCCATTTAAGACAAACACAAGGCGGAAATTTGATTCGGTAATGGTAATGAATCTCTAGGTTTCTTTACGACAAAGGGCTGTAGAGGCTCGGACATTAAATATATTCAAGGCTAAGGTAGATTGATTTTTGATCAGTATGGGTACAGACGGGTAAGGCAGGAAAGTGCAATTGATAATTATCAGATCAGTCATGAACTCATTGGATGGTGGAGCAGGTTTGATGGAATGAATGGCCTAGATGTGTGCAGACATCTTTTGCTGTTACTTCTATCACCTGTTTGTCGAGCGGGGTTAGCCTTATAGCCTTATAGCCTTAACAAGGGATGTGTCTAGTCCTCTAGGATCTGTCTGTGCACTTTGAGGATTAAAGTGAAGATCTGACACAGCCAGGATTCTCAGGGAATGAAGAAGTGAAACCAGAAGCAAATGGTTCAAGGCCACAGTGATGACAACTATCACGAGAGTATGGCAAGCAACATTGCAAGGGGTGAGGCCTTTAGTGACACAGACCACCCCTGTGTCGAATATACTGCAGGTAGTCTTGTGCAAGATGCTTGGAGAGCTGCCCATTCATCAATGGAGCATTATTTCTGCATTAACTCTGAGACTGGAGAACTCAAAGGAATAAACATTTAGAGTTTAGGTTAGCATGGAAGTATATAAAGCATTTTTCTTTACTATTATGTCAGATCTTGTGTGCATGCCAGGAATACATATGACAGTGCTTATTTAGATGTTCATGAGCTACAGATAAAATGCCACCATAAGAGACCAATTACTGGCCAGATACATAGTAAGAGATCTAGCAAATTGGACAGAATTGGGTCTGAAAAGAAAAAGCAGAAAGACAACCACAGGGATTATTCAAGTGGAGTGTGGTAGTTGTACAATAATGGGGAGAGCAGACCTGGGCCCATATTTCAGTCACTAATGACCTGTGCATAAGAATATCAAGTAGAATGCCAAAATTTGCAGATAATTCAGAATTGTATGGGAGAGCCAATAGAGTGGAAGAGGTAATTACATTCAGAAAGACTTTATAAAGCTTGGTGCTTGGAGGGATGATTGGCAAATGACCTTCAACTTGAATGAATGTAATGATTTGCATATTGAATCAAGAGTATTAATTATAACCATAAAAATGAGGGGATGTGGATAAACTGCTGCGAAAAAATAAATTGCACAGTAGGATTGATTGGATGTTGGAAGATCATTTTTACTGTCCCATTAACAGTGATACACTGGGACAGTGTAGTAACAATTGGAGCAATCTGCTGGCTTATTTGGGATAGCATATGGGATACTTGGTTTTACAAATAATGAAGAAGCATAAAAGCAAGTAAGTTGTGCTAAACCTTTACAAATCACTGGTTAGGCTTATGCTAGAATATTGCATCCAACGCTTAGTGTCACTCTTCAGGAAATGACGTATTAAAGGTGGAATCTGTGTTCCCCTGGAGCAGAGGCACTTAAGAAAGGACTTAATTGATGTGTTGAAAATTAGGGTTTTGACACAGTAAGTAGAGAGCAAGTGTTTGCCCAGGCATGAATGTCAGCAAGCAGAGGACAAGAAATTTACAATTAATCAGAGAAATTTGGACTTCTGCTTTTGCAAAGCAGCTTGGTAATGTCTAAAAGGCGATTGGAATAATATTTGAAATGGAGATAACAGCTTTTACAGGATAAATGTGAAACATATTTACAGGATTCCTATCAGAGGGAATACAATCCTTTCTCAATGTACTTTGCAAGCTAAATGCAGTCATGCTACAATCTGATTAACAACCTGTTGCTTGGGACTTATAAAGCTGAAGCTTGTAAGGTGCAGGCAGCTCCTGTTATTGGGTCATTTGGCCATTTTGAGCCTGTTCTGTCATTTAATGTGATCATAGCTTATTGTCCAGCTTAGTATCCTCTTCCTGCTTTCTCCCCTTGACCTTTGATTCCTTTAGCTCCAGAAATAATATTTAACTCCTTTTTTAAAACATTCAAGGTTTTAGCCTCGACCATTTTCAGCAGAGAATTCCACAGGCTCAGTTATTCTTTGGGTGCAGAAATTTCTCCTCATCTCAGTCCTAAGTGACCTACCCTGTATTCTTAGACAATGACCCCTGGTTCTGGACTCCTCAGTCATCAGGAACACCCTTCTTGCACTTTCCCTGTCTCTTCCTGCTAGAGTTTTATAGGTTTCTGTGTGACCCACCTCATTTTTCTAAACTCCGGTGACGATCGTCTTAACCAATCCAATTTTCCTTCATATGTGTTTTTTTTATTCAATCATAGGATGACAGCATCACTGGCTAGACCAGCATTTATTGGCCATCCCTCTTTGCCCAGAGGGCAGTTCAGAGTCAACCACAATGTTGTGGGTCTGGAATCAGACAGAGGCCAGAACAGATAAGGATGGCAGTTTCCTTCCTAAAGGACATTAGTGAGCCAGATGAGATTTCCCCCCAGCAATTGACAATCGATTCATGGTCATTATTAGACTTTTAATTCCAGATTTTCATTGAATTCAAATTTCACCATCTGCCATGGCAGAATTCGAACCCAGGTCCCCGGAATATTACCTGAATCCTTGGATTAACAGTCAGCGATAATACCAGTAGGCTACCTCCCCTTTTTAGTCCTGTAATCCCGTGAGTAAATTGGGTAAATCTATCTTGTATTCCCTCTATAGCCGGAGCATCCTTCCTCAGATAGAGAGACCAAAACTGCACACAATGCTTCAGGTGTGGTCTCAGCAAGGCCCTGTACAATTGCAGCAAGATGACCCTGCTCCCATACTCGAATCCTCTTGTTATGAAAGCCAACACACCATTATCTCTGAGAAAGAGTCACCAGACCGAAAACATTAATTCTGATTTCCCTTCGCAGATGCTGCCAGATTTACTTAGCTTTTCCAACAACTTCTGTCTTTGCTTCTGATACCATTTACCTCCTTCATTGCCTACAGCATCTACTTCTACCTCATCTATTTCTTAGCACGGTCCTCCGATTTCAAGAGGAATTGAATTATTATCTGGAAAGGAAGGGTGTATAAGTTACAGGGGAGAGGTAGGGGACTAGTACAAGATGAATTGCTTATTTGGAGAAGCAGCACAGACATGTTAAGCTGAGTGGCCTCTGTTCTGTACCATTTCCATAATTTTATGAACTCCAGTTTATCTCCCCCATCCATTGTTTCCCTTAATGGCCAAAAATCTATTGATTCTTTTTCTTGAATGTACTTAATAACTGAGCATCCACTTTTAGCTCTCTGAGGTAGAGAATGGCAAAGATTCACAACCCAGTGAGTGAAGAAAAGTGTTTGTCCCAAATGGCAAAGCCTTCATCATGAGACTTCAATGTAATTCTGGCTGTTTCAGTCAGGACTGAACAACCTGTCAATGTTAACTGAAAGAACTGCAGATGCTGTAAATCAGGAACAAAAACAAAGTTGCTGTAAAAGCTCAAAAGGTCTGGCGGCATCTGTGAAGTAAAAAAGAGTTAACGTTTTGGGTCTGGTGACCCTTCCTCAGAACCTGTCAATATTAACCTTGTCAAACCCTCTCAGATTCATGTAAGTTTCAATGAGATCACTCCTTTTTCTAAATTGCAAAGAATTATAGGCTCATTCTACTTAATATCTTTCCAAAGATTAATCCTCTTGTGCCACAAATCAATCGAAGGTATATATTTCCAGTTTTAGTTGCAGCAAACTCTCACTGCTTTACTGTCACACTCCAACTAATTGGCAATATAGGCTAATATACCATTTGCATTACTAATTGCTTGTTGCATCTACATATTAACTCTTTGTAATTCATGTACAAGGACACCCGAATATTCTCCACAATTAACTTTTTACTAGTATGGAACTATCCTTCATTCTTCATGAGGATCAACACACTACGTGGTGCCTGATATGTAGTCTCTCCTCGAAAGCTTAATCTGTCTTTTCTTGCTTCAGATAGTGAGAGTCCACCAGTTTCTTCTAAAACTTTCTTTTGAACATCAAAGATGTATTTTCTCCAAAAACACCTCTAAAATAGGCAAAGATAGTGGGAACTACTGATGCTGGAGAATCTGAGATAACAAGGTGTAGAGCTGGATGAACACAGCAGGCCAAGCAGCATCAGAGGAGTGGGAAGGCAGGAAAGAATTTCTGTAGAAGGGCTCAGATCTGAAATGTCAGCTTTCCTGCTCCTCTGATGCTGCTTGGCCTGCTGTGTTCATCCAGTTCTACACCTTGTTATCTAAAATACGCAGTTTCTTTTAAGAAGTGGTACACTTGACTATTGAGGTCAAATGTATGCATTCCAACTTGTACTATGCTTTTGATCACAGATATTAGATCAATCATAGCATTTTACTTCCATCTGATATATCACTTTTTGTGTCTGTCTGTGTTTGTCATTCTGCATCTGTTCCTGAGCCTGTAGTGTTAGGTATTCAAAGTTTTATACAATTGTGATGAATATACCTTAGAACTGTTTGTTTAATTCAAGACTGGAGAAACAAAGAGTGTCATTTGCCTTGCCTTGATTTCTGTGAAGATCTGTAAAGGGGGCGGTGAAAAAATCTAAGGGAGGGTCAGACAGACCTGTGATCGTGGTATGTTTGTTTTAGGGGAGTTGGTAAGAGACCTTTTGATAACTGGGGGCAGGAGTGAGAGTCAAAACATCTGTGAGCAGGGATGGGGATGTAGCTGTTTTAATCCAGTGAGCTTTTAAGTCAAAAGTACCTCCCTTTCTACTCTTTTTGTTTTCAGTACTAGGTAGAGTTCCCTTGAGTACCGAATAATAGTTAACCTACTTGAAGTGTTAAAGATGATTAAAGGATTTGAGATATAGCAGATAGGCAAAAACTCTTTTCTCTGGCAGAGTCAGTTCCAGAACAAAGGGAACGGTTCCAAAATTGGAATGAAGCTATTCAAGGATGAAGACACCGCACAAAAAATGGAGCAAGCAATTTATAGTACTTGTTCCCCCTAAAGCTATTGAGCCTGTGGCTTTACTTGAAAATATCAAACTGTAGCAATATTCTTTGTGGTTTACCACGTTTTTAGATGACATACATACCAGAGAGAGATGGGTTCTTGTTGATGAATATGACTAGAAGTGTGTCAACAGCGCGAACTGTTTGCACAGCCACAGCATCACAGACCCACACACGTAATCTGCGCTCTATGCTTGCTCATGTTATGTACATGACATGCACGTTATTGAATGAAGACATTACATTGATTCCATTACCCAGAGTGTGACTGCAGGTGAGGCAGGCACATTTGTTACCAAATGTCATATCATATCATATCATATATGAAATTATGGACAAAAACAAAGTTGCTGGAGAAACTCAGCAGGTCTGGCAGCATCTGTGAAGGGAAAAACAGAGTTAATGTTTCGGGTCCGGTGTCCCTTCCTCTGAACTCATTATGAATGAAATTATGGACCTGCTTTAAAAGTACAGACCTCTCTGTTCTGCAGTTGGTGCCATAATACAACACACAAGTTGATAGAAGATGGCAAGAACCGCAGATGCTGGAAGTCTGAGTCTATACAGTGTGGAGCTGGATGAACACAGCAGGTCAGGCAGCATCAGAGGAGCAGGAAAGTCAACGTTTCAGGTCAGGACCTTCATCAGGATTTTTGTTTGACTAGACATTCAGGTTTATGACAACAGAAGAGAGTAGGTGGGGATTAAGGCACAGTGTTGCTGTGATCTAACTAAATAGTTGAGCAGACTCCAGTGCTGAATGGTCTACAGCTCTTCCTATACTGCTGGTGTGCTGAGATTGTTAACATCTTGTTAGAAAAGTGCCTTCAACCTCCAGGCAGCAAACTGTTGCTTCTCAACTTGCTGTGTGCGCGTTGTTGGCTCCCATTGTGGACATGAATTCAAGGAGGGAATGGAACCGAGCCCAGATTGCTTCTGAGATTTCTCTGTTGTAGGAACCACTGGAATCCGAAGTTGCAGTTCCACTAGTAAGACACCACTTCAAATTAGCTCACTTGCCAAGCTATTTGTTTGTACAGTGCTGTGGAAAAACTTCAGTTATGCCTGTCATCAAATAAATGTGAGTGGTGTCTAGAGGGAGAAGAAACTGAAACAGTAGAGGAATGGTACATGTTCAGGAGTAGCATGCCATCTTCTTCCTTGTCCCTCGGATGACCTCCAGGAGTTTGTTTGTGAAGTACTCTTTTGAAAAGTTTTCTGATTGTACAAAGAAACTAATGAACATTCATGCAGAGGGTATGGAACGAGTTATCGGTGGAGGCGGGTACAATTATGACATTTAAAATGCATCTGGATGGGTGTATGAATAGAAAGGGTTTAGAGGCATATGGGCCCAATGCTGACAAATAGGATTAGGTGAAATTGATCAGCATGGGCTAGTTGGACCAAAGGGGCTGTTGCTGTGCTGTATAACTCTATGACTGACCTGTGTTACTTCTGGCCTTTTGCATGTTACTCTGTCCACGTGCAATTGGCCCTCCCCACAGCCCAGAGATAAAATAGCATCAAGGGGTCTGATTGACATCATCAGAGTCTGACATTTGAACGTCAGCGAGGGTCTCCATTGTCCACCATGTCTACTGAAAAGGCCCAGGTCACTAGTGTTGTACATTGATGATGTTTAGACCATATTCATTTATGGTAGTAAAAGAAATTGGGAATGAAATGAAAATATCTCTGCAATTGGAAAATGAATTGAAAATTGAAAATTCAAAAGTCGATCCACCAGAAATCAGATTGGATGAAATGGATGTGCTAAAATGAAGGTTAAATAACAATGATTCTGTGACATATAGAAGATAATCGAAGGTACTTACATAGCCTATTACAGATGTTTAACTCAATTTGAGTGAACAGGCTACCAAAAACTACTTGTGATATTGATTTTATAGAAGTGGATGTGTTACCTATCAAACAATATCCTTACAGACTCATGTTATCTCACTGGAAGGAAGGGATTAAGCTCATGATGGACAATGACAGCTACTGTAGTGATGGTGCCAAAACTGGATACATCACAAAGAAGTTTGCTTTGATTATCACAAAGGGCAACATGGTAACAAAAGCAGACGGGAGCAATTAGGTACCTCTGGAGTGTCCTGAGGGGCTGATTTTCCTCCTCTGGCTGGGTGCCTCATGGCACCACCCTATCTCCTTGTGAGGAAGAGAAACGTAGAGTGAGGTCAGGATCCCTCACGTCTTGCCATTGGTACTGACCACCAAGTGTAAAATAATAACAGGTCTGCATGCATATTTGGCAGCCAATGAACATTTTGCTGGACATGGCCATCCATGATACCTGATAACCGGTCTGTGGAGGCAGCCAGACGCTCACATGTCAGAGCCACCATGATACAGATGGTGTTGGTGTGCTGCTCTAACCTTTGATCCATTTTTCTGACTGACTGTGACAAACTCTGTTTGTTTGTACATTTGAAAGAATGGCGTGTCTCCTTGCTGGCCACTGACATGTTTTGGCAGATGGCCTACTCACTGATATTTGCTCGTAACTCTAATTGAGCTAAAGTATGCACTGAGATGTCAGTTTGCGAGTTGATGGAGGATGTAGGAGGGAGCCTGGCTGATGCTTCCTCATAGCGTGTATGTCTATTTCTCTGAGGTGGAGGAGATGATGATGTCTTGAGGGCTGCTTTCTTTATGGCAAACAGTAAGGTGGGTACCACTCATGATGGCAGAAGACAACGGACCAAAAAAGTTGCAGAATATGGGCGCAAGATTGTGTGTGTTAAGAACACATCCATGTTGGTTGTGATGGGAGAGCAATGCAAAGAATCATTCTTACTTGATTGCCAAGATGTGGATCTCTCAACATCACCACGGGTGATCATGGTCCTCTCTGGCTAATACACAGATTCCCCACTTTTAAGTGGAGAGCAGATAATTATCAGGCACCCCACCACACTGCTCTTAGCTCTCTCTGCCCTGTTGTCGGCTGTTTCCTCCTGGAATGAGACAAGGACTGGGTGAAATGTAAGAGGATGACCCAGTCATTGGGGGTGGCTCTGTTGTCCTAAATGAGTGAGTACGGAGAGCAGAGGACGTGCAGTGTTGGTAGTCTGAGGGAATCGGGTGGGTCAGAGTGATCGAAGGAAGGTGCTGCATGCAATGATGAAAGTGACAGGAACATGAATCTTGGTGGGAAGTGGCTGCAGTAGCAGACATGGTGAGAATGAGCTGTATCAAGGAGAAGATGATGTTACAGAGCACAGAGTGTCACTGGCCTCATTCCTGCACTGCTGTGCCTTCCTTTAGACCATGGAGACTATGTTGATGTGTGAGGCAACATCAGACAAGACTGGCAGGTGCCGTGGACAGGGAGAGTCTGGATAGGCTGAGATTTTTTCTCTGGAGTGTAGGCTGCTGAAAGGTGACCTTCTGTAGAGGTTTATAAAATCATGAGGGGCATTGATAAGGCGAATAGCAAAGGTCTTTTCCCTGGGGTGGTGGAGTTCACAACTGGAGGCCACATTTTTCAAGTGAGAGGATGTTCTAAAGCAGGGGTGGACCCCCTCTGAGAACTAAAGCCAAAACACCCGAAGAGGAGTACCTCACCCCAAAATCTGTTACAGGATTGTGGAAGGTGGTATAGCCTGCTTTTCAGCAACTATTAGTGGTTAAATAAAGTAAATCCCTGACACTCACTTTAAAATCAACAAGTAACAATTTTTTCATTTAACTCTAACAATGAACAAATTAACTAAACTCCTAACAGACTACTAGCTATACCTAAATAAAGCAAGATTCTAATGGTATGCTGTTTCAATGAATACAGGTCCCACTTGTATATATAAAAAAAAAGTAGAGTTTAGTCTCTCGAAATTACAGTCAGGTTATGTGTCTTCTGAATGTTCTGTGCCTTCACCATTGATTGTTTTGTCAGGAATGCCTTCTCAGTTGATTTTTTTTTCTCTGTCGGGAATATAACCTAGTTGTGCTGCTGGTACTGTTTGTTATTTAGATAGCACTTTCTTTAAGACATAGAGGAGGCTGTGAGAACTGAGAGCCGTTAGCTCTGATGGATGGCAGCTGAGCTCTGGGGTCTTTGTCCAACTGTCCCCTTCTTTTATACCCTTGAGAACATATCAAAATATTTTTTCAGAGATAACAAGGTGTAGAGCTGGATGAACACAGCAGGCCAAGCGGCATCAGAGGAGCAGGAAGGCTGACGTTTCGGGAGAAGGGTCTAGGCCCAAAACGTCAGCCTTCCTGCTCTGATGCTGCTTGGCCTGCTGTGTTCATCCAGCTCTACACCTTGTTATCTCAGATTCTCCAGCATCTGCAGTTCCTACTATCTCTGAAGAAATATTTTTTCAAGTCATTTGTGGGATGTGGGCATCGCTGGCTGGCCAGCATTTCTTGCTCATCCCTGGTTGCCCTTGAGAAGGTGGTGGTGAGCTGCCTTCTTGAACCGCTGCAGTCCTCCTGCCGTGGGTTGACCCACAATGCCATTAGGGAGGGAATTCCAGGATTTTGACCCAGCGACAGTGAAGGAACAGCGATTATATTTCCAAAAGTCAGGATGGCAAGTGTCTTGGAGGGGAACTTGGAGGTGGTGGTATTCCCAAATGTCTGATGCCCTTGTCCTTCTGGATGGAAGTGGTTGTAGGTTTGGAAGGTGGATCTTTGGTGAACTTCTGCAGTACATCTTGTGCATGGTATATATGGCTGCTACTGAGCATCGGTTGTAGAAGGAGTGAATGCTTGTGGAGTTGTAAATTTCTTACAATAGGATTGGCCCTATGTTGTCAAAGCCATCAGACTTAAATTCAGTATGCTTTTGGTATATAAGTACCTGGTTCAAATTGATTGGCTAAATTCAAAAACCTGTTGTCTTGTTAAAAACTGATGCTTGGCCAGCTAACTGTACAGATAGATACAAATTAGATACGAATATTTCAATTTGGGTGCACTATCTGTGTACCTGCAAACTTTCAAGCTGTTGCTCATTGACATCCATCTTAAACCTCTCAGCACAGAAAAAAAATTGCATGATCTTTTAAAGTGACTGGGCAATGCTTCATTCCCACCCCCCACCAACCCCCCTTGCCCCTTTTCCCCCCAGCATTTTACAAACACCAAATTCTAAATTCTGGCCTCCAATGCACAAGTACTCTGCCCAACTTCACAATACCTACCCCCTTAAGAAAAAAAAATGAACCATCATTATGAAAAGATGGCTTTTTTTTATAGCCTTGACTCTGTTATATTACCAGATCCATAACTTATTAATCTAGAGTTACACACTTTATAGTGTTTCTGTTTATATTTAACATAGAAGTAGTGGTGCTCAATCTTACAGAAACACTTTTCTTTTAAACTTGTGATAAAGTATCCGTGATAACATTTGCAACATGTACAATCTGTCCATTAAAAGCTTGTAACTTGAGACATCAACTAAATAATCTTGTGCTCTTGTGCTTAAATCTTTCCAGAAATGTCAAAGGATTGTGATCGGTATACACAATTAACTCTGATGCATTGTTGGCAGCGTAAACATTAAAATGTTGTAAGACCAGCACTGAACTCAATAACTGTTTTCAATGGTTGAATATTTTTCTGGTGGATATTGTGTTTTTTTTTGAAAAATAACCAATTGTTCTTCCAATTCCACAATCATCCTTTTGGAACAACACAGCTCCAACACAGACGATGGTGATGTTGAAGGGTTTCAAAAAATTTGGCTTGGCTGAAACTGGTGGTTAACTGGTGGTGTGGTGGTTAATACTGTTTTTAAATTCTCAAATGCCTCCTGGCATTGCTCTGTCCACCAAAATTGTGTGCTTTCCTAACAAATCCGTCAACAGCGCCACTACATTACTAAAGTTTGGTGCAAATTTTGTATAGAATCTGCTCAATCCTAAAAACCGTAGCACTTCCTGTTTTGACGATGGTCTTGGAAATTCCTCGATGACCTTCACCTTCATGTTCCTCAGTGTCTTCTGTTCGTATCTGATGTTGTGCCCTAACAATGTCACTTCCAGCTTCGCAAATTCTGTTTTTGTCAAGTCTATGACCAACTTTGTCTTCCATAGTCTCTCAAAGAGAGCTGCCAAAGATTCCACATGATCTTTCCCCCAATGACTAAAGATCACTAAGTCATCTGTATGGATGGCACAATTAGTCAATCCTGTAACAACTCTTTGTTCATAAGCCTTTGAAAGTAGCTTCTGCATTTTTCATTCCAAAGGCCATTACTTCAAATTGGTAAAGCCCATTTGGGGTTACAAAAGCAGAAACTTCTTTTTGCTCTCTCTGACAAAGATACTTGCCAGAAACTGCGAAGTAAGTCCAACTGTGTGATCTAAGTGGTTTGTCGTACTTTTTCTCTGCACAAAACCAATTCCAAGGCTGGAGGAATGAGTCAGATTTCCTCACAGCGTTGACCTTCCAATAATCTATGCAGAATCATTGAGTGCCACCAGGTTTAGCCAATTTCTCAAAGGAAATAAAAAATGCTTCTTCACCTTTTCATTGAAGTTTGGTAATGTTCGGGCTTATTTGTATCTATCCCTATCAGGCTGTTGGCTACAGTGAGTTTGCTCATCATCATCACTTCTATCTTGTACTTTTACTTCTGTCATTTTGAAATCTTTTTGCTTCAAGTTCCAATTTCATCTTTTGTAACTCGAGCATTCTTTCCCTTTTCTTTATCTTCTGACTCCAGCCTTTTTAAGTTCAGTTTCTAACTGCAATTGTCTCATTTGCATTTTTATTTTTTTCTAACTCCCCTGCACTTGACTGCTTCTCTGATATACCTAAATGCTAGGGTAACTCCGTTACAATTTCAGCTTTCTTCTTATTGCCAGTTAAATACAATTGTAGCATGTTTGCTAATTCTAAAAATGTCACCTTCTTCTGTCTTTCTAAACTTTTTTGGCAAATTTTGGAAGCATCTTGAATGCCCAGAACATCTTCAGCAAGGTTAAGAGCCAATTCCCCAATTTTGATTTAACCAATAACAAGCAACCTAAATTAAACAAATTTTACACTTCTGACTTAAGTTTTATTTAAAAATCTAGGACACTAGTCCCCAAGTATGTTTAAATCTGCAGGGACCTTTCGTACCCTAAATCTGTTCAAATCTGTCCAAATCCCAGACGAACCCCCAGTGTGCTAAAAAGTGGAGGTTGACCCGCCCACTAACTCCCGCCCCCCCAGAGAACTAAAAATGAAACAAAGAGGAATTCCTCACCCTATAATCTGTAAAAGGAGTGTGGAAAGTAGTGCAGCCTGCTTTTCAGCAACTATTAGTGGTTAAATAAAATAAATTCCCGAAACTCACTTTAAAATCAACAAGTAACAATTTATTGACTAACTCTAACAGTGAACATATTTAAGTAAACTATTAACAAACAGAATAAATCCATTCTAACCACTAGCTTTTCTCAAATAAAGCAAGATTCTAATGGTGTGCTGTTCTAATAAATACAAGTCCCACTTCTATATAAAAAAAAGTAGAATTTAGTCTCTTTAAAATTACAAACAGGTTATGTGTCTTCCAGAATGTTCTGTGCCTTCACCATCGATTGTTCAGTTAGGAATGCCTTCTCCCTCGATTCTTCTGTCAGGAATATTAACTTTTTGTGCCGTTGGTACCATTGTTATTTAAATGGTGCTTTCTCTAAGACATAGAGGAGGCTGTGAGAGCCGGTGATTCTCTCTCTTGAGAGCTGAGGGCCATTAGTTCTGGCAGATGGCAGCTATCTCTGGGGTCTTTGTACAACTGTCCCCTTCTTTTATACACTTGATGACATATCAAAATTTCTTACAATAGGATTGGTCCAATGTTGTCAAAACCATCAGATTTAAATTTAGTCGGTTTTTGGTATTTAAGTACCTGGTTCAAATTGATTAGCTAAATTTAGAAGCCTGTTGTCTTGGTGAAAATTGCTGCTTAGCCCGCTAACTGTATGGCTTTTCGATACAACTGTTTCAATTCTGCTGCTCTCTCTCTGTACTTGCAAACTTTCAAGCTGCTGCTCACAGACATCCATCTTAAACCTCTAAGCACAGAAAAAGCACACGATCTTTTAAAGTGACCGGGCAATGCCTCCCCCTCCCCCTCTAGCATTTTACAAACACCAAATTCTAACTTCCAGCCTCACATTCCACAAGTACTCCACCCAACTTTGCAACAGAGGAGAAGATGTAAAAGGGACCCCAGTGACAACTTTTTCACACAGAGGGTGATTCGTGTATGGAATGAACTGCCGGAGAAAGTGGTGGATGCAAGTGCAGTTCCAACATTTGAAAGATATTTGGATATCTGTGTGAAGAAGAGAGGTTTAAGAGGGATATGGGCCAAAACTAGACAAGTCGGAGTAGATTAGTTTGGGAATCTTGGACGAGTTGGACCGAAGGGTCAGTTTCTGTGCTTTATGACTCGAACTCCTGAGGCGGCCCTGAGGGAAGAAGCCAGCCTTCCTGTCCACCACCGGCCCAGGATCTCCAGATATCTGTGGCAATTTTGGGGGACGAGTCTTCCACTCTGCCATCTCCTGCTTGGTTCTTCGCTCCCTGGACCTGTGGAGGGCTGTTCCCGGCATGCAGCATTTGAGTAATTGAGCTTGAAATATAGCTCCTGTGAGGTAGACGACTGAAAAGCGGTGAGCGCTTCCTCTGCAAGGTGGCAGAGAGTGGCACACTGTGCATACGCCGCCACATGAGCAGTATAGAATTCAGTGAGAGAGATCACCAGAGCTCATTGAGTGAAACCCTTCATTACCCGTCAAACACAGACAGAAGTGGCTGGGAAAACTCAGCAGGTCTGGCAACCTCTGTGAAGTTTTGGGTCCAGTGACCTTTCCTCAGGATTCCTTCGATAACTGTATGACCTTTCGAGACAAAAGTTTCAATTCGGGTGTTGTCTGGTGTCCTTGCACCCCAGCCACCGCTCACCCCCCCCCGCAAAAAAAATGTGACACTTCTGCCAAATTTTGGGGACATTCAGTCTTCTGTTATGCTATTTTAAGATTTTTTTAATCTGACTGTGCAGTCTATGTCGATAACTTGTTTTATTTTCCCCACTATGTGGCAGCAGGCCATTCGGCCCATCAAGTCCACACTGATCCCCAAAGAACATCCCACCCAGACACACACCCCTACCAAATTCCTATAACCCGACATTTCCAATAGCTTACCTACACATCTCTGAACACTAGGCAATTTCGCATGGCCAAACTAACTAACCTGCACATCTTTGGACTGTGGGAGGAAACCAGAGCACCTGGAGGAAGTGCACACAGACACAGGGAGAATGTGCAAACTCTTGTTCAATAAACTGCTGTTCTGTTGTTAAGGAAACTGTGCAGCCTTATGTAGCTATGTTTCTGTGAAATCAACTACATTAGCTAAAACGTTTATAAAAATTATCTATTAAGCCAGGTTTAAGTCAGGGATCTGACTTGTCCAGTAGAACCATCAGCTGGGTTTATAAACAATACTTTTCCTTGTGTTGCACTAATTCTGACCTCTTAGTCATTGCTGATCTTAATCATTCTGCTACGATCAGCTTTTATAATCCTGAACTGGAATTCCATCTCTAAACCACTTGCCTCTCCTTCACATTGTTCTCCTCATCTAAGATTTCACGGAAAAAGTTACTTATATTACCTATTTTCAATATCACATTCTCTGATTTGGAGGTGTGTTTTGTTTGAAAACTCACCTGTGAAATGCCTTGGGACATTTTTCTATGTTCATGGTAATAGATAACCAGGTTGTTGCCCACTGTGTAGAATCTTTTTGTTTTAGCTGACTAACATCTTCAGCAGTGTACCTTTTCACTTAAGGGAAGAAAACAAAAAAATTTAGCTTTTTCAGCACAGGACTGACAAATGGGGTCCTGGTAGGTTTTAAAGTGTGTGAAGTGTGCGTCTGGAAGTGGTAGTGCATCAATACAGTGTCACGCCAATAAGCGTGTTCTTTCTTTCATCCCACAGATAATTGCAACAATCACCTTGTGTCTGGCTTGCCTCAGTCAGCATTCTGTTCCTCCTCTGTGCTATCTAGCAGTCACAACCCTGGCTTCGCAAAGCTGAACAGAAGGGATGGTAAGCTTTCCTTTTAATGACCAAACCGATTATTCATTCTCGGCATGTATATGCATCGCAAATGCAAATGAAAACACAGACAAGTTGGTTTTATTTACACTGGCGAATAAATATCCATCCAAGAAGTGCATGGACTGGCATATATCATGTTGCAGAATGCTAATGTGTTTATATTTAGAGTTATGCTGTGCCTGTCAAGTACTGTGGTAATGGTCTCTTCCCCAGGGTACAATACACCCGAGATTAACAATGATATATAACAGGATCAAGCTTTCTCAAACTGATAGCAGAGGTGCAGTTCATCAAAAAGTTATCAGACTGAAATCTTTTATTGGTTATTTCAAGCAAGTGACAAGCTTGTAAGCTGATTTGAAGAGTTTCACTGCATGTGGTATATCCAACTACTGCACTCTTATGTGTTCCAGTTTGATGTATACCTTTATTGTTAGAGCTCCCATGACATTGGGAAAGAGGGCATTAGGGAAGAGGCTGAAAAAGATGCGGGTGGGGTGGGGCACCATGCAAAATTGCCATTTAAGAAAGTTGGTGCCTGTGAATGATGTTTCACAAAGTAGCTCATGGCAGATAATTAATAAGTGGAACACATTGCAGAAATGGACGGAATTTTCGTAATTTTTGTTTGCATTGTTCATTCGTTCTGTGAATCAACAATAAAATATTCTTTTAATAGTTAACAGCAATAGGTTCATTAAACTGTGCTTCCAGATTTCTGCTATCACTGGACAGGGAAGTCAAGATTCAAGTTCTGAAGAAGGGTCACTGAATTCAAAAGTTACCTCTGTCTTCTCTTCACAGATACTGCCAGATCTGCTGAGTTTCTCCAGCAATTTCTGTTTGTTTTGATTTAAGTTCCAGCATGCTTTTTATTTTCTCACTTGTGGGACATGGACATGGGTGTCGCTGTCTGACAAGCATTTATTGCCTGTCCCAAGTTGTCCTGGAGATGGTGATGGTGGTGAGCTGCCTCCTTAAACCGCTGCAGTCCACATTCTGGAAGTAGACCCACAATATCCATAGGGAGGGAATGCACAGTTGTTTTTCCAGCTCAAGTTAATTCTAGCAGACATAACTGAACAGCAACTTTTGTTTAGTTAGTACCTTAATGAACTAAAACTTCCCATGGCGCTTCGCAAGAGCATCTTAAGACAAAATATGACATCAAGCCACATAAAGCAATGTTTGAGGAGCGGCACAGTGGTTAGCATTACTGCTTCACAGGGCCAGGGACCTGGGTTCAATTCCACGCTCAAGTGATTGTCTGTGTGGAGTTTGCACATTTTCCCTGTCTCTGTGTGGGTTTCCTCCCACAGTCCAAAGATGTGCAAGCTAGGTAGATTGGCCATGCTAAATTGCCCATAGTGTTCAGGGAGGTTTAGGTTAGGTGGGTTAGACATGGGAAATATAGGGGAATGGGTCTGTTTGGGATACTCTTTGGAGGGGGTGGTGTGGACTTGTTGGGCCAAATGACCTGTTTCCACACTGTAGGGATTCTGTGATTCAATGACCCAAAGCTTGGTGTGGAGGGATGGGGGCAGA
This sequence comes from Rhincodon typus, assembly GCF_021869965.1. Taxonomy (NCBI): domain Eukaryota; kingdom Metazoa; phylum Chordata; class Chondrichthyes; order Orectolobiformes; family Rhincodontidae; genus Rhincodon; species Rhincodon typus. The sequence continues at coordinate 86,430,293 of NC_063338.1, forward strand.
CAAGGTCAGACTATAACATGGTATCGTGCGATTTCTGACATGCCTGCTCACCACACTTGCTTTGGGTTCTACATGGACTATGTTCAGCTCCAGAGGATATTACAGACTTGGTCCAAATGTAGGAAAAGGAAGACAATTCCAGATGTGAGGTAGATGAGACTGCTTTTTGACATCATGTCAACATTTAAGCAAGTCAAAGAGCCTATTGAAACTGAAATCAGTGAGTATTGGTGGAAAAGCTCTTTGCTGGTTGTAATTGTGCCTAGCATGAAAGAAACTGGATGCAGTAGTCAGACCAATTACCTCAGCACCAGGATATCACTGCAAGAATTTCTCAGGGCAGTCTCTGGTTGAACCGTCATTGGTAACTTACCATCCATACTCAGGTCAGAAATGTTTATTCCATTAATGACTGCACGGTGAGTTCCATTTGCTTAAAGGAGAATGATCCCTTTTCCTACCTGCTCCATGTAATGGAACTGTTTATCCATGGTACCAGAGAGGCTATGTATAGCGGTAATGTCACAAGGATAGCAATCAAAACCCCAGGCCAATGCTCTGGGGTTATGGGTTTGAATCTCACCGTGGTAGATGATGAAATTGGAATTCAATAAAAATCTGGAATTAGAAGTTAGTTTCATGGTGACCATGTGCCCGTTGTTGATTGTTGGGGAAACATGTCTAGTTCACTGACTGCTTTTTAGGGAGGGCAATAAGTCATCTTTACCTGGCCTTGCCTGCTGGTACTACATCCATAATGTGGTTGACATCATACGGGCAATAAATCCTGGGCTAGCCAGCAATGCCCACATTCCGTGAACAAATAACAATACTGCATAAAACTTCTCTGTATCCCCTCCAAGACCTTAATCCTTTCTAACACTGTGTCCAAAATTGGCGCAGATTTATTTTAAAAATTATGGCTTAAAGTAACTTTCTTGCATTTTTGCTCTTGTACTCTGTTGGAGCTCTTTGTGTCATTAGAAGCCTTCTCAACTTGTCCCATCACCTTCAAATACTTGTGTGTTCCCACAAGTCACTCTGTTCCTGCATCTCTTTTAAAAATTGCACTATTTGGTTTATATTGTTCTCCTCAGTTTCCCCCTCTCCCCAAATTCTCCACATTAAATTTCACATGCCCAGGATTTGCTTGTTTCCACAATCTGTCCATGCCCTAAATTCTGTTGCAAACCTCCTCCGGGTGCTCTTCATTTGAGTTTTGTCATTTACAAATTTTGAAACTCTGTACTGTGAGGCCTATGCCATCATTATGATGTATCTAAAAGAGAAATGGTCTCAATATTAACCCCTGGGGCAAATCCCAGTGTACGCCTCTCTATTCTGAAAACCAACCAAACCTTATTTCAAGGACCACAACTTCCCCTCTTCAGTGGTCGAAAATGCTTTCGACCACATCTCTTGCGTTTCCTGCACCTCTGCTCTCACATCCCCTCCCCGCAACAAAAACAAAGACAGAATCCCCTTTGTCCTCACGTATCACCCCACTAACCTCCGCATTCAACGCATCATTCTTCGCCACTTCCGCCACCTGCAATCTGACCGCCCAACTAAAGAGATATTTCTCTCCCCACCCTTATCTGCCTTCCATGGGGACCACTCTCTCCATGATTCCCTCGTCCGCTCCACACTCCCCACTAACCCCACTACCCCTGGGCACCTTTCCCTGCAACTGCAGGAAGTGCTACACCTGCCCCTCACCTCCCCCCTCCCCCCCATCCAAGGTACCAAAAATACCTTCCACATCAGACAGATGTTCACCTGCACATCCGCTAATGTAGTCTGCTGTATCCGTTGTTCCCAACGTAGTCTCCTCTACACCAGTGAGACCAAGTGGAGGCTCAGAGACCGCTTTGTAGAGCAACTGCGCTCTGTTCGCGACAAACGGCAACACCTTCCAGTTGCGAACCACTTCAACTCCCCCTCCCATTCCCTGGACGACATGTCCGTCCTGGGCCTCCTCCAGTGTCACAATGATGCCATCCGGAAACTGGGGGAGCAGCACCTCATATTCCGTCTTGGGAGCCTACAGCCCAATGGTCTCAATGTGGACTTTAGCAGTTTCAAAATCTCCTCATTCCTGGCCTCATCCCATGACCAACTTTCCCTCTCATCCTTGCCTCCTTGACCTGACACAACCTGTCCATCTTCTCTCCCACCTATCCGCTCCTCCCACCTCAGTGACCAATCCCCACCACTGCCTACCTGCATTCACCTATCACCATCCTACCTACCTTCTCCAGCCCCACCCCTCCTCTCTATTTATTTCGAAGCTCCCTAACTCCTCCCCCATTGCTGAAGAAAGATCCTGATCTGAAATGTCAGCTTTCCTACTCCTCTGATGCTGCCTGGCCTGCTGTGTTCATCCAGCTCCACACTGTGTTACCTATAACCAAACAATATTCTGCTTTCTTTTATGTGATAACTCAGAAAGCCCAACTGGAAAGGAACAGCATATATTGTTGACCACAGTAGAACTACTACTAGTGGCATACATAAACTAGACCCAGCCTGGGATGTACAGTTCTGCAGACTCATCCCTGGGTCTGCTTTTTTAATACCTGGAAGTGTTATCACACAAAACTGAATTATTCTCCATCACGAGATCATCGTGATATTCCTTTTTTTTCATTTATTAACCACCACCAGTAAATTGCCCATGTTTCTATTTGAATAATTTGTGCAAAGCCTATTAAGGACAATGCAAACCATGAAAGGTGAGGAGGATGTAGGAAGAGTGGGAAGGGGCTTGGTTTGCTGTAATGTTTATTTCTTTTCCTTGTATCCAGAAGTGATCTTACACACAGCTGAATGTTTGTTTGATTGTTTGTTTGTTTGTTTTATGCCATCACCAAATCACTCTGACAGGTTTTTTTTTAAACACTGACTGTCACTCGTAGCCAATTGGATATTTACATGCAAAGCCCATGAAAGGCAGTGCAAACCATCAAAATTGAGGGAGAGGTAGGGAGAGGGGGAAGGGGGTAAATCAGAAAGGAGTTGAATGGAGAGATAAGGCACTGTATCTCCTGTGGTTCCCATCTCTAAAGGCACCAAGAGTATTAGTGAATACCATGTGCTTCCTTTCTCCAAGGTCACATTAACACGAACAGAGCCACAGAAAAGGGGCACTCAGCAGAAATGATCCCCCTCCCTCTGCCTAGACCTGTTAGTAGCCAATTTGACTCTAGGCCTGATTTGTTTAAAAAAACATTTCAGAGATGTAATTACACATTTGGAGCTGATGGGCCTCGAACCTAGGTCTCCAGACCCAAAAGTAGGGACAATACCAGTGAGCCACAAGAATTCCTGGGTCTGATTTATAAATCTGCAGAGGTGCTCTGTCAGACAACAAATGAACATATTTTGTTTCCATAACCAAACCACAGTGATATTTTCATTTTTGTTTTTACCAAATACCCAGCACCAGTGAATTACCCATGTAGCCAATTAGATATTTACATGCAAAGCCTGCTAAGAGAAATGAAAGCCATCAAAAGTGAGGGAGAGTGGGAAAGGGCAAATGGGTCTGCCTTATTTTGGATTGACCTGTCCAGGGATGTTAGGATACATGTCTGGAGCAGGTAGGACTTGAACCCAGGTCTCCTGGCTCACAGGTAGAGACACAACCAGTGCACCTCAAAAGCCCTCCTTGGTTTACTTTGTAGATATTTTTTAATCAATCCATTTAGACACTTTATGACAGGGGTTATCACATGCCTTTAGCAAACATTTCATCCATGCAACCACAGTCCCCTTAACCTCATAGATTTTAATTTTGCTAAATATTAGGAAGTGCAGGACAGTTAAAATGACTATGAAACTGTCACACAATTATAAAACCCCAGATAGTTTACTTAAAGGAAACCTGCCACCTTTATCCAGTCTGATCTAAACGTGACCAGTAGCCACTTCAATAGTTCACAACGTTTCTCCTCAAGAACTTTTGAGAGATCTGCTTCAAAGCCTACAGCATCTCAAGAAGTCAGACTGACACATCCTTGAAACAATTAGGTTTGGTCAGTACATAATTACCTTGTCTGCAAATGCACATCTACGCAAGACTAAATACATGTTTATAAAAAAGTGATCAGCCTGGCAATGTTTTATTGTATTCTTAGATGACAATTGGGCTACAGGTGTGGCAAATTATGGCCAATGTGAAGCAAAGGCTGAGCTTGCCATTTTTATTCATTTTGATTTACAAAACTATTATTTAGAATGCTCAAATGAGAATTTTGCGACATAAGGAATCAATTTTTTTGTGTATAATTCAAGTCCAGGCCTACTTCTGTTCGAATTTGTCTGCAGACAATATGTGTTTATTAAATAAAACGCCCCGCAATGGGCTGTGACCCTACTCATAGTGTTTGCATCTCGGTTTCAATTTCCTCGCTGTTGGCGCTATCCATTATGTTCATTATTTGGTTACTCCTGAATTTTAATCCCTCTCCATCTGCTCACTCGGGCTGAACCAAACCGTGTGCAAACTGAATATCTTCTTCACTCAAAATTACATTCTGTTCATCACTATTTTTTTAAAAATAAAAGCATGGGGTGGAGTTTTCTACAAGATTGTGTTGGCTTTTTGCTCTTGTGAAAATTGGCCTGAATCGGTCAAGAATTGAGGAATTTTGAAAATAAACTGTGCCCAATGTAAATTGGTCTCCGTGACCTTTCTGCGTGTTTAAAAATCACATCATCGTGAAAGTCAATCTTGGACACAACCCTATTTGTAGCCAATATCAAATTAGTTGCCATCATAGATTCCTACTACTTGGGCAATCTGTACACCTTCAAAACTGACGGTATTTTCACTTGGGCGCAAGGGCACATTTGAAAGACTTTTGGACATGTTTACATTCCTGAGGAACTGACTGCTCTGCATCAATGAAGCTACAAGTGATTAGGTATAGCATTTTTAAAGAATCATTATTAATTGTAGAAAATTGATTTACTTATAGGTGGTGCCACAGGACATTCTCATGAAAAATGTTTCATCCTGGTAATTGAACTTTCCACTGTTAGTAGAAGCTGCACCAAGTTATCACTCTTAAATATTACCATTTAATACCATAAATGTTTGTTGTAAAATGCTGCCTAATTGCACTGGCTTGGGGAAGGTGTCATGTTTTAGATTACCGAAATGGGTGTGAGTGTAAAGCGAAACCAGAAAGTCCATTGGGAAAACTGGTGTAGTTGTGAGCTAAATGTGCACTCTGACTTCTGATTGTGCTCAGAGCTGAAAGTGCATGCTACTTCTCCACAATAACTACCTTCATCCCATTCCTCCAAACCTTTACTGAAATCCTTATTTTCTTACCTCATGGCTCCACTTTGTAATTGAACACTCCAACCCTGCAAGCTCCCATCTATACAAGTACTAACTGGCCCCAACTATGAACCCAAAGGCTCCCACAGCTACCTGGAGTTTACATCCTTGCATGCTGCTTCCTGTAAAGACTCCATTCCATTCTCTCAGTTCCTCCGTCTGCATTGCTTATGTTCAGATGAGGCCCACCTCGACAAGGCAGCCTTCGAAATGTCTACCTTCTTCCTTAATCGAGGATTCCTAGCGCCATTGTCGATCAGATCCGACCCATCTCCTGCACTTCCGCCTTCACCCCTTCCGTTCCCTCCCGCAACAGTGATAGGATTCCCCTTGTCCTTACCTATTGTACCACCAGCATCCACATCCAGAAGATCATCAGACGCCATTTCCACTACCTCCAGTGAGATATCACCACCAGACACACATTCCCCTCCCCTCCCTTGTCTGCCTTCCACAGGGGCTGTACTCTCTGGGACACCCTCGTCCACTCTTCCTTCACTTCCAACACCACCACCCACCAACCACCCCCCACAACCCCCACAGCCCCACAGCATCTTCCCCCTGCACCCACCGAAGGTGTAACACCTGCCCATTTACCTCCTCCCTCCCCAGTATCCAAGTGCCCAAACATACCTTCCAGGTGAAGCAGCACTTTACCTGCACTTCCCACAATCTAGTCTACTGCATTCGCTGCTCACAATATGGTCTCCTCTACATTGGGGAAATGAAGCGTAGACTGGGTGACCGCTTCATAGAACATCTATGTTCAATTCGCAAAAAAGACCCTCAACTTCCTGTTGCCTGCCATGTTAATACACCACCCTGGCCAAAATCTTTGTCTTTGGCTTGCTGCAGTGTTCTAGCGAAGCTCAGTGCAAACTGGAAGAACAACACCTCATTTCCCGCTTGGGAACACTGCAGCCCTCCACACTCATTATTGAATTCAATAATTTTAGGGTCTAAACTCTTCCAAACCCTCGCTCCCTACCCAACACACTAGCCCTTGTTATCACATACCCTACAGTTACACACTACCTGTTGTTAGTCACTAACACTCCCCATTAATGGCTATTCACCCTCCTAGCCAGATCTTTATCAACTCCTTTGTCCATCCACCTGCTCTTGTCTCTCTCTTTGGGCTCTGTCCCCACCTATCGATTAGTCCTTACCCTTCCCCTACCCTATACTCTGCATTTAAACCAACATTTTCCTAGCTACCATCAGTTCTGAGGAGCGGTCACCAGACCTGAAACGTTAACTCTGATTTTTCTTCACAGCTGCTGCTAGACCTGCTGAGCTTTTCCAGCAATATCTTGACAATATCCATACTTAGGCTGACAAGCAGCAAGTAACATTTGCGCCACACAAATGTCAGGCTATGATCAACACACATAAGAGACAGTCTGACCACTGCCCTTTGGCATTCAATGGTGTTACCATCTCTGAATCCCCCAGTATCAATATCCTGGGGGTTACCATTGACCAGAAGCTCAAATGGACTCACCACATAAACATAGTGGCTACAAGAGCTGGTCAGAGGCGAGGAATGTTATGGTGAGTATCTTGCCCCCAACTCCTCAAAGCCTGTCCATCATCTACAAGGCACAAATTAGGAGTGTGATGGAATATTCCCCACTTGCCTGGATGAGTGTAGCCCCAACAACACTCAAGAAGCTTGACACCATCCAAGATGACAAGCATCCACTACTGACATGCAGCGATAGTGTGTACCATCTACAAGATGCACAGCAGAAATTCACCAAATTTCCTCAGGCAGCACCTTCCAAACCCATGACCACTTCCATCTGGAAAGACAAGGGCAACAGATACATGGGAACACCTTCAGGTTCCCCTCCAAGCTACACACCATCCTGACTTGGAACTATTTCATCCTTTCTTCACTGTCACTTGGTCAAAATCCTGGAATTCCCTCCCTAACGGCAGTGTGGGACAACCTACAGCAGGAGGACTGCAGCAATTCAAGAAGGCGGCTCACCACCATCTTCTCAAGGGCAACTAGGGATGGGCAAGAAATGCTGGCCCAGCCAGCGACGCCCACATCCCACAAACAAATAAAAAAATTAAAACTCCATGACTTGTGAATTTGATTTTGAGTTCTGCCTTGGCAGCCAGAGTACACGGCCAGTGAGCTATGTGAAATGCATCAAGGTCAAGCTGGGGGAAAGACAGTGGGAAGTCCTTGTTCAGTGAAATGAACCACATATGAGAATGAAATTGATTAGCTGTGGCCGTGCCTAAATGAGAGGTCATTGCTACTGCACTTCTTTTAGGAGGTGTTTTTGCACAGGTGATTGCTACTTCTTAAAGTTCAGTTCGCTTGCCTTGGATTTCACTGACCCTGACCTGCACTTGCCCTGCTGTCTGTTCACATTGCAATCTCAAGTTCCTTGGGAGCTCTACTTTATAACTCTGGGGAATAAGGGGAGCTGCAACAGAAACTGATCTGTCCCAAGCTGTGTGCCCCTCTGTCGGACAAGGTATGTGGACAATGATCCAATTTGATGAATTAAGCTGACCAAACCCCAGATTTGGAGGCAGAGGATCAGGTTTGACTGGAAAGAGCTCCATTGTCTCGGAAGGCATAACCTGCCACCATTTCTCCAAGTGCTGCTCAATATCCATAGCCTCTTGAAGCAAAACCTCCTTCCCGCTGCATCAGCTGGATATGCATTGCCAGTAGTAGTCACGGTGGATAACTCTGGAGAGTCACCTCCATGTCTTGCCCCTCCCCTGGGCTTGTGCATCCCCTTCTCCTGCAAGGAAAATGACCAGAAAGTTGTGTGAGCGAAAGGATTGTGTGGAGAGGACAGAAGAAGGTGCAGAGGGTGACCTAGAGTTGGACGTTAGATGGAACGAGAGTGAGAAAGACTGAGAGTGTTGGGTGTCGAAGTGGGGATGCGATGGAACAGAGAGATAGAGAGAGAGTCAAGCTCTGGTAGTCTCAGGCGTATTATGTAGAAGAATGATGGAGAATGTCAGCGTCAAAGTCAAGGGCTTGACATGTGCCAATATTTTGCCACCCCTTTGGCCTGCTTCCTGAGATCACTGCCATTGGAAGTTGATTGTATTGAGGTTCGAGGATCTGTGTGCCTGGTGCTCACTTCCACTCATATCTGTTCGGCTTGAGAGGCTGGTCAGGACTTTAGTGATCCCTGAGGTAAGATTGTGGAGAGTTGTTATGTTGAAATGTTGGGGATCTGCATTGGAATGGTTCCCTGACAAAGTCTTGTCACTGGGTCATTTTCCCAGACAACAGCTTGATTGTCTTCAGTCAGCGAACTGACATAATGACCAATTCATGGTTATTTGTTTGGGTAGGTAGTTGGTTAGTTTAGTTAGCTAGACATTGAATTTATAATTCCTACAGTGTGGGTTCAGTTCCTTCACTGGCTGAGGTTACCATGAGGGACTCTCCCTCTCAATGACTCTCCTTGCATGAGATGTGATGATCCTCCAGTTAAACCACTGCTAGTCATCTCTCCCTGATGAGAGAACTGCCCTATAGTCCAGTAGGATAACGGCAACTTTATCTTAGCATTTTTAACTTTGTTTTGTTAGCAGCCTAAACAAATATAAAAGCGTCAGTCCCTCACCAAACCTCTTCTCAGTACACTTCCATCAGAATGATTTTCAATTCCATTCTGCCTCTCATGTAGCTCCCCATTAATTGTGTAAGGTCCACTGAATGGAATCTTTAGAAATTATCCATGTAACAAAGGTTTATTTATGGCTCAGATTTTCTGATGGCCACACAGTCACTCGTCCAGGGTAGGAGTTGCACATGGGACATTGAAGATTCCACTGAGCAATCCCTCCACACTTAGAATCCTCGGAAGTCTCCCTCTTTAAATTGCAGTGCTTGGATGGTTCCAAAGAAGTTAAGTATGTAATTACTCCGGAAAAGTTAGACCGTTAAATACCTAGTCTCTCTCTCTGTCCCAAAGAACTATTCAACTGTCCCATACTTAAGAGCTTCTGCCCTCCCTTCCCCTCCCCCAAGATCCAATCAGTCTCCATAACCCCCACCCGTGATCCAATCCATCTCTGGACCTGACCCTCTGCTGGATCTAACATCCACTCACCCCAAACTCCAACTGGACCTGATATCGCCCGCCCACCCTAACATACCCTAAATGCCGCATCACTTATCTAGCCCTCTTGCACCCTGGTAGCCTACCCCCATCTACTTCGCTTTCAAACTCCCATCTCTCTTTCCCACCTGGCACCCTACCCTCTCAGGACCTGAACTCCTCAAATACATGATGTACTTACTGTTTGAAAGGGAGAAAATAAACCAGTAAAACTACTGGTAATACAATTTATACATATATGTGAATATGATTGGGTAGAGATAGGGGTGAATAAATGTGTAACGTTTTGACTGGAAATTATCCGTGGGCACAGTCATTTTGAAGCTTTTTATCTGTAAAAACAAAATGTTTGTTCTTGCAGTAAAATTGAGCCGTTTGTCATTTTGCATGCATGAGTAAATGTTTAAACAAAGGAACCTGACTGTCATCTGTTCTAAGAGGAAACAAAAGGTTAAACTCATCCTTTTCACCGTTGACAACAATTGTCAAAGTGACCATCTGTGATTCAAGACCTTTCTGATTTTTGGATATGGCAGCTGACCATTGTGTAAAAGAGGTGTGTTTGTCTTCCTTTAGCAATTGTGTACTTTGAGAGCGCTATTAAAATGGAAGTATGGCTATGCGTTTTTGAAAAAGCTCTGTTTGGAATCCCCTTTCAGAAATGCGGAGCTCTCTCATTTCTCAAAAATGTAAGGTTGGAGTAGCAATGTGTGTGAGAGATTGCCACTTCAAAAAATCCAGCCTATTAGCTCAGCATGGTGGAAACATGCCAAATAACACAATCTTCTTTTCACCCAGTCTTGCCAACCCTGATGTGGAAAATCAATTAACCACTGTCTAATCACATCAAGTATTTTCTTCCTCCACAAGAACAATTTCTTGTCTCCTCATTAATTTAGACTGTTCCACCTGGAAGTACAACAAGGAGAAATGAAACCCTTTGTTCAGTAATTTTCTTCATTTAATAGTTCTCAAGTTGTACTTTGCTCCAGGGTTGTGGAGTCAATTGTGTAGAATTGCCTTCACATTGCTCACTTTGAATAGAATGAAGTTAGAGCCGTAGAGTCGTATAGCATCGAACATTGGCTGCCATATTCAAAAAAATTAAAGATCTAGAATACAGATGGTCACTTTTACAATTGTCAACAATGAAAGGATGAGTTTAACCTCTTTATTTCCTCTTCGACCAGATGACAGTCAGGTTTCTTTGTTCTAAAATGTGTGGGGTTTCCTGTGTCTATGACCATCCCAGGCAGTACATTACAGAAAGCCATCATGCTCTGCTAACAATTTGTCATGGTTAGTCTTTAGCCTGTATCCTTTCCCTAAAGTTTTCATTGATCCTTCCGTAGGATTGGAGCATCACAAGCAAAGCATTTATTGTCTATCAGCAAACCATGTGACGTACCTACACCCACTGTTCGTTTGGGAACAAGTTCTAAGTTCCCAGCAACAATGAAGGAACAGTGATATTGTTCGAAATCAAGATGTTGTGTGGTTGGGAGGAGATCTAGCAGGTACAGGTATTCCAATGATCTGCTGCCCTTGCTCTTCTATGAGTAGAGCTTTTGTAGGCTTGGAAGGAGGTGTTGAAGGATTGTCCAATCTGAGTGCTTGCAAATTCCTAAAAGTAATTTTAATGGGAAGCGTACTCTGCAAACAAAGGCACAGTCACCATGAGCCAACAGGTATATAGTACTACTTGTGGTTCAACAGGTAAAATGGTGGTTGTGCGTGCACTGAAATCTCGGGCAACCACTCCCTTAATCCTAAAATACAAAGACCAGCGTAGAGTTCATGTTTTGTAAAGGAATCTTGAAATGCTTTGTCATGCGATGGATTTAATTTGTCAAACAACACAACTATTTCCATCACAGTGCACATTTAAATATATAATTTCAAAAGCAATTTTATCTAATGCCTGATCGGAAATGTTTAAAGGAGCTACGTTTTCATTTCACTGCTTAACAGGTCACATGACTGCTGGGTAAGGATATGATTTACCAGTCAATACTGTGATCGCTTTTTTACAAAAGAAAAATTGACTGGAAAACCTGGAAACATTTAGAGTTTTAACGCACTGTTGATTTAATTTGTTTGAGAAAATGCAGTGCCAAGTAGTCCCATAAAGGTATTTTGAGCTGAGTCGTGGTATCCATAACTGGATGTGAAAATAAAACTGGAATGCAATTAAGCAGCAGCCTTTTATGATTGAATTCAGGTCTCATTATTGGAGACCAGCTTTAGTAGGAGAGTTTGCTGAACAATGAACGTGACAAACATGGCAAGCTAAAACCCTAAGGTCACAATCAAATGGTCTTATTGTAGGAACTGAAAGATGGCAAGTTTATGCATTTGATTAGCTGCTTATCCAAACTAAAATGAGAAGGGCCTTGCACAGAACAATCAAGACAGCATAATAGGTAGAAACTGGAATTTGTTATTGTTCGATTTGTTTCCTTCACGGGCAAAATGGGGTCCTTTTGAGTGCCGTACTGAAATTGTCAATATCATTAGCATACACAGTTTGCTAATGTTTTAGACACCCTTCTGGGATTGGGCAGAATTCAACTGTCTGGGGCCTAACTACCCTTCATACTGGAATCTATTGGAGATCATTTGACAACAGCCTTTTTTTCCCCAAAACGCCAACTGATGTTGTTACTGTCCTATGATCAGTCTTCTTCATTTCTTGACATTCTTGAGAGTCTCCACTGGGTCCTCATATCTGGTTGAGACAATATGACAAGGCATGAGGACAACTTGGACATGCCTTGAGTTTCTGGCACATGCTCTGAGTATGTTAGACACGTGGGCAGGCTTGTCTTTTGTTTTAATTGTCTTTTGTTTTAATTCACAAAGATTTACCCAAGTTATCTGACATTCGTATGTTTTTCATCTGTTCAAAAGATGCGAGAAGGATAGATTCCAGGTAGCTCAGGGTCATAGAGTAATACAACATGGAAACAGGCCCTTTGGCCCAAACTGGTCTATGCTGACCATGGTGCCTACTCAGCTAGTTCCAATTGCCCGCATTTGGTCCATATCCCTCTGAACTCTTCACATCCATGTACCTATCCAAATGTTTTTTAAATGTTGCTATTGTACCTGCCTCAATCACTTTCTTTGGCAGCGCATTTCATATACGCATCACTCTCTGTGTGAAGAAATTGCCCCTCAGGTCCTCCTTAAATCTTGCCCCCCTCACCTTAAACCTGTGCCGTCTAGTTTTCAATTCTCTATCCCTGGGAAAAAGACTATATTTATTCATCCTATCTAGGCCCCTCATGATTTTATACTCCTCAATAAGGTCACCCCTCAGTCTTCTACATTCCAAGGATAAAGTCTTATCTTGGTAACCTCTCCCTATAACTCAGGCCTACTAGTTCTGGCAACATCCTCATAAATCTTCTTTGTACACTTTCCAGTTTAATTATGTCTTTCCTATAACAGGCTGACCAAAACTGTACACAATACGTCAAATGTGGCCTCACCAACGAATTATACAACTGTAACATGACATCCCAACTCCTATACTGAATGCCTCGACCAATGAAGGCTGGCATGCTAAATGCCTTCTTCACCATCCTGTCTACCTGTGATGTCGCTTTCAATGAACTATGCACTTGTGCTCCTAGGTCCCTCTGTTCGACAACACTCCTCAGGACCTTACCATTTACTGTATAAGCCCTACCTTGGTTTGACTCTCCAAAGTGCAACACCTCACACTTATCTGTATTGAATTGCATTTGCCAATCCTCAAGCCCCATTCCCCATCTGATCAAGATCCCTCTGTAATTCTTGATAACCTTCTTTGCTATCAACAATGCCTCCTAATATTGTATCATCCAGCAAACTTACTAATCATGCCTTGTACATTGACATCCAGATCATTTACGTAAATCACAAATAACAAGGGTTCCAGCACTGACCCCTGTGGCACACCACTGGTCACAGGCCTCCAGTCTGAGAAACAACCTTCAGCCATCACCCTCTGAGTGGTTAGTACTCAAAGCACCAGGGAGCTCGGTTTGATTCCAGACTTGGGTGACTGTGTGGAGTTTGCTCGTTGTGTATGTTGGTTTCTGCTGGGTGCTCTGGTTTCCTCCCACAGTCCAAAGATGTGTGGGTCAGGTGGATTGGCCATGCTAAATTGCCCATAGTGTCCAATGATATGTAGTCTTGGTGGATTAGCCATGGGAAATTGCGTTTATGGGGATGGGCTGGGCGCCTGGGTCTTGGTGTGATGTTCTTCAGAGAGTCAGTGCAGACTGAATGGATGGAATGGCCTCTTTTCACACTACAGTGATTCTGTGAAGATGCTCCATACCAGCTGTAATAAGTTCTGGTCAACTTTTGGTTCTTAGATTCTGAAATCATACTTTAAACTTAGAAAGATGAGAGCACTTAGAATTAAACAAACTTGTGTTGCCTGTGTTGGGAGAATTCATAGGCTGGTGTTGTGTTACATGAAAACTGACCTCCAGTGCAGCTGTGAATTTGGCCCCATTGGAACACCTTACACATGCACTTTGCTCTTGGATAATTAGTTCCTAGCTCTTTCAGACAATGCAACCATATTACACAGTATCAGAATTGATTGTGTTATATAAGGTGGGAAAAAGAACATACTTGCTATAACTGGACAGGTTTGTCTGCAATCAGTGGAGGTGCAAAAATACCATTGGAAAGAGTTACATTTTGGAAAATGTTTTTGGATGATTGCTGAGATATTTGTGAACCTTTGCATGTGGTTGACTTCTAAACACTCAGTGCAGGGAGCTTTATATATTTGATAGAAAGCTACCTGCAGCAATAGAAGGAAACAGAATGTCTTTCTGATGTGGTTCACTGAAAAGTGGTTGGAGTGGAAGGGGTCAGGATTTAATAGAGATAGTAGGAACTGTCAATGCTGCTCCACACCAGCATTTAATAGAGATGCTTTCTCTGGATAAGGTTGGATGTGTTCAGTGCCAACATGGCAGTTATAGGATAACACAGTGTGGAGCTG
>NC_063338.1:86445165-86478516 GCF_021869965.1 Rhincodon typus
CTGTGTTCCTCCAGCTCCACACTATGTTATCTCTGACTCCAGCATCGGCAGTTCTTACTATCTCTTGGCAGTTATGGGGCCTTCCTAGGGGTCAGGGGCCCTGGGTACAGAAATCACACCCCTCAGAGGCCAACAGTAATACTTTCTCTGTCAACACCACACTTAATGGTGGCTCCTGTGGATAATGCACCCATCTGGGGCCCAGGTTTGCAGAAGGAGTGTAGACAGTAATGATGACAAGAAGGTTGTGGGCAAGTAGCTTGGTAGCAGAGACAAAGTGCTGGCTCCCAACGGCACTGTTGATGCCTGACATTGGATCTTTCAATCAGTCCCTGAGAGCCTTTGAATAAGTGACCATGTCCCTCTTTCCCCAGTCCGCATCACCTGGATGCCCACCAGAGACCCCATCAAGGTGAATGATGGTAGTTGTAGGATGAGGCATTGAAGAAACATGAATCGGCCACTTCAGAGCTGCAGTGGTTCAGGAAGTCCATGTGTAAATCTTCCTGGCCCAGAGTTAATTGTGGCTGAGAGAGAAGGTGATGGGGTTCCGTCTCTGTGCTTGATAAAATACCCAGCGCAAACCATTAAACCCAGGTCAGGAGCTGAAATTTAATTCCACCCTGTGGGTAAGGAATAATCACCAGCACAGACTAGATGGACCAAATGGCAAGTTGCAGCATTATATATTCCTAGTTGTTCACACAAGTAGCTGGTTTTGTATTTTGTTCTGTAATATTAGATTGTGAACACATCCAGAACTATTTCTGCCAGAGATACCATTCTGGTGATGGACTGCCAATTGTCAGTTAGGTTTTTTGCATGAGATTTGATGTAGAATCCGCAAATCCCCAACGTAGAAATTGGAGCATTGTTCCTTGGGCATCTGTTGTGAGTGATAATGCCAGCAAAGTAAATAAGGTGGCACATGAAAAATAAAACATAGCCATGACCTTCAGAGGGTGTGGTGGAGTTATAATGGATGCCTTGCCGTAATTTGAGAGCTGTGATTCATCTCGAGGTAAACATAATGGTTCCATCTTGCAGTTCAGGCAGTGCTTCAACTGGAGAGACTTGCTTCCTTATATCTAAATCTGCTCTGTACTAAAATAGAAAAGATATAAAGGCATCCTTTCCTGACCTTTTGTGCAATAATTTCCATGCCAAACTCCATATTAAAGAGCA
Source organism: Rhincodon typus (assembly GCF_021869965.1). Lineage (NCBI taxonomy): Eukaryota > Metazoa > Chordata > Chondrichthyes > Orectolobiformes > Rhincodontidae > Rhincodon > Rhincodon typus. Next base: position 86,446,351 of record NC_063338.1, read on the forward strand.
GAATGCCTTCAATATATCAACGAGTGTCGTGATACCCAATCTGTTGTATTTTATCCTGGTACTGCAATCCTTGAGGCTAATGTATCACTGTCCTATGTAAGCCTTGGGCTGTCTAAGTTGAACTTTCTGGGCCCTGAGGTTTGCAAAGGTCTGTGGCTGACAAGATCAAATAAGGCCACCAAAATCTTGTTTTCTCACAGCGATGGAATGTATGCCAAATTAATGAGAAGACACAACTTAGCTTTGCATTTGTCTACCGGTGTGTTCAACTGTATGACCACAAAGACAGTACTTTAGTCGCCTACTGTTCCTCTGGATCTGGAGCTCTTGTGCTACCTGTTTTGTACATAATATTCTGAGGGATGTATATTCTTGGTGGATTAGCCATGGGAAATGCAGGGTTACAGAGATAGGGTAAGGGGTGGGTCTGGGTGGGATGCTCTTTGAAGAAGGGTCGGTGTCGACCCGATGGGGTGAATGGCCTGCTTCCACGCTGTAAGGATTCTGTGATTCTATAAAATGCAGCTCACTGTCTCAATAATATATGTACTTATTTTAACACCATCAGAGCAACTCCTGGCATCATTGCAGATCTGCCAGCTGAGGAGATTTTGTTTTGTATCATGTTTGAACCTGAAATGCCACAGGAATTTTTTCTCCCCACAATAACGGGAAGCTGCTAACAGTTTAAAATGTTTCTCTACGCATGAGTTGACTTCTACACCCATGGGTATTTTAAATAAAAATGTCAGTCATTAACAGGAAACCATCTGCTTGGTCTCGGTGCATTTCCCATACTTGGATAGCAGTCTCATAAGGGCACACTCCAGTTGCAGAAGCAATCAGCTTAGGAAAACAGACTCGAACAATTGTCTCATAATGAATCTGGAGAAATCCCAACTGTGTTAGAACTTCTTTTTAAAAGGTCGCATCAATCCATCTGTCATAAATTTTCCAAAGGATTAGTCGCAGGACTTCAAGCTGCAGAAGCTCAGTTTGCACACAGGTAGCAAACCCTCCTGGACCTGGACTTGTAGGATTAGCTGACATTTTATAGACGTGCTCACTCCAGATGCTGTCACCACGTTGGAAAATGGTCCCTTGCTTTCTCCTAAATAGGTGAGGGTGTCATTTAATTAGGAACTAATTTGCTGTTGCAGAACAATCAATTTGGCTTGAGAAATGACATACTCATCATCTGCCACATTGGTGGCCATCCTTGGAGATCCTAGTGTTGGAACAACATGCCATTCATCTGTGAAATCTAACAGTAAACACAATTGAGAGGCTGACACCTCCGTCCAACCTATGTGAGAGATGGGTCAAACTATTGGATTAGGCAAAAAATAAACATAGTTTTGAGATCAGCAAACTATTAGGATAGTAGAAACAGTGCTCAGTAAAGTAGTGGCACAGAGAAATGTCAGAAAATTTCAGCTGTTATTCTGCTACATTATAAAGACTAATGATGAGTATTGCATTTGCAGTTATTCAATATAATGTACAACTACATGCTCATAAATTGATTCCTTAACCAGGAGATTTTGATTGCAATAATTTGGTTGTAGGAAGCTCTGGAAATGGATAGTTGTGGTAGAAGGTTTGTAAACTGAATTACTATTGGCTCTGATCTACCCTCTTAAAAACATTCTGCAAGAATTTGTTCTCTGCAAGAACTTTCATGATTTCAAATATAAGTTCTCTATTTAGAAAATCAGCTTGTCCAGCTGAAGTTGGCATGCACTGAAAACATTGGTCTAATGTTCAGATCATTTGGACCTGTATGCTCTTCCAGATATCAATTTTGTTCTTCTTTACAAGAATATTGGAGACATGTTACACAGTGTAGTGTGTACGAAGAGCACGATGGTTAAGATTGAAACTGCACAAGTTGCTATAACAACTATCAGATTTGAATTTGTTTTAGCATGAGTGATACCATTTACATGATGTGACAGTCATTCTTATTGGAAAGCACTTACAGTCCAGAAACAGACAAGAGATCCAATAGATGCTGTTGTAAGATGAATCCTCACCACCGTGGTGTGAGTTATTGATGAGATGTACTGCAGGGATCTACAGGGCCTGTTTGGTTTAATGTGGACAAAGATGGGTAGTGTAACCACAAGAAGTTATTGTCTTAAACCAGATTTTGCATGTTGCATGTTCCGAGGAACGATCACTGGACCCAAAACGTTAACTCTGATTTTTTTTCTCCACAGATGCTTCCAGACCTGTTGAGCTTTTCCAGCAGCTTCTGTTTTTGTTGCATGATCGAAGTTGTGTACAAGTTGTACACCATGGCAGATGGTGGAATTTGAATTCAACAAATATCTGGAATTAAGAGTCCAGTGATGACCATTAATCTATTGCCAATTGTTGGGAAAAACCCTATCCCTTTCACTAATGTCCTTTAGGGAGGGAAACTGCCATCCTTACCTGGTCTGGCCTTCATGTGACTCCAGACCCACAGCAATGTAGTTAACTCAGAATTATTCTCTGGACAATTAGGAATGGGTAATAAATGCTGGCCTAGCCAGTAACGCCCTCATCCTGTAAATGAATAAAGGCAAAAAAAAAACTTCTCCTGTTCACCTAGTTTCCATTTAATTCCATCAATAGTATTTGCCTCAGCTATTCTTCACGGAAGCTGTTTCATAAGCCACTTTTGTGCCTGAAAGGGGTAACTGACATTGTAAGATAAGCTCTGCCCATCAAGATATGAAAGACTATACTTGGGAAGAGGTAACTGGAGTTGTGTAGTGCATCTGAACCAGTTCTGTTTCAATTTGTTATCATTACGGCGTTAGAAAATGTTAGCATGCATACAAACTTAGTTGAGCTTGGTGACTTGAGACAATCATGCATCGTAGATGTCACGTAACTTGCTACTAAGTAATATGTAATAAACCCATTTACTGTTCATCAAAATTGACTGTCTTCTGCCTCTGAAGTCATGTGGCCATTCTTTCCTGAAGCCAAGATGACCATAAGATAAAGGAGCCGAATTAGGCCATTTGGCCCATTAGGTCTGCTCCACCATTTGATCATGGTTGATATGTTTCACAACCCCATTCTCCTGCCCGTAACGTTGTTCCTCTTACTGATCAAGAAGCTATCTATGCCTTAAAAACTCTTAATGACTTGGCCTCCACAGCCCTCTGCAGCATCGAGTTCCACAGATTAACTTCCCTCTGGGTGAAAAAATTCCTTGTGAATGCTGAATGGCAGCAAGAAGGACTAAAGATGATGAACCTATCCAAGTTACCTTAGCATTGTAAGATAGTGACATTTGTGAGGACTTTGCCACTATAAGATGCTCACACCATTGTAAGATGATAGTAGTAGTGTGGTTTCCAATCAGACACTGCTACTCTGGAGGGGAAAAATGAGGCAGTTCTCTAAAAGTTACAGCCATCTGCAGAGAAAAAAGAGGAAAAATATCTTGCCAGATTTTTATGGGTAACTTTTTAATGTTTCAACAGCTTAAAAGCATTTAAAAAAAAGACTGCTTTTTTACAAAGAGCAGCCAGCAGTAACAATGCTACAGGAGCCATAGCAGATGTGAGCATATCTGTAAAAGCTCGAGTGAGCCTGAAACAATAAAAAGTATTTAAAAAGCTGGTAAAGACCAAACAGAATCTTACCAGAGATACAAGGGGGAAAATTTGAATGGTAATCCTGGGATACAATGGTCAATATTGAACACCCAATGTGAGTTAAGCCCCATAGTGGAAGGATGAAAAAATTTGTTATGTAAAAGTAAACCTGTAGACTGAGAAACTAAAAGAAGGCTAATGAGCAAACAAGAATTGGTATGGGGTAGTAGGAACTGCAGATGCTGGAGAATCTGAGATAACAAGGTGTAGAGCTGGATGAACACAGCAGGCCAAGCAGCATCATAGGAGCAGGAAGGCTGACGTTTTGGGCCTAGACCCTTCATCAGTATCCCTTGAATTTAAGTCATTTCAATCATCTTTAAACATTTAATTATGAAAGCAAATTTTACCGCAAAAATTGGCTGCTAATTTGGAAATATTTAAAACTTGAAATTTCTGACAAGGAATATTTTTTTCGTCATTTATGCAAGGAAGTTCTTGAGGGTACAGCTTTAATATCAATTCATCTTCATTAAATAACTGATTACAATATTTAGAAGACCTTTTTGAAGATTGTTCGACATTAAGTTGTTCAATCACTTCCTTACTGTTCAGCCCTTTGAAAATAAAAACTGGTCACACGTACAGAAATTATACAACTTTCTAAGTGGCTGAGTAGAGGGGACTAATTCTTTTCTTTTCATGCCTTAGTTTATACACATTTAACATCTTTTTTTTTCCCCACTAATAACAAGTTTTTGGCTTTTGCACTGGTCAGCTGTTATCTGCCCTCTTGCTCCTCACCTGCTAAGACTGCCAAAAATATTTTAAAAAAGCTGTTTTCCAACACCTCTCACTTCTGAAGTAGAATTGAAACAAACTTGAAACATTACCTACGTTTCCTCTGTCCACAGTTGCTGCAAGGACCTGCTGAGTTTCTCCAGCATTCTCTGTTTTTAATATGCCTGGGCTAGTTTGAACGCTGAATTGGCTGATCTATGCTCGTTGGTTAATCTTGGGCATGGTAATTGGCCACACAACATTAACAGGGAAAGTTAGCCAGTGATAAAAAACAAAGTTGCTGGAAAATCTCAGCAGGTCTGTCAGTTCTGAGGAAGGGTCACCGGACCCGAAACGTTAACTCTGTTTTCTCCTCCACAGATGCTGCCAGACCTGCTGAGCTTTTCCAGCAACTTTGTTTTTGTTCCTGATTTACAGCATCTGCAGTTCTTTTGGTTTTTATAAAGTTAGCCAGTGCTTCTACTTGTGGTGATCATCCAGCATCTTACATCTGTGGATATTGAAGAATCTGCCTTGATTATGAGGTCTTCCAAAGTCAAGTAGCACACTAACACTTTCTCTGCATATCAGGCATGTTTCTTTCAAACTGGAAGGTGTTGGTCCCTTACGGAATGTTAACCCAATGAGGGAATCAGTAACATCTGGAAAAGGGAAAGAATATTAGAAAAAAAGTTGGAGCTGGTGACCAGAGTTGGGAGATGATGGTTGGTGAGAACAGGGAAAGATGAAAAACTGCTGCATTGGGATGTATTATTTAGTATTTACAGACTCGCTGTGTAGAACCTGTCATCTTTGAGCTTCACCATGAGCATAAAAAGCATGTGAAACAGCCACCAGACCATTGATACACTTAAAAAAAAAAACCTGCCAGTACTCAGCAGGTTCTGAAACTATCTTTGGCATGAGAAGTTAGTTTAATGCTTCAGATCTGAGACTTTACGAACAGTCGTGATTCAGTGATAACAAGGTGTAGAGTTGGATGAGCACAGCAGGCCAAGCAGCATCAGAGGAGCAGGAAGGCTGACGTTTTGGTCTGGACCCTTCAGAAATGGGGGAGGGGAAGGGGATCCTTAAATAGATAGGGAGAGAGGGGAACGCGGATAGACTGTCTTGTATCTACTGTATTATATGGCTGAGGCAGTTCAGTTTCTGGTCAATGGTAACTCCAGATCTGTGCTCTGGGCAGTCAGGGATGGACAATAAATGGCTACCAATGCCTGCATTCTGTGAATGAATTAAAAGAATCTATTTTTGCTTCCTAGCTGCAGAGCTGGCTCTTTTATGCTCTACTTGTGAAAGCCCACATTGGTAAGACCACCTAAGAATTTGAAATAAGAGATAACAAGGTGTAGAGCTGGATGAACACAGCAGGCCAAGCAGCATCAGAGGAGCAGGAAAGCTGACGTTTTGGGTCTGGATCCTTCTTCAGAAAAAAAATTGAATTTGAAAGGTGTTTTTAGATCAGGAATACAACCTGCATTGAGCATAACATCTAACTCAGACACCCATGACAAAGAATGTTTTTCTTTATTTCATTCATGGGATGTGGGGGTCACTGACTAGGTCAGCATTTATCATTTAGTTCAGCCCATCCCTCGTTGTCCAGAGGGCAGTTAAGAGTCACCACTTTTCTGTGGGTCTGGAGTCACATAAAGTTTCGCACTAATAAGGATGGCAAATATCCTTCCTTAAAGGACATTAATAAACTAGATGGGTTTCCACAATAATCAGTGGTGATTACATGGTCACAATTAGGCTAGTTTTTAAATTTTAAATTCCAGATTATTTCTTGAATTCAAATTTCTGTCATGGCAGGACTCAACGCCAAGTCTCCAAGACATTACCCCAGGGTTCTGGATTACATTACCATTATGCCAATACTGAGGTTATATCTGCAACCTAAGAGACAAGAAATCATCAGTCCTAACCCAGAAAGAATAAGTGAATCTATTAACACTGATATGTAACTATTCCTCATTATCACCAAGTTCAAATTCTATATTAAAATATAGAATTGTGAGGAAATTCAGGGAAGACATTTTTTTATCCTAGAATTGTGAAAGTAAAAGCTTTTTCATTGGAATAGAGTTGGTTGTGGGAATATTTAATCATTGCTTTTGAAAACCTTTGAAAGATTTTGCTGCAAGGTGTCACTGATTTCAAAATTGGTAAGGAATGGAAAGGGCTTAGAGTCAAGATTATTTCTAGGCAAATGAAGAGGGCAATTTACAAGATCTTTTATACCACATATAACCTCAGTTTGAAGGCAGAATGTAAACATTGGAAACTGGCAAAAAAGAAACCCCTAGAAAAGCGAAGAGGTCAAAAACAACCGTGATTAGAAGTTTCATGATGGATGGAAAGAAGGAGTTAGACTGAAAGTGCTATGAGTCTTGGCCTGATTATAAATGAGACTGCAAGCACACTGTATCCATACCGGTTTTTTTTTTCGCAGTGTTAATTTTCAAATTACTAGAGGGTTTTCTTTTATCCGTTGTTGGGATATGGACATTATTGGCACGGCTGACCTTTATTGCCTGTCCTTGGTTGCCCTTGAGAAGGTGTTCCGTGTTAGTACCAAGGCTGTAATGAGTTCTGGTGCCTGAGTGGTCCTGGCAGAAAGCAGACTGAGCACGAGTGAGCAGGTTAATGGTGTGTGAATGCCACTTGATAGCAGGTTGATGCTGCCTTCCATCACTTTGCTAATGCTTGAGAGCGGGTTGATAGGGCAGTAATAGTCTGAGTTACATTTGTCCAACCTCTTGTGGGGAGGTTCTAACTGGGAATTTTCCTTGTTGTAGGCCAGGTACCTCTAATGAAATTATACTGGAATGCTTTAGCTAGAGGCACATGTTCTGGGGAATAAGCCTTCCACAATATACAGTTAAGGCGTCACTGAGGCCTGACATAATTTTTTATGTCCAGCCATGCCTTGCTGTGGATTGGATGAAGTTGGTCAAACATGATACCTCTGAGTTTGGCCAGCTCAGGATTAACTGAGACGGAATGAACCATAACACATCATTTCCAGATGAAGGTGGCTGCAAGTGTTTCACCTTGTCTTTTGTTGTTTTTTTCTGCTGAGCACTGTGCAAAATACAAGTGAATTCTGACCGACTCTAAGCCCACTTCCTAACTGATCTGAAGAGTCATCTAGACTTGAAACGTTATCTTGTTCTCTCTCCGTGAATGCTGCCTGACCCACTGTGATCTCTGGCACTTATTGTTCTCAGATTCTGTAGCCAATCAAATTGTTTTTAGTATTCAGTTCACTAACCAATCCAGTTTGTTTTCATCATTGTTATCATAGAATTCCTACAGTGTGGAAACAGGCCCTTTGGCCCAACAAGTCCAAACTGACCCTTGGAGCATCCCACCCAGACCCATCCCCCTATCACCCACCTAATCTACACATCCCTGAACACTGCAGGAAATTTAGCACAGCCAATCCACCTAGCCTCGGTGAAAGGCTGTCTAACCAATTGAATTGATTCAATGCTTTGCAGGTGAAGCAATCCACTGGGTTTCCAGATCTCTATTCATTTGGCCCTGATGTTTGCCAGTGCAGCATCCATGTGATCTGATTGGATGAAATTAGTAATCAGTTTGTTTCAATTGAGATAAATGACATTGTTTTAAAATAGTGACAAACTACTAGCAGCTGATGTGTTGTCCCATTTAAATGGGGACGTGCCGCTTCATAAGTGACAATTGAGGCAGATACCTTGACACAGTTTAAAAGGGGTTTGCAATGAACATAGAAAAGAAGGTAAAGAAGACAACTGAGATTAGAATATGCAGCTTCATTGAACAGCTGATGGTCAGAGGCACAGTAAGTGAAGTAATCTCTCTATGATCCATGACGACTCTTCAACCTTTCACATTTAGTATTTTGGTTGGCGCTGTAAAAAACTCATTGTCTGTTCTCCCATCTGTGTTTTGAAGTTTCATGTTTAGACATTTCAAAAATGAGTCAATATATATAAGAATCACAACGTATTATTTGCATGACATGATTCAGTGTCAAAGTATTGAAAAGTTTTGAATTGTACAAGAGATCTCATTTGCTATAATTATATTTTTGTGTTATGTTGAAGGTTTAGTCATTTGTGGATTGGTATATGAACTACTTGTGGTTAAACACCTCTATAGTAATGTCTGCAAGGCAGTAACTGTACCTGATCTTTAGCATCTGATTTCTAGAGCAGCAATTTGGGATCAATGGAATAAACACAACAGCAGCCAAGATGCCAGTCTTGACTCCATAGTAGTGCTCTCGTCTTTGGTTGTGAATTCAAAACACATCCTAGAAATCGGAGCATGTCATCTGTGACAGTCCAGAACAGTACTGAAGGAATGTTATCGTTTGGATAAAACATCACATTGAAGCCCTTCTATGCCCTCATTTGGATGAATATAAAAGATTCCATGATGCTACAATGTGAAACTTAGGTCAAGGAGTCTCCCATTTCAAAACAAAAACAGAAATCGTGTTTCTGAATTTCTGAGCAAGAGTCACCAGACCAGAAACGTTAACTCTGATTTCTCTGGCAGATCTGCCGAGCTTTTCCTGCAATTTCAGTTTTTGTTTCTGATTTACAGCATCCGCAATTCTTTCAGTTTTCATTCAGTATCCCATTTAGCCGTGTTCAATAAGATTATTGCTGGTTAGTGACCCAATGTCCAATAAAAGCTAGGAAGGTCTGCTTCTCCATATTTGTGAATTATCTAACATTGAAACAGGTGATCTCATTGTAGTTTTTGAGACCCTGCTTTTAAACTGGCTGCAGCAATTCCCACATTACAGCGGTGACTTCGCTTCAGTGCTGTTCATAAATTTACAAGCAGTTATTGGGTAGTACAGAACTTGGTGTGTCTCGATTCACTGTGTTCATAGAATCCCTACAGTGTGGAAGCAGGCTATCCAGCCCACACTAACCCCCCCCAAAGAGCATGGCACCCAGACCCTCTCCCCCTTTATCCTATCCCTGTATTTCCCATGGCTAATCCAGCTAGCCTGCACATCCTTGGATATTATGGGCAACTTAGCGTGGCCAAACCACCTAATCTCCACGTTTTTGGACTGTAGGAGGAAACCTGCACAGTCACAGGGAGAATGTGCAAACTCCACACAGACAGTCACCCAAGGGAGGGATCGAACCTGGACCCTGACGCTGGGAGGCAGCAGTGCTAACCACTGAGCCACCATGTTGCCCACGATGTGGGCTGGAAGTCAAGCCCCACTATTTTTGGATTTATCACAAACGTGAAAATCTGATTAAACTGCCAGATTGCCCAATTTTAACTAAGTGCCTAATTCAGATTGAAGAAATGTACACACCGGATATTTTCATTAGCCAGAAAGTAACTATTTATTGTAGTCAAACTATGTTTAACCAATGCTAAGAAAAAAAAACCATGAATTGCTAACTTAAAGCTTTATAATTGAAACTCTACACCTTTTGTATGTATTGAGTAGTTTAAACAGTCACACAAGGAGACAACATAAAAGTGTTATGGGTGGAAAGGGGGAGAAAACGATCAGAAAAGCATTGTTCTGGCACTAGACATGTGGTGTTGCTTCTTCTTTCAGCTTTCTTGTGACTCTGTCTTATTCTTTGCAAATAACATGAGGTTGTGGATAAATCAATATTCAGTCTTTCATTTACTGGTTGAGGATTTGCTCTTTCAATGCCTCTGAAGATTTTTTTTCTCACCTTCTTAATTTTAACAAGGGAATTTTCAGAGAGACACAAACAGAGACTGCTGGAGATCTGGCAGCATCTACAGAGAGAAAAAAATTGTCATTTCAAGTCCAGTATGACTCTTATTCAGAACACCATTTCTGAAGAAGTTTGAACTTTCAGTTCTGAAGGAGAATCCTGTGGGACTCAGAACATCGACTGTTTCTCTCTCTCCACAGATGCTGCCAGAACTGTCGAGTTTCTTCAACATTTTCTGTGTGTGTTTCAGATTTCCAGCATCCACAGTATCTTGGAAGTTTTCAGAGGGAGCCATTTACAGGAAAGTAGAAGGTGAGAACAGCTGTCAGGAAATAATCTGTTTCTTAATACAAAAAATGCTGGAAATCCTAGAGGGTCAAGCAGCATCAATGGAGAGAGAGCAAGTGAAAATTTTGAATCTAGATGACCCCAGGATTCTGCCTGACCCTTTGTGATTTCCTACATTTTTTGTTTTCAGTACAGATTTCAGCATCAACAGTAATTTGCTCCTATATTCTGTTACCACTCCACATAGGAGGGGCGAGCAAGATACTGAGGTGTTTTCTATTTGCAGGTTAAAATTTCATAGAATCCTTAGTGTGGGAGCAGGCCCTTTGGCCCAACAAGTCCACACTGACCCCCAGAGAGTCCCACCCAGACCCACCTAATCTACACATCCCTGCACACCAAGGGCAATTTAGCATGGCCAATCCACCGAGCCTGAATGTCTTTGGACTGTGGGAGGAAACTGGAGGAAACCCACGCAGACACGGGGAGAATGTGCAAACTCCACACAGACAGTTGCCCGAGCAGGAATTGAACCCAGGCCCCTGGCGCTATGAGGCAACAGTGCTAACCACTGAGCCACCTTGCCGCCCCAAGAAGCTTCTCATGTACTATTCAAACACAAGGTGTTGGCCCCCTACCAATCATTCTGAGCTTTACTGAACCCATACAAGTGGTTTTGACCTGAAAAACAGCCAAAAGACTGGGCAAAATTAACCTGAATATGCACACACACACAGACACATGTATACATGGCGCCAATGTGTCTAGTGTTCTCCCTCATTGCATGAAAGAGTCAACACTGCAGATACACTCACAATAAGATCCCATAATTTATTTTTAAAACGGAGAGATCATCTTCCACTGTCCTTTTTGGTTTAAAGCTGAACGTTTTCCCTTTTTTTTTTGCAGTCCACAGTCCAAATAATAAAAATGGTCTTTACAAATGTTGCAGAAAAAAAAGCACATTTTGTTGAAGATAGTACGAACTGCAGATGCCTGGAGTCAAGGACAACACAGTTTGAAGCTGGAGGAACACAGCAGGCCAGGCGGCATCAGAGGAGCAGGAAAGTTGATGTTTCGGGTCGGGACCCTTCTTCAGTTTATTGTTGAAGTTTTTTTTTGTCCTGGACTCATCAGGGCAATTTGCATGAAATAATAATCTAAGGGAAAACAGTATTTATGCTATTTGTGAGGAGAGTGCTCATTGGATGGCAAGTGGACTCGGACTGGCGGAGGTGCTGTTATAGAGATGGCATCACTAAATTGGTGACAGTTAACTGCCAAGCTTTATTTAAATTTTAAACTAGGCAATTTGACTCTGATCAAAACTTTGTCCTGAGAAATAAACCAGAAAATGGCTGTCACCTATTTTGGTGACTTTTAAACTGGCCCAATGCATCCATGTTATCTTCCTGTCTATAAAGCACAAGGCCCTTTGTACATTAACATATGTAGCATTTTACGTTGCTATACATAGTGCAGTGTGCTTGCAAGCACTGAGAGTCCGACTTACAATCCTAACTTAGTTGTCAAGGCAGTTCTTCACTTATTCAGGATCATTCAGCAAATATTGTCCAATGAGTGGAGGCAATGGCTTTAGTGGTGTTATCACAGGAATGTTAATCCAGAAACCCAGATAATGTTCTGGGGACCTGGGTTCAAATGCTACCATGGCAGATGGTGGAATTTGAATTCAATAAATGTCTGAACTTAAGAGTCTCAAGGTGACCATGAATCTGTTGGAAAAACCCATCTGCTTCATTAACGCCCTTTAGGGCAGGCAACTGCCATCCTTACCTGGTCTGGCCTACATGTGACTCAAGACCCACTGCAGTTAGAGACAGGCAGTAAATGCTGTCTAACCAGCAACACCCTCATCCTGTGATTGAGTAAAGAGAATAAAAGATGAATAAAGTAATAGCATGATCACATCTGATGTTGGACACTTTGTTCTGATGTTTTTCAAGAGTATATACAGTCAGTACCTTGCCTGTTGTGAACAGCTGAAGGGTCATGCTGGTTGATATAATGACAGCTAGATTGCATGTCCAAAATATCTAGTGGCGCACTGGCACTGAAATTAACTAAATTGCAATATTCAAGTGATATAAACAACGCTTGTGTTGATGCTAAGTAGCAGAAACAGTTAGCTTCACCATGTGCCTTTTTTTTCAGCAATACACAACTTAATAGGTTGCAACACAATTTGGGAAATCCTGAAGCTGCAACATGCTGTAAGGCATTGTATGCAGCATATCAACAAATTAAAGCAGAAATTGAAGTGCTTAACCAAAATGAAATCAATATTGAAAATATTTCTAAAAACATATTTAAATCAGAATCTTTGCTAAAAGCAAGCTTGCAAATAACTTGCAAACAGTCCAGGGAGGTATAAATGACCTTTAAACAGTGAAACCTTGACAAAAAATGCCTACTATGCCTATCTTTGAAACAATTTATTTTGGTCATTCAATTAATTTATTCACACATGATGAACAGAAACTCATTTTTAGTAGTGCACATTTTCAAAAAGTGGTGTACAATCACTTCATCCAAAACTGTACACAACGTGATCAAACCAGAAAACCTATCTATGCCATATACCTTAGAGGTGAGGTCTGAACAAGAGTCTCCCTTAGATGCTGAGAAAGGTCACAAAAAAATATGAATTTGTCCTGGAATTGTAAGTGTAATTTTTGTAAAAACTCAGCAGGTCTGCCGGCCTCTGTGGGGAGAAAGCAGAGTCAACATTTCAGGTCCAGAGACCCTTTTATTTCAGAACAGCCCCTGTATTATAGCAAGCTTCAAGTTACCATAATCCTACCAGATTTAAGGGCTGCTCTGTCATAAGAGAGAGAGAGAGATAACTAGTGGTGATTTAATCTGAGGGCCACAATGCCTCAGGCGAGGGGAGAGCAGTTCATGGTAACCTCAACTGGTGCATGAATTGAACCCACACCATTCGTATTACTTGACATAGCTCAGTTGGCTGGATAGCTGATTTGCAAACTGACCACCCCAGCATTGGCTATATTTACAAAGGTACCTCATTTACGTAAAGCACTTTGGGGTGTTGCAGAAAAGTACATATGATGCATATCTCTCTTCCTCTTCAGAGGAAGCTAGGACAGTAACAGTGAACATCAGCTAGCAGCAAAACGGCACAACGAACTTTCCTTAATATCAGTACACTTAGACAATGAAGGCCATCAGCTTATCTGGGACAATGTAACTATAATAGTCCAAGCCAAACATAGACATGCACGGGAATTCCTAGAGGCATGGTTCTCAACCCGTAAGGCAATCAACTAACATATAGAATTGAACCCCAAATATACAAACCCATACGGAACAAAACCGGAAATGACACTACCCATCATAACAGACCAGATAGTATAAATTCCAAGCGGAGTAGAACAGCATCGCTTCATCGGAGACTCCATTGATGATGTCACCTAGCATGGTGATGAAATGTCTGAACGAAAACAAGCCAGTTCGGCGAGCAAGTCCACAACCTCCCCCACAACCCGAGCTACAGATCTTTGCTAAAGCTTTAAACAGTGGCAAGTGTGCAAACTTATGGGATTGGAGGTGTGAGGTCTGTGGTAAAAACAGGATGTTGGGAAATTCTGAGAGCGTGATGAAAAGATGCATAAATCTACATCTTTAATTCCTGCACAGATCATATTTGCCTTGAACCTCAGCCAATGGAAAATATCAACATAGGCAACAAAGAGTGATAGTTAATGCATGTTTTTCAGGGTAGGGAAAAGTCTGTAATAGAAATCCTCAAGGGCCAGTTGTGGGAGACTTGCATTTCCTGATATCTATTACAATATAATATGACTTAGACCTTGGTATACAGGATGCAATTTGAAAAATTGCAGATAATACAAAACTCTGACCGATTGTGAACTGAGACCATTGTTAAGACCCACTTGGGAAACGCGCTGATATTCAATCCTCACTACTCCCAGTGTGGCCACAAAAGTTAAAGATTTAATCAAATTCCTGAAAGGTCCCAAAATGCCTTGTGTTAACAGAAAACAATCTTCAAGTCCCTGCATTTAACAAGACCTACTATTCAGAAACTGAACTGGCCTCACCATGTAAATACAGTGACTGCAAATCTAGATTCCTGGAGCAATTTACTCAGTTCCTGACTCTCAAAGCCTGTCCACCGTCTACAAGGCAAAGTCAGGAGTGTGATGGAATACTCCCCACTTGCCTGAATGAGTGCAGCTCCAACAACATTCAAGAAACTTAACAACATCCACGGCAAAGCAGCCCGCTTGATTCGCCCCACATCCACAAGCATCCACCTCCTCCACTACCAGCACTCAGCAGGGGTAGTGTCTACTATTGACAAGATGCACTTCAGAAATTCATTATGGTTCGGTATACAGCACTTCCCATCTTCACAACCACTTTTATCCAAAAGGACATGGGCAACAAATACATGGGAACAGCACTAACCGCAAATTCCACTCAAAACCTCTCACCATCATGATGTCGAAATTTATTGTCATTCCTTCAGTGTCACTGGGTCAAAATCCTGGAATTCCCTCCCTAATAGCAATGTGGGTCAACCTACAGCAAGTGGATGTCAGTGTTTCAAGGAAGCAGCTCACCGACTTCTCAAGGGCACCTTGGGATGGGCAAGAAATGTTGATCCAGCCACAGATGTGCACAGTGATGTGTAAAAAATTACAAGTAAACACTAATAACAGTAAAAATAAAACTTTGTATTAACAACATCAAGTTATAACTCATCCCCTTGTAAAACACGTAGTGATATACAAAGATAACAAGGTGTGGAATTGGACACAGGCCAGGCAGCATCAGAGGAGCAGGAATGCTGACGTTTCGGGTCTAGACCCTTCTTCAGAAATCCTACTATCTCTTCATGATATACAAAGATATGGTGTTATGGCTGGAGGGAAAATGCACTGGGGAACGCAGTTCAGTAGCACCAGTTCATGGGATTTGATGTTTTATTTTGCTTCCCAAGATCACCTCTGATCTTCTTTCTGAATACTCTCACTTCTACATAGGAGGCACAGGGCGGCTGGCTCACTAATTATAAAGTCTTTGACTTCCTGATTAAAAGCAGCAGATTAGAGTCACTGGTGGGAGAAAATAATTGGCATTCTTCAGGCTTCAGTTACTTTCACTGCAGAGAGATAGAACCAGCTTCTTAAGTAGTTCTGAGGCTTCTTTCCCTTCATTACAAACAGCCAAGCTGCTCACCTGTCCAAGGGCCAATCAGAAAGTTGTTGCCAGGCTAGTGATGTCCAAAATCTACAACTAGTCACTACTTTGCCAAACAATCATCAAGTCTGTTGAATCTGAAGAAGTCTGTGTCGTGAAGAAGAATCTTAATGGACTCAAAGTTGACTTTTTTTTCTTCAAAGATGCTGCCAGACGTGCTGAGATTTCCCCAACATTTTCTGTTTTTATTACAGATCTCCTTACTGGCAATACTCTGCGCGTACCTCCTGTTGCTATAGATTCTTAACTCTCCTCCCTCACTAACTTCGAAGCAGCTGTTTGAACAAAACTAGTTCCTGCAACCTGTTTTAAAAGTGCAGAAACTCCTTCCATAACTCTTGGTTTTAAATTGGTCCCTTCTCCTTTATTTCACAATTCAAAATAAAGAAAACTTAAAAGGTTTGGTCTTTACATCTTCAAAAGGACATTAGCACATCGATGGAATAACAGGACTGGTGACAGATGAAATTCAATGCACAGAAAAGTGGAAATGTCATGTGATTCGGTTTAGTTGGAATACAGAGAGACTGTAATGATTGAAATGAGGTCAGCCAGTTGGACCTCAGAAATATGTGTTTCCTGATTGGACCAGCTTAACAGCCCCAATCAGGGAGCCCTGGCTGACAGATATAAACAGGACTGTCAGAGGTTCTGTTCACTCTGAGAGCTGGCTCTGAGGGAGCTCGATCAGTGTCAAAGACTCTCCACATGTAAATAAAGGGTGACTTGGTGACGGGATACCAGCCTCTGTGGAGTTATTTCAGAGACAATATACAATAAAGGATACAAAGCTAAAGGGAATGCAGGAGTTGAGGGCCCTGTGTATAAATATGTAGAAAATTTTACAGGTTGAAGGACAGGTTGAGAGAGTGTTTAATATATCGTACAGGTAATGATAATGGCCAGGTATACAAGAGCAAGGAGTGCTGTCCTGAAATTATTGCATTTTTGCATCCAGTCCTGAGTGCCACACTTGAGAATGGATGTGAACCTATTGGAAAGAGTACAAGCAGACTTTTGAGAAAGGTTCCTGGAATGAAGACATTCT
Organism: Rhincodon typus; assembly: GCF_021869965.1. Lineage (NCBI taxonomy): Eukaryota > Metazoa > Chordata > Chondrichthyes > Orectolobiformes > Rhincodontidae > Rhincodon > Rhincodon typus. Next base: position 86,463,081 of record NC_063338.1, read on the forward strand.
CTTATGAATATGAATTGGAGATGTTTCCCTTTTAAGAGGAGAAGGCTGGCAGGCGTTCTGATGGAGATATTCAAAATCAGGAGGAGTCTGGACTGAGCAGTTAGGGCAAGAATGTTCCCACACATGGCTGGGGTGGGGGGGGAATAAAACTGGAGAACTAGGAGGTACAGAATTAATTGGCCAAAGAAGCAAAGTGGTATTAGAAGAAACTTTATCTTGGAGCGGGTGGTGAAGTTCTGGAATGAGGGTTGGGTGATGGTGATGTTTCTTGTGCAGAATGTTGACCGTTAACTGGGCTTAGCCCTGTCAGGAGAGAAGGTGGCAGCTGTGGTTAGTGTCAGGCAACTGCGGCAATGCAGTAGGCTGAGTTGAGACGGTGTCAATGATTTAGAAACAGATCAAGACTATAAATTTCATATTTAATTAAATATCACATCTTGCACAATCAGACAGTTCAGATCTAAAGTTCAGCATTTCAGTGTTTCTGCCGTACTCACTTCAGATTTAATTTTAAGCAACAACTCCTGTGTTCCTTGATCTCGTTCATGCGACAGCATATCCTCTCTCTGGTAATGTTGACTGATCACTGCAAATTGGCCTAAAAGATTCTACAGTTCTCCAACAGGTCGGATCTAAACCCTGCAGACCTGCCATAATTCACAGTTGTGAATTGTGGTGCAAAATTAAACAGCTGAGTAGAGCTGGAGGCTCTGTAGATATCTCCATCCTCAATTACGGGAGAGCCCAGCACCTCAGTACAAAGCATGATGTTGACATATTTGTAATAATAGAGTCATAGAAGTCAACCACCCAGAAAAGGCCCCGTCAGCCCATCAAGTCTGTTTCATTCAAAAACAAGCACCTAATTATCCTATAGTCTTCATCTAGAAGAGGGTGATCCATTTTGGCCTCTTCCTGAGGTGCCCAGTATCACACAATCCAGTCTTAAGGCAATTTGATTCACTCTGCATGAGGCCCTGAATACTGTAAAGATTGTGAACCCTGACAACATTAAGGAATAATAATGAAAACTGATGTTCCAGAACTTGCCGCACCCCAAGTCAAACTGCCTCCATCCGCTACAACATAGCATTGACTGACAATGTGGAAAGTCACACAGGTATTTCCTGTACAATAAACAGAATGAGCCTAACCCGGCCAATTACTGCCCTGTGAGTCAACTCTTAATCCTCAGCAAATTGATGGCAATGGCCAAAGACAGGGCCATGCTGCTCCTGACCTCATTACAGACTTGGCTCAAGCATGGACAATAGGGTGGAATTCCAGAGCTGAAGTGACCAGTATTGATATCAGGGACTCATTTAACTGAGTGTGGCATCAAGAGGTCCTGCAAAACTAATGTTAATGTGAATTGGAGGAAACCACTTCGCTTGATGGAGTCACAAAGGGAGATGGTTGTGGTTGTTGGAGGTCAGTCATCTCAGCTTCAGGACATTGCTGCAAGAGTTCCTCAGGGTAGTATGCTCGGCCCAACCATCTTCAGCTGCTTCATCAATGACCTTCTCGCCAACATAAGGTCAGAAAAGGGGGCGTTCACTGCTTTTTGCACAAAGTTCAGTACCATTTGTGACTCCTCTGATGCAGTCATCTCCAAATGCAGCAAAACCCAGATGATGTCCAGGCTTGGGCTGACAAGTGTCAAGCAATAACTGTCTCCAACGAGAGAGAATCTAACCATCATCTCTTGTCATTCAGTTGCCACATCATCAACAAATCCCCACTATTAATGTTCTGAACTACCATTGACCAGAAACCGAACTGGAACTGTCATATACATACTAAAGGTAAAGGGTACACAGTATGGCTACAAGAGCAGGTCATGTGGGGAAGTGAGTCCCAGAGAAAACCTACCTTGGAACAGCTGAAAGCCGGTGCGGAGTGGACTGGGGGCTTGGAGCAGAACGGGGACAATGTTGGACTGGGGTCTGGCGTGGGTGATTAGACCACATGTGGAATCCCCTGTGCTGAGCTGCTGCGATGTAACATTTATTTGTTATTTGTTTATCTAGGTGTAATGTCTATCCTTTTAACTGTTATATTTCTACTTTACAGTGATTCATGGTATAAGTTAATGCAATTACTTTTCCTTTTTATTCCTCTTTTTGTATCTAAGATTTGTACCAAGATACTTTGTACCTTAGATGGCTCCATAAGAGGCAACGTTGTAAACTTTTCGCTGTACTCCTGTACTTGAGTACATGTGACGATATAGGATATGCTAAATCTAAGCAAGGAGTCTTGCAACACAATTCATTTCTTGAACTCCCTGACCAAAGCCTGTCCACCATCTACAAGCCATAATTCAGTAAGCTTTAGGATAATTATGGTTAACAAAAAATATGGACTGGAAATAATGGTTCTCAATTGGAGGACAGCTGATTTTAATAAGGTAAGACAGGGCCTGACCACAGTGGTCTGGGAGTAGCTACTCACCAGAAAATCTACAACAGAGCAGTGAGAGCCACTCAAAAGGGTAAGCATGAGAGTACAGGGAAAACATGTTCCCATAAAAGTGAAGGGCAGGATAAACAAGCCTGGAGAACCCTGCGTTTCAAGGGATGTGCAGGGTTGAAGAAGGGAAAGTAAAGGAAGCTTATGGTAGATACCAAAAGCCCAAAACATTGAATGCAATAGAGAAGTATAGAACCTGCTGGGGGGGGTGGGGATCACATAAATTAGGATGACAAAGAGAGGATGGAATTTTAAAAAGCGTGATGAACATTATAGAACAAAGATGTTTTCTAAGTATATTAAGAGGCAGAGAATAATTAGGGATGGAATAGGGACCACAGTGGCAATGTTTGTGCGAAGGTGGAAGACATAGCTGAGGTTTGAAATGAGTACTAGAGAATGACTATCAATACAGAAATCAGGTAAGGGTGCTGTGAAATGCTTGAACAAATTAGCATTGATAGAGAAGAGGTGTTAGTGGTTTTGCCAGCCTTGATAGTGGATATTCCCCAAAATCAGATGTGTTATATCCCAGGCTGCTGTGTGAGGCAAGGGAGGAGATTAAGACTACTCTGACAGTAATTTTCAAATCCTTTCTGGCAACAGGAAGAGTGTCAGAGGGCTGGAGGACACCTAATATGGTACCATTATTCAAGAAGAGTGGTAAGGATAAATTAGGAAATTACATGCTAGTGAGTCTAACATCTGTGGTAGATACACTATTAGAAAAAAAAATCTGAGGGAGAGAATTAATATCGACTCAGTGAGGCAAGGATAGTCAGCACGGCTTTGTAAAGGGAGATCATGTTGAACAAATTTTATTGAATTTTTTGAGAAGATGACTAAACATGTAAATAAAGGTGGTTCATTTAATGTAGTCTACCTGGGCTTCAGTAAGGCTTTTGATAAGGTCTCACATGGTAGGTTGGATTAAAAAGCTAAGAGCCCATGGGATCCAGGGTGATTTGGCAAATTGCCTCAGTATCAGGAAGTAGAGTGTAATCGTTAAAGGGTACTTTTCTGAGTGGAAATTTGTGTCCAATGGAATACCACAGAGTTTGGTGCTGGGTCCCTTGCTATTTATTCTGTACATTAATGATCTAGTCAGGTATGTAGGTGATATGATCAGTAAGTTCACATATGACATGAAAATTGGTATACCCAATAGTGAGAAAAAAACTGTAGACTACAGGATGATATGAATGGGATGGACAGATAGTTAAACAGTGGCAAATAGAATTTAATTGCTGAAAAGTGTGAGGTGATGCATCTTGGGAACCCCAACAAGACAAGGAATTACTCATTGAATGGTAGGATCCAAGAGATCAGAGGGACCTGATGTGCCTGTCAACAGATAAAGTAGATGAGAAAGCTTATGGGACACTATTCTTTGTTAATCAAAGCTTTGAATGGAAGAGCAAGGAGGTTATGATGAATTGTATACAATATTATTTAGACCACAGCTGGAGCCCTGTATGTGGCTCTGGTTGCCATACAATATGAAGGATGTGATTACCTTGGTGAGGGTTCAGAGGAGATTCTCCAGATTCAGCTATGAAGAGAAACGAGACATGCTGGTATTGTTGTCCTAAAAGCAGAGGAAGCTGAAGCGAGATCTGATTGTGGTGTACAAGGTTTTGAGGGGCCTAGATAAGGTAGGTAATGAGAAATGTTTTTCCTCAGTAGAGCAGCTGATAACTAGGGTTCCAGTTTTAAGGTAAGGAGCGTAAGGTTTAAAGGGAGTCTTTCTTTCATCCAGAGAGTTGTGGGTATCTGGAACTCACTGCCAAAATGGGTGGTGGAGGTAGGAACCCTGATGACATTCAAGAGTTTTTTAGATGAACATCTGAAATGCCATTGCACACAAGGTTACAGGACATGTGCCGGAAAATAGAATTAGAATAGAGTTAGAGTGATGTACAGCATGGAAACACACCCCTCAGTCCAACTTGTCCATGCTGACCAGATATCTTAAATTAATCTAGTCCCATTTGCCAGCATTTGGCCCATATCCCTCTAAACTCTTCCTATTCATGTACCCATCCATCTGCCTTTTAAATGTTGTAATTGTACCAGCCTCCACCACTTCCTCTGGCAGCTCATTCCATACACGCACCACCCTCTGCATGAAAAAGTTGCCCCTTTGGACCCTTCTTTATCTTTCCCCCCTCACCTTAAACCTATGTGCTTTAGTTTTGGATTCCCGTACCCTGTGAAAATGACCTTGGCCGTTCACCCTATCCAGGTCCCTCATGACTTTATAAACCTCTATAAGGTCATTCCTCAGCCTTCAGTGCTCCAGGCAAAGCAGCCCCAACCTATTCAGCTTCTCCCTATAGCTCCAACCCTGACAATGTCCTTGGAAATCTTTTCTGAACCCTTTCAACTTTAACAATATCTTTCCTATAGCGGTGAGACCAGAATTGAATGCAGTATTCCAAAAGTGGTCTCACCAATGTCCTGTACAGCTGCAACATGACACCCCAACTCTTATACTCAATGCACTGACCAATAAAGACAAGCTTACCAAGTGCCTTCTTCACTGTCTTGTCAACCTGTGACTCTACCTTCAAGGAACTATGAACCTGCGCCCCAAGGTCTCTTTGTTTGGCAACACTCCCCAGGACCTTACTGTTAAGTGTATATATCCTGCCCTGATCTGCCTTTCCAAAATGCAGCATCTCATATTTATCTAAATTAAACTCCATCTGCCACTCCTGAGCCCATTGACGCATCTGATCAAGGTCCTGTTGAACTCTGAGATAACTTTCTTCTCTGTTCAATACACAACTAATTTTGGTGTTATCTGCAAACTTACTAAAGATTCCTTCTGTGTTCACATCCAAATAAGTTATATAAAGGACAAAAAGCAGTGGACCCAGCACCAATCCTGGAGCACACTGCTGGTTACAGACCTCCAGTCCAAAAAGCAACCCCCACCACCAAGCCCGTCTCTTCATGCCAATTTTGCATCCAAATGGCTAGCTCTCCCTGGATTCCGTGTGATCTAACCTTGCTAACCAGTCCATCATGAGGAACCTTGTTGAACACCTTGCTGAAATCTATATAAACAATGTCCACCACTCTGCCTTCATCAATCTTCTTTGTCACTTCTTCAAAAAACTCAGTGAGACATGATTTCCCATACACAAAGCCATGTTGACTATTTCTAATCAGCCCTTGCCTTTCCAAATATGTGTAAATCTTGTTCCTTTAGAATTGCCTCCAACAACTTACACACCACTGACGTCAGGCTCGCCAATCTATAGTTCCTTACCACTTACCTTAAATAGTGGCACCACATGAGCCACCCTCAGTCTTCTGGCCCCTCACCCATAGCTGTTGATGGTACAAATATTTCAGTGAAAGGCCCAGCAATCTCTTTCCTAGCTTTCCACAAAATTCTGGGATACACCCAATCAGGTCCTGGGGATTTTTCCACTTTTATATGTTTTAAGACACCCAGCACCACCTCCTCTGTAATATGGACACTTTTGAAGATATCACTATTTATTTCTCTATGTTTTCTATCTTCCATATGCTTCTCCACATTATATACTGACGCAAAATACTCATCTAGTATCTCACCCATCTCCTGCAGTTCCACACATAGAAAGCTCTGTTGATTTTTAAGGATAGATGGACGTTTGATGACTGGCACAGATACGAGGGTTTGAGGGCCTCTTTCTGTACTATAAGAGCTCTCTGACTCTGAGTATGAAGTAATGTTGCCCGGTTGCCTGGATGGGTGCAGCTCCAACAACACTCAAGTTTGACACGATCCAGGACATAGCTGCCCAATTGATTTGTGCCACATTCACAAACATCCCCTCCCTTCACCACAGATGCTCAGTAGCAGCAGTGTTTATCTTCTATGAGATCTCCTACAGAAATGTACCAGATGTCCTCAGACAGCACCTTCCAAACCCATGACCAGTAACAACTAGAAGGACAAGGGCAGCAGATACATGGGAACACCATAACCTGCAACTTTCTGTTCAAGCCACACACTATGCTGACTTGGAAACATTTGTATTCCTTCACTGTTGCTGGATCAAGATTCTGGAACTTTCTGGAAATTTCTGAAGAACGGTCTAGGCCCGAAACGTCAGCTTCCCTGCTCCTCTGATGCTGCTTGGCCCGCTGTGTTCATCCAGCTCTACACCTTGTTATCTCAGATTCTCCAGCATCTGCAGTTCCTACCAACTGTGAAACAATTTTTTTTATCCTTTTTTGATATAATTTTTGCTTCTGCTTGATCTTTTTTGTTGTATCAGCTTCTCAGTCTAATATCTTATTTGCCAGCAAGTTTTCTGTCCCCACGTCATGGTTGCAACAATCGCCTGAAACTTATTTAAAAAACAAATGCACAGTAGTTTATGAGACCTTCTGCTGTGAAATTGTATTATTGAAAAGTAGGAAAAGAACAGTGTTTCTATCAAGCATAGGGGTTCAATAGCAGCGCAGTCATGTTGCTGGATTACACATTGAGAGACCTGTATTGATAATGTGGAGGTATGAATTCTAATCCCACTATGACAGCAGGAGAATTTACATTTGATTTATTGTATACGTCTGCAATAAAAGGCCAGTTTCGTTCATGGTGACTGTGAACCTGGAGGGCTGAGCAGAAAGGCAATTGAATGGAGAGACTTCAAGGTCAAATCAGGTGCAAGAAACTAATAAAGACTGGATTGACAAAGAAAAGACACAGAGAATGACTTGCTAAAACAGTACACAAGCTGGAGAGGTGATGGCCAACACATTTAAAACAGCTAATGTTTAGTGCGAGAGGTTGATTGGCAGTCATTAACACTTATCCCATCATTGCACGTAATTGCTAGAGTTAAATAACTGTAGGACGTTAGGTTTGTATCACCTATAAAAATGTGGTATGATTAAATTCTTTAATGATATCAAGAACCAAGTCATGTATGCCTTACGGGTTACAGCTTGATGCACGCTCTTACAAAGAATTCAGGAAAGCCTGTGGCATAGAAGTGCATGAAGTGGCACTACATGATTGATCTTGATTTACCTTCCCCTAACCTACCACCAAAACAATATTAAATAACAATCCCTTGCCTGCCTTCAATATCGCTTATTTTCCTCCCCAACTCATTAGCCATCCGCCTTTAACAGTGCATCGCATGCTGCAAGTTTAGTGGCACCACAGAACTGAAACTACATTGCACTAACACTATGCCCAGAGGGTAAACTGGGTGCAGAAGTCCAAACTGACTCCAACAAAAAATTAAATAAAACATAATCCCTCAAGGACTGAGCTTTTTTTCCACACTTGCTTTATAATTTCATTGAGAGTGACAGGAGGGATTGTTTTGCACTGATGTTTCAGTTATGGTGTCAGCGTGGCCTGAACAGTCTCAATTCATTCTCTATCAATATCATTCTGGGCATACACTTAACACATTCCCACATTACATCTTTGCAACTTGTTTTTCACTCTGCCATCACTTTTAACAGGCTTAGTTTAATGATTTTTTTGTGGAAGTGGCAAAGATAATTGATGAGGGCAGGGCAGTAGATGTTGTCTACATGGACTTTAGCAAGGCCTTTGACAAGGTTCCTCATGGTAGGCTGATATAGAAGGTGAAGTAAGGTGGGATCCATGGTGAACTGGTAAGATGGATACAGAACTGGCTTGATCTTAGATCTCCAGTCAGAAAAACACCCTTCCACCACTTCTCTCTGTCTTCTATGACCTGTACTGTTCTTCAGGGATCAGTCCTGCGATCCCCGTTATTTGTAATCGATAAATGATTGGGAGAAGAATGCAGTTTCCCTGATTAGTAAGTTTGCGGATGACACAAAGCTTGGGGGAGATGTGGATATTGAGGAGGATTGACAAAGGATACAGTAGGATATCAATAGGCTGGAGCGTTGGGCAGAGACATGGCAGATGGATTTTAATCTTGGAAGGTCTAATGCAGGTGGGAAGTGTGCAGTAAATGGCAGAACCCTCAGAAACAATAACATACAGAGATGGTCTGGCGTACAGATTCACAGTTACTTGAAAGTGGGAAAACAAGTGGATAAGAGATAGTAGGAACTGCAGATGCTGGAGAATCCGAGACAACAAGGTGCAGGGCTGGATGAACACAGCAGGCCAAGCAGCATCATAGGAGCAGAGAGGCTGACGTTTCGGGCCTAGACCCTTCATCAGAAAAGGGGGAGGGGAAGGGGGTTTTGAAATAAATAGGGAGAGAGTGGGAGGCGGATAGAAGAGGGATAGAGGAGAGGATAGGTGGAGAGGAAACAAACAGGTCGAAGAGGCGGGGATGGAGCCAGTAAAGGTGAGTGTAGGTAGGGAGTTAGGAAGGGGATAGGTCAGTCCAGGGAGGACGGACAGGTCAAGGGGGCGGGATGAGGTTGGTCGGTAGGAGATGGAGGTGCGGCTTGAGGTGGGAGGAGGGGATAGGTGGGAGGAAGAACAGGTTAGGGAGGCAGGGACGAGTTGGACTGGTTTTGGGATGCGGTGGGGGGAGGGGAGATTTTGAAACTTGTGAAATCCACATTGATACCATTGGGCTGCAGGGTTCCCAAGCGGAATATGAGTTGCTGTTCCTGCAACCTTCGGGTGGCATCGTTGTGGCACTGCAGGAGGCCCAGGATGGACATGTCGTCTGAGGAATGGGAGGGGGAGTTGAAATGGTTCGCGACTGGGAGGTGCAGTTGTTTGTTGCGAACTGAGCGTAGGTGTTCTGCAAAGCGGTCCCCGAGTCTCCGCTTGGTTTCCCCGATGTAGAGGAAGCCACACCGGGTACAGCGGATGCAGTATACCACATTGGCAGATGTGCAGGTTGCGAACTGAGCGGCTTTTGGCATGCTTACGTTCATTGGTCAGAGCAAGGAATCTAAAAATTGGTAAGTCATGTTGCAGCTGTGTAAATCTTTAGGCCACACTTGGAATATTTTGCACAGTTCTGATGCCACACTGTCAGAAGGATGTGGAAGCTTTGGAGAGGGTACAGAAAATGTTTACCAGGATGTTGCCTGTTTTGGAGGCTATTAGCTATGAGGAGTGATTGGTTTGTTTTCACTTGAATGTCAGAGGCTGAGGAGCGACCTGATGGAAGTTTACAAAATTATGAGAGGCATGGATAGAATGGAGAGTTGGAGTCTTTTTCCCAATGTAGAAATATCAGTTACTAGATGACCTATGTTTAAGGTAAAAGGGAGAATGTTTAAAGGGGATGTGAGAGGCAAGTTTTTTTTTACGCCGAGGATGGTGAGTGCATGGATTGTGCTACCAGACTAGGTGGGAAAAGCAGTTACAATGGCAATGCTTAAGAGGCATTTTAACAGATACATGAAAGGGCAATGAATAGATACCTAGAGGCTAAAGATTTTTATGGCTTAGAAAGGCATTGCCTGACATAGAGAAAGCATGATCTTGTGTAAATCTTTTGAGGTGAATAGAATGATGGTGGGAATTGATCAACCAGTCTGGGGAGGCAATGGTGGTGTGGTTGTAATGTCTCTGAACTAGTAATCCAGGCCCCATGCAAATATTCAAGGGATACAGGTTGAAATTCCACATGACAGATGGTTAAATTTGAGTTCAATGACATTAATAAATAAGTTGGTCGAATGTAAAAACACATGGTTCGTTAATGTTCCTTAGGAAAGTAAATCTGCTATCCTTTCCTAGTCTGGTCTACATGTGACTGTAGATGACTCTTAACTGCCCTCTGGGCAATTTGGGATGGGCAATAGATACTGGTCTAACCAGTGATGCCCACACAAATGAATAATTTTAAAGGAATAACCTTAATAACTTCCAAGAATAGCATAAGCTATTCTGAAATAGTTGGCTCAATGTTTTGAACTTGAACTGATGTTGGGAGTATTGCCTAATCCATGTTAGTGAATCACATTAGAGAATGAATAGTACTCTTAATTAACAAGTCCTCATCATAAAACAGCCTATTTTTCCAAACCTGATGCTCTATGAATAAAATTAATCACGTTGAGAATTAAACCCAGTTATAAATTGCTCCAATCATAAGATTAAACCTGGATTTTGGTTCTTCAATGGTGACCTGTCAGTTTTCTAACCTGCAGATTTGTAAATTAATCATGAACCTCTTCACCAAGAAGCTGAGAAATGTAAAGTCTGAACGTTGTTATGTTCATATCATGGTCATTTGGTAATTTTTGTTTTCTCATCTCTTTCCCCTTGAAGGAGCGGGTGGATGGTCCCCAAGAGATTCTGACAAATACCAATGGTTACAGATAGACCTTGGTGAGAGAACAGAAATCACTGCTGTAGCAAGCCAGGGTCGGTATGGGAGCTCGGATTGGGTGACAAGTTACGTGCTAATGTTCAGTGACACTGAGAGAAATTGGAAGCAGTATCGCCAAGAAGACAACACTTGGGTAGGCAATTTACAGGCAATTATTGCAAGTCTGTGTACACATAAGAAATGTTGTTTGGTTTGGAACAGCTATCATGGATGTGATGTTTCAAGATTAACAACAAAGAGTATCAGAAAACATTTTCTGAATTCTTATGAATTGACTGGTGTATGAAGTAGGTCGTCCTCAGTATTATGGCTGATTTACATGCTCACTGTCTCATTCACTTTCTCACTCTCTCACTCACTTTATCACTTTCTCTCGGCATATACTCTCTCTCGCTTGTACTTTCTGTCTCACATACTTGCTGTCACTGTTGTACACACATACTTTTTCTCTTACGCGCACAAACTCATGCTGTCTCATGAGCGCACTCCTCCACTCCTATGTAAAAGCCTGAACTGCACATAATGGTGCCTTGTATTTGATTCCAAGATGTTTAGAAATACATCACAGGCCCCGTATCTGGGGTTTAACCGAGATGCTCAATCACTTTCAGCTTTGGTTGTTCAATGTATACTTCTCTGCTGACAGCTTGCCAAAATATTTCCTGAAGTCATTACATTATTTTGTGCCGTGACATCTAGTGTGGATGTCGAATCTTTGAGCGTGTTTTTTATGAGCAAGAAATTCATGTTGGATTTTTGCTGAAGTGGAATCTTTTTAAATTACGAAGGGACTCATACACATATGCTTTTACAGACAAATCCTTTAGCCAGATGCTTGAAATTTTGAAGATGCAAATACTGAAGTGGGGGACCACTGAAGGAAATATACCCACAGATGATTGGCTAGGCAGTGTTCTTGCATCACCATGCTCCTCATAAGCTCTCCAAATCCAAGTCTTACTCATACCCCTGTTTCGTTTGGACCTCTGCATTATAACTCAAATGGAGAAGAATAACCTCAGCATACTACTAAATGGAAGTATAGATCCGGTGCCTCCAAGCTTGAACTCTTATTTTGGACTCGGTTAACTAATCTTGCCAGGTTAATTGAAGGTTTGCAACAATGTACTTAATTCAGAAGGTGGTAAATATTAACACTATATTTATACAACATTTTTAACCTCATTAAACCCCTCCTCACCTCCTACCCCAAGTTGTTTGCTTCAAAAGGGCAAATTAGACATTATATAGGCAGAGAGATATTATGCTAGCCAGAAAAAAAGCTGTGGTCGAAGTTAGAATTAGCATTAGCTTTATTGTCACATGCACTCGCATGAGTACGGTGAAAAGTTTACAAGTCACTACTATGGCACCATCTTGCGTACAAAGGTACCCAGGTAAGTTTCTTATGGGGAGGTACAGTCCTTAGGGGAAAGAAAATTTGGAAAATAAGGGAATTAAAAATACAGACCCAAGCACTGTTGTAGGTACAAAAGTACAAAATCATAGGAATAAATTATGAAAATAAAGAAATAAAAAGTTCATAATGACAGTCCTTCCAACCCATTCTGTACTGGCAACTAGCCTCCGGATCATTTTCAGTCACATGTTAAAGATGGGGAGAGAGAGAGAGAGTGAGATGCAAAGGTGTAGAGATGGAATTAGAGGAATCAAACACCTGATCACTACATGAAAGGCTGAGAGTTTGTTTGGCTCCAACCTCATCATTATGCTCTCGCACAAGCTGGCATTTAACAGCTACAAAGAAACGTCCATCACATTTAACCCAAATGTAACATGACATGGGAAATCTTGGAGGAGGATGTCAGTGACTTAATCAAGATGTGTCTTCACCATGCTATCAGCACCACAATAGGTGGTTGTCCCATTAATTGCAGCCTGTACCGTTCACTAAGCAAGGTGCATGCAGGGAAGCACAGAGTATTTGAATCAAGTTGTTTCAGAATGCACTTTCAGTTTTGCTTGTCTAGTCTGTTAATAATCTGGTGAATGTTGTTCAACCTAGGTTGCAAGCTAAGGTTGTGCAGAATTTTATGTCGATGAAGGAAGACAGACTGGGTTTGCTAAAATTTATTGGAGCACAATGCCAGATGCGGTATACAGGCAGTGGAACATGTGTTTTAAATATCGCTATGCGCAGTATCCATGAAATATCAGATCCTGCAACTTATTAGATTCTAACATGCAAAACCAAGACTATGCATCAGTAAAGACGAGCTGAGAAAGATTAGGTGAATGAATGGATGCTTCTTTTACCTTGGCTACTTGCTTCAGCCCTGAGTGACATAGAACTTTCAACTTTGGGATTGCGTGGAATGAAAGGAGCTCGGATTACATATCTGCAGCACTTGGAAAAAAAATATTGTCAGAATTTGTCACAAACTGACAGTCTTAGTGCAGTCAAGGCTGCTTTACAACAAAATAGACACTGGTGTGATTTAAGGGCAGTTCACAAAATTGACAATTTGGGAATAAGAACCACGGCTGAACCCTAATGGGTTCTGTGCTATGAAATGCTTCATCCTAACACTGGGTGCAGGAAGTATTTCATTTCACAGAACTGACATCCTACTTGATGAAAATAAAATTTCTCTGAAAGTGATCACTACACATTGCTTTCACTGTGGGTATTGAGTACACACTTCAGCAGTAAACATAATTTATAGCAAGGCTACTGTTCCTGGTGTCTCATAGAGAACAATGTGGAATCTGGAAAACATTGAAAAATCCTGGAATGGCCCACAGTTGAAACAGAATTTAACCAACTTCAAAGCATTCAAGTCATCATCCTGATGCTATACTGGATTTGATTTCTTGAAACTAGTTTGAACTTTTGTACTGGTTTCGAACTGTTCAGTTCGTTAAATCTGTGAGACTGTTTTGACGTGCACCATTTGTTTGAAACAATTTCACTCATTTGGAGTGTAATATTGATTGAACTACCCTTTCACAATAGGTTGTTGCACTGGGTTTGAAGATTGTTTTAGTTCGATTTGACCTATGATTTAACATGATTTCCAACCATAGTACTGGATTTGAATTGTTCAGTTGTGTTCTTTTGCATTTAAAGAAAACATGAAAAATTAAATGTCATAACTAAGGCACACTATTCCTTTTGTATTCTAAAGGAGCAGCGTGACAAGACTGTGTATTTTGGAAAGACTGTGTGGCCACAAAATATCTGAATTAAATGTAAATGAGGAGAGTTAAAAGTCTAACAGGCACGCAATTCTTTTTAATAAAATGATCAAAATGTATGTAGTCCGAGAAAAATCTCGCGAATAAAGTAGATTTTTTAAAATAAAAACCAAAAGAACTGAAAAAGCTGTAAATCGGGAACAAAAACAGAAGTTGCTGGAAAAGCTCAGCAGGTTTGGCAGCATCTGTGAAGTAAAAATCAGAGTTAATGTTTGTGGTCCCAGTCTAGTGACCCTTCCTCACAACTCCTTTTTTTAAAAGTCAACATTATCTTGCACATATGTATGTGCGTATGCAGACTGTCAAAAATGAGGTGAGCATGCCAATTTATATGTCCAATATAAAGCCAATTTTTCTACAAAAAAAGACAAAAATTTACCTTATTTTAGTTGCTGCAATGGAATAGCATTTACAGAAAGTTGGATGTCTTTTCTAATCACTGTGCTTCTTTATTGATTAGACATGCTGGCGCAGCTTGAAACAGTCTTGAATTAGCAAATGTTAAAGATTCCAAAGTTAACTCAGTAAGCCCTGAAACAGTTTTGACTGAAATTTCACCCCTAGGAGCACTGCGAGAAAATACGAATCACTTGATTCCCTTGACATAGAGGCTACAAGGGCAAAAAAATTTCAAAGGTGAAGATGACCAGCAATGACAAAGTTAATAGTCATAGAGTCATACAGCACAGAAACAGACACTTCAGTCCAACCAGTCCATGCAGAACATAATCCCAAACTAAACTAGTCCCACCTGCCTGCTGTTGGCCCATATCAGTCCAAACCTTTCCTATTCACAGATCCATCCAAATGTCTCTTAAACGTTGTAATTGTACCCACATCCACTACTTCAGCAGGATGTTCATTCCACATGTGAACCACCCTCTGTGTAAAATTTTGCCTCTTATGTCCTTTTTAAATCTTTCTCCTTTCACCTTGAAAATGTGCCTCCTAGTCTTGAAATTCCCCATCATAGGGAAAAGACAACTATCAACTCTATCAATACCGCTCATTATTTTTATAAACTTCTATCAGGTCACCTCTCAACCTTCTATGCTCCAGTGAAAAAGGTCCCAGCCTATCCAGCCTCTTCTTATAACTCGAACCTTCCATACCCAGCAACATCCTGCTAAATCTTTTGGAACCCTCTCCAGCTTGATAATATCCTTCCTATAACTGGGTGACCAGAACCGGACACAATGTTCCAGAAGAGGCCTCACAAATGTCCTGTACAACCTCAACATAACGTCCCAACTCCTATACTCAAAGGACTGAGCAATGAAGGCAAGTGTGCTGTTCATCGACTTCACCAACACCTTCCACCCCAACCTTAAATTCACCTGGACCATCTCTAATACCTCGCTCACCTTCCTGGACCTCTCTGTCTCCATCTCGGGCAACCACCTAGAAACCGATATCCATTTCAAGCCCACCGACTCCCACAGCTACCTAGAATACACCTCCTCCCACCCACCTTCCTG
>NC_063338.1:86478526-86550998 GCF_021869965.1 Rhincodon typus
CTTACTGAAGATGAACGGTCAGTCCTCAGGAAAGGACTCACCTTTGTCCCCCTCCACCCACACATCAACGAATACCGGTCACGTTTGGACATCAAGCAGTTTTTCCGCCGCCTCCGCGCTTACTTCTTCAATCGTGAGCCTAACCCTCCCTCCACTGACCCCTTCTCCCGCCTCCAACACACCCCCTCCTCCTGGACACCACCCCAAGGCCTCCTACCCTCCCTTGACCTCATCATCTCCAACTGCCGTCGAGACATCAATCGCCTCAACCTCTCCACCCCTCTAACCCACTCCAACCTCTCCCCCGCAGAACATGCAGCCCTCCGCTCCCTCCGCCCCAATCCCAACCTCACCATAAAACCCGCGGACAAGGGAGGCGCAGTTGTAGTATGGCGCACTGACCTCTACATCGCCGAGGCCAGGCGCCAACTCTCTGACACCTCCTCCTACCGCCCCCTTGATCATGACCCCACCCCCGACCACCAAACCATTATCTCCCAAACCATCCATAACCTCATCACCTCAGGTGACGTCCCACCCACAGCCTCCAACCTCATTGTTCCCCAACCCTGTACCACCCACTTCTATCTCCTTCCCAAAATCCACAAATCTGACTACCCTGGTCAACCCATTGTCTCCGTCTGCTCCTGCCCCACCGAACTTATCTCCACCTATCTCGATTCCATTTTCTCCCCCTTAGTCCAGGAACTCCCCACCTACATCCGTGACACCACCCACACCCTCCACCTCCTCCAGAACTTCCAATTCCCCGGTCTCCATCTTTACCATGTATGTCCAGTCCCTCTACACCTGCATTCCCCACACAGATGGCCTAAAGGCCCTCCGCTTCTTCCTGTCCGCAGGCCCGACCAGTCCCCCTCCACTGACACCCTCATCCGCTTAGCTGAACTTGTCCTCACCCTCAACAACTTCTCTTTCAATTCCTCCCACTTCCTAAAGACAAAGGGGGTGGCCATGGGTACCTGCATGGGCCCAAGCTATGCCTGCCTCTTTGTAGGTTACTTGGAACAATCCCTCTTCCGTATCTACACTGGCCCTAAACCCCACCTCTTCCTCCGTTACATTGATGACTGTATCGGCGCTGCCTCGTGCTCCCACGAGGAGCTCGAACAGTTCATCCACTTCACCAACACCTCCCACCCCAACCTTAAGTTCACCTGGACCATCTCTAATACTTCTCTCTTCTTCCTGGACCTCCCTGTCTCCATCTCCGACAACCACCAAGAAACCGATATCCATTTCAAGCCCACTGACTCCCACAGCTACCTAGAATACACCTCCTCCCACCCACCTTCCTGCAAAAATGCCATCCCCTATTCCCAATTCCTTCGCCTCCGCCGCATCTGCTCCCAGGATGAGGCATTCCACTCCCGTACATCTCAGATGTCCTCGTTTTTCAAGGACCGCAACTTCCCCCCCTCAGTGGTTGAGAACGCCCTCGACCGTGTCTCCCGCATTTCCCGCAACTCATCCCTCACACCCCCTCCCTGCAATAACAACCAAAACAGAATCTCCCTCGTCCTCACATACCACCCCACCAACCTCGGGATCCAATGCATCATCCTCCGTCACTTCTGCCATCTGCAATCCGACCCCACCACCAAAGTCATTTTTCCCTCCCCACCCTTATCTGCTTTCTGGAGGGACCACTCTCTCCGTGACTCCCTTGTCTGCTCCACACTCCCCTCCAGCTCCACCACACCCGGCACTTTTCCCTGCAACCGCAGGAAGTGCTACACCTGCCCCTACACCTCCCCCCTCACTCCCATCCCAGGCCCCAAGAAGACTTTCCACATCAAACAGATGTTCACCTGCTCATCTGCCAATGTGGTATACTGTATCCGCTGTTCCCGTTGTGGCTTCCTCTACATCGGGGAAACCAAACGGAGGCTTGGGGACCACTTTGCAGAACACCTACGCTCGGTTCGCACTAAACAACTGCACCTCCCAGTCGTGAACCATTTCAACTCCCCCTCCCATTCCTCAGACGACATGTCCATCCTGGGCCTCCTGCAGTGCCACAACGATGCTACCCGAAGGTTGCAGGAACAGCAACTCATATTCCGCTTGCGAACCCTGCAGCCCAATGGTATCAATGTGGACTTCACAAGCTTCAAAATCTCCCCTCCCCCTACCACATCCCAAAACCAGCCCAGCTCGTCCCCGCCTCCCTAACCTGTCCTTCCTCCCACCTATCCCCTCCTCCCACCTCAAGCCCCACCCCCATCTCCTACCTACTAACCTCATCCCGCTCCCTTGACCTGTCCGTCCTCCCTGGACTGACCTATCTCCTCCCTACCTCCCCACCTACACTCACCTTTACTGGCTCCATCCCCGCGTCTTTGACCTGTCTGTCTCCTCTCCACCTATCTTCTCCTCTATTCATATTCTATCCGCCTCCCCCTCTCTCCCTATTTATTTCAGAATCCCCTTCCTCTCCTCCATTTCTGAAGAAGGGTCTAGGCCCGAAACGTCAGCCTTCCTGCTCCTATGATGCTGCTTGGCCTGCTGTGTTCATCCAGCTCTACACCTTGTATATTTCTGTTTTTGTTTCTGTTTTCCAGCATCTGCAGTTCTTTTGGTTTGAGTTCTGGATACAGGCTGACCAATGCAATTAAGATTTATCAAAACAAAAATAAAACTTCCGAAAAAGGACACAACCCATCTCCATGGCAATGGGATACACACAGCGTGTTCCCTGTTGGAAATGAAAATAACTTGTCTTTAAATGTGTTCTTTAATCTGAAAAACGTTTATACTTTAAAATCTTCCTTTTGTTTACGAGAGCATTCAAACCTTCACCAAGGTTGTTTGAATACAGCCTGTTTTCTGAGATTTTAGAGACACATAAATACTATTGTGTAAATGCCTTATATCATCATTGCAGCGAGACAATATGTTTTCACTTTCGTCTGCAATATTTGGTCTGTTTGATGAGTTATCCTGTCTAAACTTTCTTCCATCAATCCCATAGTTTAAAATCAGTCTGCCAAACCAGAATAATAGCTTATAAATCAAAAGTTCAAATTCTAAAATATTATATATTTGTCACAGGATTAACAAGGATGGTTCCAAAAATATCTGAGTGTGCATGAGGAGGTAAGGATTGATAGGCGAGCTCTTTTCTCCTGAAAAAGAAAGACTGAGAGGTAACCAGATAAAGATCTTTGAAATGAAGACTTTGACTGAGTGAGAACAGAGAGAACATCTTATTTTGCAGATAAAATCGGGGGGAGGCAATGGCTTAGTGATATTGTCAGTGTTAGTCTGGGAAATCCAGATAGTGTTCCCAGGAACGGGTTCAAATCCCATCATGGCACATGTTGTATTTTGACATCAGTAAAACAAATTAAGAGTCTAATTATGGTGTTGATTGTCTTAAATACCCATCTGGTTCACTAAATCCTTTTGGGCAGAAGACCGCTGTCTTTACCAGTCTTGCATACAAGTGACTCCAGACCCATAGCAACATGGTTGACTCCTGACTGCCCTCTAAAATGGCCAAAACTGGCCACTTGGTTGTAACAATTGCTAGAAAGTCTCAAAAAAGAAATGAAACTGGTTGGACCAACTGGCATTGACCTGGGCACCAGAAACCACAACGGCGATTGATAGCCAGAGTGAAGTAATTCTATGATCAAGGATCAGATCCAATCTCTACAGTCTTGGTGGTAGAGAATTAAACAACTCACTGGAGGAGGCTGAAGCATTCACAACAATTTTCAGCCAGACGTGCCGAGTGCATGATCCATCTCAGCCTCTTCCAGACAGCGCAAGCAAAACAGATGCCAGGCTTAAGCCAATTCGATTCACTCCACATGGAATCAAGAAATGGTTGGATACTGCAAACACTCTGGGCTCCGACAATATTCCAGCAATAGTACTGAAGACATGTGCTGTAGAACTTGCCACTCCCCTAGCCGAGTTATTCCAGTATAACAACACTGGCATCTGCGCAATAATGTGAAAAATGGCTCAGGTATGTCCTGTACACAAAAAGAAGGACTAATCCAACTCAATCAATTACTGCCCCAACTCATCCACTCCCAATCATCAGTAAAGTGATGGAAGGTGTCATCAACAGTGCTATCAAGCAGCACGTGCTCAGCAATAACCTGCTCAGTGACGCCCAGTTTGGGTTTCATCAAGGCCACTCAGCTTCTGACGTCATTTCAGCTTTAGTTCGAACATGGACAAAAAAGCTGAATTCCAGGGGTGACGTGAAAGTGACTACACTTGACATCAAGGCTGCATTCGACCAAGAGTGGCATCAAGGAGCCCTAGCAAAACTGGCGTCAATGGGAATCCAGGGGAAAAAAAAATCTCTCTAATGGCTGGAGTCATACCTGGTAGGGAATGCAAGTGAATAATACAGATGCATTTAAGTGGAAGCAAGACAAAACTGAGGGTGAAGAAAATAGAAGGTTGCAGAAGCATATTTAGAGAAGGAATGATGACTAAGCAAAATGTACCAGGATGAACTGATTGGACTGAATGGCTTGTTTCAGTGCTATTTATCTCATGTAACCCCGTGTAAAAATCAGTTATGTTAAATCCATTCCTTTCAATCATGGGGTAAAGATAACTTAATAATGTTGATCAATTTTAATGAACAATAAAAAGCAATATATGCAGCTTAAACTTTTGATTCATTATTATTTAAATTTATTCATTGAAATGACCCAAGCTAAAGATTTTCTGGCTCAGAAGTGCAATAATTTACTCCATATATTAGCATCTCAAAAATTATCATGGTTTGATAGCAGCAGCTCATCAATTCTTATCAAGGATATAATTTTGACTCAGTTGGTCTGTTTCACTTTTATACTCTTTGTCATCCAGTGTAACCTGTAACCTGTAAAACTACTGCTTCTTTTGAGTGAGGAAAACATTAATCCACTCTTGGGATAAGTGGGAATTGCTGGCAATTCCAGCAATGTTATTCTGAAGTAATCATCTTCAACTCAAAATGTTCATGCTGTTTCTTTGCTGCAGATCTGCTGAGTATTTCAAGCACTTTCTGATTTTATCCTTTTCCCATCCCTAATTTCACTGCCTTCTTCATTTCTTCTCAGACTCAAAGGTAACAGGCTGATAGACCATTTCATAGGGGAGTTTCTCATCAGTTGTGTGGGTCCATAGTCACGTGCTCCAGAATGGTGTGAAGAAACAAGTTTGTGTCCCTGAAAGACAACTCGATGACAGATTTTATGATTAAGAGCTTATTACTTCAACTGAATACAAATTATAAAAATGCCATTATGCCGACTGGTTTATTATTCTAGGCCTTGTCCTGTGTTACAGTAACAACCACTATTGCGGCCAGGGTACAGTGTTGACATCAATCTCTCTCTCCACACTGAGTCTAAGGGCCTGTCTAATTTGAAGTGATCGAGGATAAATCACTTGGGAAACTTAATAAGAAGTCAATTGTCTTACAACGAGGTGCAATTTATTGCATGATAGCAATAGATACAAGTTACATTGATGAGGGGTAATTAGGAAGGAGTCAGAGATGTCACATCTGTCTCCAGGGGACTATGTGCTAAACTGCTTCATCGCCATCCACAGACCATGTGACATTATCAGATTGGGTGGAACTGAATGCAGCATCAGCATTAACTCTTTCATAATCAGTACTGTATACAGCAGACCTCTGCGTTTGCGAGTCTATTTGTGTAATCGTGACTGGACAGTGTTGTTCTTGAAAGCAAGGCTTGTGTCACTTGCTTGATGTGTTTGAGCTAAATCATTGTCTGATTGACTTGATGTGCATCGCCAGTGGTGGTTTGGAAAGAGAAACATAATAAGCAATGACTTTTGCAACGGCACTTTTAGAAAAAGGTGTCTGCAGGTCAGACTTCAATGGCTGAGCGAACGACATTACTGCATCCTTTGCAATGTCAAATCATTGGGCAGGTCCCCATTGTCCTGCCACAAAGCTATTAAACACAAGACCTTGTGCAGTTGTGCTTTGCATTCTGAAGCTGTTGGCATGTATTGTCCTTAACTAGTTGTGTTTAGAATATGGGCCTTTGTCTTGACCCACTGTGTTGGAAATGTCCACCTGCAGCATTGGGAGCCATGGAATGATAGGAATTTGAATAAACAACAATGGAAAGGCGAATTCCCATTCTGGGTAATGTGCAAATTGGAAGTGATGCTGTAACTTGTCACTTTTGATTGTTCTGATGACAGTGGGAACGGGTGTATTTATTGGCATCTCGTTGTCTTCTCTTTTCAAGATGTTCTCCTCCAAATCTAGTGGCGCCACTGGATTTTCAGAATGAAATGACCAAACATTTCTGGATGGAAACCAGGTGTGAAAAATGTAATGCAGAAGATTAGGTAACAAATATTATGATTGAAACGAAGGTAAAGCAATATATAATAAGTGCTGACTTTCTAGCTGTAAAGGAAGAGCTGTCCTCACCTTGCAGGCACGTAATGTCATGTGGATGAGCTGAGCTAAAGGTGAGTAGACTTTGCAAAAGCTCCAAAATCTGACGTTGGAATTGCTACAGTAATGTTGACAGGTTGCTTGAGGTCTGCCCTGGTCAGGAGATCCTTGTTGAGTCAGGGCTATCATGCTAGTGTCAAGTTTGTCCATCTGGTGAGTCATCTAGACCTGGCAAGTGGCATATAACGTCACTAGCATAGGAAGAGTTCCAAGTGTGACTTTTGGGGTTGGTTCTTAAATTGCTAATAATGGTTTAAAAAATGAAGTCATAGTGACTTTAACATATCATGAGGTCTTTGAGACCCTCACGTTAAGTAACTGGATTTGTTTGTAAAAATCCGAAAGTAAACTTTCTCATAGAATCCCTACAGTATGGAAACAGGTCCTTCGGCCCAACAAGTCCACGCTGACCCTCAGAGCATCTCACCCGGACCCATCCCCCTATATCCCATCTAATCTACACATCCCTGAATACTATGGGCAACTTAGCATGGCCAATCCAGCTAACCTATACATCTTAGGACTCTGGGAGGAAATCAGAGCACCTGGAGGAAACCCACACTGACACGCGGAGAATGTACAAACTCCACACAGACAGTCACTTCAGGGTGAGGATGAACCTGGGTCCCTGGCGCTGTGAGGCAGCAGTGCTCACCACTGAGCTACCATGTTGCCCTGTTCCATTTTCCATAAACTGTTCCATTTTCAATCACATTCTTTTTCAGAGAGCTGGTGTGCTTCCAAAAACAAGGTCAGATCAATAGGAGAGAATAAAGATTCCATATCCTCTGGTGATATCAGTGCACAACTTTATTTTTACAATTTTGAGAGCAACTCTTAAGTTCTGTGCACCAGCAGAATACTGACTTCATACGTTTCCACTGGTATAGTACTACAGTTTCTCAAACACAGGCCTTCTGGTCAAGTTAGCTTTGTTTCAAATTTCATTCTCATGGACTAGTCCCAAACAGACTACAGTCGTTCACCTCCTCCCAGCCTAGATACCAGTGTTGAGGCCTTATCAATACAAGGACAAACCATAAAATGAGGCCATTTCCATTGTCATGAGCCATCTGATCTGATGCAAATCAATCTATATTGGAAAGAAATGACAATTGACTGAATCTGTCCTGAAACCCCTTATAAATCTTACTCCAGTGTGTGTTATACGTGGTTTGAGATTTGCACGTGGAAGCGTGTAAGATCTTGAAGGGTCTTGACAAGGCTAACATGGAGACGATTCCTCTGAGGGGCATATCTGAAATCAGAGTTCACTTTTTAAACCTCAGGGTTCACCCTTTAAAACTAATTCTAGATGAAACACTTTCTCGCAGTCAGTCATAACTCATAAGGCTTTGGAACTCCCTTCCTAAAAAAAAATAGAAGTAGGGTTCTTAAAATATTTTTAATGCAGAGGTAGATTCTCTCTTTTAAGCAAAGCATTTAAACTTTATTGGGGACAGATGGGAATGTAGATTTGAGGTTCCAACAGATTGGCCATGATCTTGATGGACTGAAAAGCTGACTCCAGGCACTTGATTTGGATTTTTGAATGAAAGCATTCAGCTGATTGAAGAAACTGGATCTGTTTGAATGGAAAAATAGACTGGAAGAACTTGGCGCTTTTTAAGTACAGGATGTCTGTAGGGTCAAGATGACTAGGTGTTGTTATGTCAGACAGTGCAAGCTAAGGATCAAGTGAACAGTTCTGTCTCAGATGTTTTAATTCAGTGCCTGAGTCAAGCAGACTGTAATACTCCAAGGTGCTATAGACGATTGTCCTGTCTGCATGGATTACTAATGGGTCGGAGAGGGAGAGATCTGTCAATGGATATTGGCATTGTTCCAATTCAGTTGCAGACAGGTTTACAAGCCAACCCTCTACAGGCAGGGATTGTTACTGTTGAATGAGCATGGAAAATGTATGAGTGCTCAGTACTTGTGGGATTCAAGATTTTAAACCATAAAAGGCCCTAGCACACACTTAGGCCTTTTATCCACAAACTGAGATCTCAGGACACAGTTGTGTTTTCCTGGAGACATAGGGGTGCCACAAAGCTTGAGTGTAACTGAAAAAAGACACAATTTGACAATGTTTTTTGTCTTGTTCTCATCAGGACAATTTTCAAGAACACAAAGCCAAGGGGAAGAATAAAGGGGAATATAACAGCATTTGTACTGCAAGAGGGGAGAGTGCTGACTGGTTGGCAGGTAGCACAACTGTGGGTTATTTTGTGTTTTAGATCATTTAATAACTACCCTTCTAAAGAAGCCAAATTCAGCAATACATTACATTTAATTCCAGAAACAAAGAACTGGGGTTTTTCACATTTATTCTTTCACAGAAATCATGACAGGACAATACAACAAAAGGTAAGGTAAGCAATGAGTTTTACTTGTCACTATCTGGTGTTAAAATGCGTCAGCAATGTAACCATCCAAAGTAACCAAACAGCATGACAGTATATAAATCTTGAGTTTACACTCTTGAAGAAATTCAATAGAAAACTTACCTGCGGATGACACGGTGGCTCAGTGGTTAGCATTGCTACCTCACAGCGCCAGGGACCTGAGTTCAATTCCACCCTTGGGTGACTGTCTGTGTGGAGTTTGTACATTGTCCCTCTGTCTGCGTGGGTTTCCTCCCACAGTCCAAAGATGCGCAGGTTAGGTGCAGTGGCCATGGGAAATGCAGAGTTACAGAGATGGGATAAGAGGCTGCGTCTGGGTGGGCGGCTCTTTTGAGGGTCAGTGTGGGCTTGATGGGTCAAATGGCCTGCTTCCACACTGTAAGGATTCTATGAGCAACAGGTCCTGGGGAGAGGCTTTCTTGGCTTCTGTTGTTACTTTGAGCTGTGACGTATTTGCAGAGCTATTTAATGATACTTTATCCAGTGATCCTGTTTAATATGATTGAATCCCCAAATGTAGCTGATCACACCATAACCTCGCCCTTCATTGTCCCAATGTACTTCTTGTAGTAGGAATCTTGGCATCTGCAGATGACACAATAGATAGATATTGGAGAGAGGAGTCTCTGTACAGTCCAGGAGGGAACCTCTGCTACTTTCAAATCCACCAAACCCTTCTTGATAAGTGGCATGATGTCTTTCCCCGTGGTCACACCTCAAGCCTGCCAGGTAGCAGGAGAGTATGTAAACCTTGGGTTTACACTCTTTAAGAAATTCAACAAAAAAAAACTTACTTGTTCGTAAGGTACCTGTGAAGTGAACAATGTTGTTGAAATCCCTAATTTGATCATCTTGTATCTCTGTTTTAGGTGTACAAATAGTCGTTTTGTGATAAAACTTGAGTAATGTTGTAAAAAGGCATGTTTATTCAAAGTCAGCAAAGAGAAGGTGAGTAAAGGTGGAGTATCTGGATGATAATATGCAGGGAGTGTTTGACTCATAAGCAGGAAAATGTCCTATCAACCCTCTAACCCATCCAGCAGCAAATGCAACTAGATCTCGTTGACAAGTTCCTGAGCTAAAAAGGCTAAAAGATTGTTATGATTGTCATTTGGTAGTACAGAACTTGAGTGACTGAAAAATGACACAATTTGACAAAATTTCTCATCTTGCATACTTCAGGACAATTTGCAAGAATGCAAATTCCAGGGGAAAGATGACATTAATCCTGCAAGGGAAAAGAGCTCTAATTGTTTGACAGGTCATACAACCTTGATTTTCATACAGTCTTCAAGAAATTATAGTGCTTCCCTTTTCTTAACTTACAAAGCTTCAATAAAATGTGTCAGAATGTCTTTAAGCAATGCTCAATTTCTGCATTGTTAATTTCTGTTTTAGTGACTGGGCAAGGGGTAGTTAACAACATGCATGGGTAATTTGGTTTCAAAAGTACTGCTTCACAGAATGTGCAAAGAGACCAGTTCCAGGGCATGGCATATAGACTGCATTGTCATTGCAAAGTGTTTCCATTTTAAAAAGTAAAAGGGAAAGTCGACATAGTTACAGAGGACCAGAGGGCTGTTAAAGTGAAATGATTAGAGATGAGTTTAACCTGATGGTCACTGTGCCTCAGGCAAGTGGTGAGATTGAGAAGACAGGTTCTTCATGGTAAGTTGGTACAGCAAGTGTAAATCCAGAGGTCAGTCCAACCCTGACTCCATAGGGTGAAGCAACCCAGAGGCAATAGTCTCACATGACATGTGTTTGACACTTTTTTAATCATTACGTTTTACTCAACCTTTGGAGAGTCTGGATTCTGCTGTTATCTGCCTAACATTTCAACTTCAGCCATGCTAGGACCAAAAGCCTGATTTTCACACCTGAGCCCTATAAATCAATCCCAACCTTTGAATGCAGTCATGCATCGTTCATTTTCTCTGCCTTCAGTTGTTCTGTTTGCATATCTCACTCATCAATTTCTTCACTGCTCGTCATTTGAAGAGAAACTGAGGGATGCAGTTTCAAACCTGTTGTGTGTCCCTCTGAAAACGATGCTTAAATTCCGGGTGCAGCATCCTGCCCTATAGTACTCCATGTTTTCAGGATGTGGATACAGTCAACTCAGCAGCCACTCAAGGGTAGGTTAAGTTTATTTTTTTAAATAAATAAGCGGCGCTATTTTACAACAGCGTTTCCCAATCTAACCCCTTCCACAGCACCTGAAATCCTCTGCAAGCTGGGAGTTGACCCTCTCCCCATCCTCCCCCATCATCAAGATTTGCTTTAGCGTAGCTGCCGGTGTGTCACTGGACTAAAATAGAATTCTTCAGTCAGGCAACTTGCCACGGTAAAGTAAAACAGGAGCACATTAATATACTTACCTGGCAGGCGAGATACCATGATCAACAAGGTGGTTCTCCCAGAATGAGGCTATCCTATTGCACTTCGGGTGTGCTGACGCCTGCGATGTCCCCAAATGTGGGATACTCGACTGCAAACTTTGTGGTAGTTGGGCACATTAATCTTCACTCTCCCTCAGGCTTCCATCTTTAGGATCATTCTCTTTCCCTTTGGCATGTCATAGTTAATCTACAGTAATTTCTCAATGCAAATCTGTTCTTTATGTTCCTTCCTTGTCATTTGTTGATGTGCTATCCTTGCCTGATGTTGTCCATCCATCAGTGAATGTATCTTATTTTATCATTACTCTCAAAAGTGAGAGCTAACAAGGTACATTAGAGGAATGTTTATATTTTGTTTAGAGTTCCTAGCTTTATTTGGTTGCACAAAGTGGACAGATTAATATTTCATAACTTGCCAGTCAATAAAAGTACTGAAATGCCGGTTTGATTTATACTGTCCTGCAGGGTTTTGACACTGGGTTGCAAAGAATTTAAACAAGTTTCATATGCTTTGTATTCTTTTGTTGTGTCCAATTCTCTCTTTTCCTTCCTTGTCCCTGCTGGTTCATGTTGAGATGATTTTCTTTGCTGCTTCCCTGACATATCTCATTCACCTTTACTTATTCTTCACTCTGAGACTCAGCAAACTATTCCACTGTGAAGGGCAGCGTGACATTTGAACCCAATCCTGCCTTAATGTGGCCTTCATAAATATTCACTCTTAAGATGTTTCACTGAATGGGTCTGATATCTACTGTGACTCATTTGGAAATACTCGCATCTGATTCAGGTTCAGATTCTACTTGAGGTTGACCCCTTGACCAGCATTCATCCATTTGATCATTATCATGTTGCTGGTTGTAGGATCTTATATGTGCTAAGTGGCTATCACATTGCATGTGATACAACAATGTTGCAGACTGTATTCTGCACTCTGTTCTGCTACCCTGATGCACTTTGTATGGTACAATCTGCCTATATTATACTAGCATATACTAGCACTGGAGGGGCTGCAGAGGAGATTCACTCGGTTGATTCCAGAGTTGAGAGGGTTGGATTATGAGGAGAGATTGAGTAGACTGGGATTATGCTCATTGGAATTCAGAAGAATGAGGGGAGATCTTATAGAAACATATAAGATTATGAAGGGAATAGATAAGGTGGAGGCAGGGAGGTTGTTTCCGCTAGCAGGTGAAACTAGGACTAGAGGGCATCGCCTCAAAATAAAGGGAAACAGATGTAGGACTGAGGTCAGGAGGAACTTCTTCACTCAAAGGGTTGTGAATCTGTGGAATTCCCTGCCCAGTGAAGCGGTTGAAGCTACCTCGCTGAATGTTTTTAAGGCAAGGCTGGACAAATTTTTGAACAGTAAAGGAATTAAGGGTTATAGTGAGTGGGCAGGTAAGTGGAGCTGAGTCTCAAAAAGATCAGCCATGATCTTATTAAATGGCGGGGCAGGCTCGAGGGGCCGGATGGCCTACTCCTGCTCCTAGTTCTTATGTTCTTATATAAGCACTCAAAACAACACTTTTCACTGTATCTTGGTACATGTGACAAACACTAAATCAATCAATCAATCAACATTCGTCTTAAGTGATGCATTGGTTTTGAATTGCTTTAGATATGAGAAGGCGGTAGTGATTGAGCTGGGGTTAAGGAATTGGGTATTTCAGGTGGCTAGATGGAGAGGGGGTGTTGTATTAGGTGACTGATGGCAAGGGAAATATCTTGGGCTGTTGGATGTTAGCGACTGGGTGTGTTGTCAGGTGTTATGGTGGGGTCTCACCACGGAGGAGTGGGTTGGGTTGGTTGTTATAATGGGGTGAAATAACTCCAAGGAGGCAGGTATCCCATGATCAAGTCATCTTTTAGTTACACGTGCACAGTACATGGATTCTGACTAGCTTACTCACAGCCAGTCCCGAGAATGAGAAAACTCTTTGAATTTCCTGTTTATACTGTCAGCCAAGGCTCCCTGATTGGTCCAGGTTAACAGCCCCAATCAAAGATCTCATAGTCAATGAGATCCACCTGACCCTTGTTCCAGTCATGACAGGGGTCACTTTTGTGACCTGAGTATCAGTTTTATGGTTAGTCCAGAAGATTATTTTAAAAAGGTTTTAATACCTGTAATAATTTCTGGCTAATTATAAAGTTAATTGGGTTGCTCTGAATAATACAGGATTGAAGACTTGCTCTGAGGTCAGATGTCAGATGTCCAGATATCAGATAATTAAGCTTGAAACTTCCCAGGCAGTTACCATGTTGTGTGTCAGGATTTTCAAGGGATCTTTGGTTGTGTCAACTGCAAAATAAATGGCAGCTCACTCCACTTTTCTTCCCCTTGAGGCGGACAGATAATCAGCAAATTAACCTGGCATTTAGGATGTGAAATTTAAAACAAAACCTAAGCAGTGTCAGAAATAGAAATTTTGCCACAAGTAAACTCGCAGACAGCGTTGCAGATAGAGGAAGGAGTTTAGTGACCACACTAACATTGCATCTCTGAGGTTGTTCAGTCTGAACAAGAACCTTTGAAGGAAAGGGTTATTATGTCCCTCTAACTCTTTTTGTGCTGGAAGATTTAACAATGGACTGTGACAGCCTGTTTTGGTGAGCCTACTGCTGACTAAGTTCCTTTAATGATCTGAAGCCTTGGTTCTAGGTTGGTAATAAGTTTGACTGGATAAGTTTACCTTGCCACAAGTTAAAGGTGGTAGAAGGTTTTTTGTTGTTCATCCATGGGATGCGGGCATCGCTGACCAGGCAGCATTTATTGCCCATCCCTAATTGCACAGAGGGCAGTTCAGAGTCAACCACATTGCTGTGGGTCTGGAGTCACATATAGGCCAGACCAGGTGAGAATGGCAGTTTCCTTCCCTAAAGGACATTAGTGAACCAGATGGGTTTTTTCCCAACAATCGGCAGTGGATTCATGGTCATCGTTAGATTCTTAATTCCAGATATTTTTAATTGAAATCAAACCGTTCCACCATCTGCCATGGCAGGATTCGAACCCAGGTCCCCAGAACATTATCTGGGTCTCTGAATTAACAGTCCAGCGATAATACCACTCAGCCATTGCCTCCCCTTTAATTGGTCCTTGATATGAGTGGCTTGCAAGGGCTGGGACTAAATAGGGAGGCACAGCAGAAATTCATCTCAAGGAAGAAGAAACACAGTAAAGGGAGCATGAGCAACCATAGCTGACAAGGGAAAAAGTCAGGGACAGCGTAAAAGCAAAAGAATAAGCACACAATGTGGCAAAAATGAGTGGCAATGATGAGAATTGGGAAGCTTTTAAAAGCCAGCAAAGGATAACTAAACCAGCAATAAGAAGAGAGAAATGAAAAGTGAGGGTAAGCTAGCAAGTAATACAAAAATGAATTGCAAGAGCCTTTTTTTAGATATCTAGAAGGCAAGAGTAGACATTGGACTGCTGGAAAATGGGGTTGGAGTAGCAATGGAGAAAAAAAGAAATGGAGGAGGAACTGAGTAGGTACTTTACATTAGTTTTCATGGTGGAAAACAGCAGTAGCATACCAAAACTTGAAGAGAATTGGGGGCAGAGGTATGTGTAGTGGCCGTCACTAAGGAGAAGTTTCTGTGGAAGCTGAAAGGTCTGAAAGTAGACAAAACACCAAGACCAGATGGACTACACCCCAGATTTCTGAAGGAATTGGCTGAGGAGATTGTGGAACCATTAGTGGAGATCTTTCAGAAATTACTGTAGTCAGGGAGGGTCCCAGAGGACTTGAAAATGGCTAATGTAACATCCCTGTTTAAGAAGGGAGGAAGGCATGCGTCAGGTTTTACCTTTATGATCTGGGGATTAAGAAACTGAGGTTTCACTTTTATTTAATTCAGAATTCACGATCTGTCTTGGTGAGATTTGAATCTATGACCCTAGAATATTAGTTTAACGTTCTGGAATACTAGTCCAGGGAAATTACCATAACACTATTGCCTCCCCAAGAACCATTGCCAAGGGATCCCAGTCAATTCTCTCACACCTGAAACCCTTCAGCTCAGTTGGTCTGAGATTAATTGTAGAACTCCAAATCATTCCTTAGTAAAGTAAGATGATGCTGCGCAGATTGAGAACTTGTCTCAGCATGATACATTCTGAGCCATTACTTTAAAGATCAGACCTTGATATATTCACAGTTTAGCTTTCTTTTTGAGTTTTGCTTAATTGCTCAAACTCAAAATCCGTGGTGTACCAAAATACTACAAATCTTGCATTGCTCTTGAGCTTATATAAATTAGCTGATGAAATCCAAACTTCTCTAATCTCCGGTGGGAATGGATTCCCTCCTTTCTGACACTGAATTCTGGCTACATTCACATGAAAACAGTTGGTAGCAACAGCGTAGTTACAGACCCAAAGTGTCCAACCAAGGTATGAAACGACAGAATTGTGTTTACAAGTAGCCATTCGGTAGCATAGACTTTGAGTGGCAAATTATATTAAACAGAATAACCCGTCTGCTATTCAACAGCAAGCAAGGTGTATTAGATATGATTTTACAATTGAACAACATGTTTTTATTATTCATTAACGGTATTAGGACATCACAGGCTAGGCCGGCATTTATTGCCCATCCCAAGTTGCCCAGAGGGCAGATAAGAGTCAACCACATTGCTGTGGGTCTGGAGTCACATGTCGGCCAGACCTGGTAATTCCTTCCCTAAAGGGCATTAGTGAATCGGATGGGTTTTTCTGACAATCTGCAATGGATTCATGATCATCATTAGACTCTTAATTCCAGATTTTTTTTTATTGAAATCAAATTCCACCGTCTGCCATGGTGGGATTTGAACCCAGGTCCCCAGAACACTACCTGGATCTCTGAATTAACAGTCCACTACGATGTCACCTCCTTTTGTTAAGCCGGAATGTGCAAAGAATTGTGCTGACAACCAATTCGTCAGTAGGGCTAGCAGTGTGACACACTTGTTCATACTGGAAGCTGCACATAATAATTCTGGGAGCTCTGTTCTTTTCAGACAGGAAGAACATATGCACACACTGCCTGATTGTTTCTATTCAAAATAGGTAACAGCAGTTCTCTGGTTCGTTTCTCGGGGCAGTGCCTTGAGCAGTCAGAGTCAACCAGCCTGGTTTAAAATTTAAATAAAGCTTGACAGTTAACTATCAATCATTATTTCACTGGTGCATTCTGCCTCAACTATTGAGTCCACTTTTCAACCAATCAATACTCTCCGCTCATTTATTGATTTTTTTTTTTCTCTCTCTTTGCTCTGGTATTTCTGTGAATTACCCTGATGAGAGCAAGTTGTAAAGTTTCGATGTGTCTCTTTTCAGCAATGCTCGAGAATTTGTTTTCATTGAAGGAAAAAGAAGTTGAAAAACAGTTCAATTCAGGGCTTTAAAATATGGAACATAACAAATTGAGCTATTCATTTTTAATTAGGACTGTGGCTTCATGACCAGAGGACATTTGAACAAAACTGGAACAACTCAAATAAGACTAGAAATGAGACGAAATACCATCCCTCTAGGTATACGGAACAGATTGCAATGCATGTTGAATTCCTTTATAAAGAGCGAGCTAATTATATAGTTTGGAAAGTACAATGGTTATGTGCTGCCAAGGCAGTAAAAATAATTTGTTAAGTACATATGGATGAATTTTAAATAATATAGATTGTAAAGAAAGGCTTAAAAACCTACTGAAACTGATTACAGACGATATTACAGCACAAAATAAAACCATATCGCCCATCAAGTCTGTGTGGGTTCTCAAAATTGCTTTAAAATGTTTCATTAGAAAGTGACTACTTTGAAGACTTGTGATTGCTGTTAAGTAGTCAAATGCATCAATCAATTTATATACATTGAAGTTAATTTTAACATGGGTGACAGTGTGAAATGGGCATTATCACTTCAGGTGCATGTTCAACTTGACCTTACATTGAAGACAATGGAAATGAAAACTGGGAGAAATGAGTGATGGAGAGTTGTATCAGTGTTATCCATTTAAACTACTTAGAAAGATATGTTGACCTTGGAGAGAGGATAATATATGGACTTAGCCATGGATCAGCCATGATCTCATTGATTGGTGGAACAGGCTTGAGCGACTGAGTGGCCAACTCCTGTTCCTGTATACTTCACAGTATCCACTGTTGAGATCTCAAACTGTAATGCGATGAATGGCCAGTTAATGTTTTCGATAAAAACTGCAATATGGTGGAAATACACAGCAGGTTGTGAAGCATGTGTGGAGAGAGAAACAGTTAATATTTCAGGCTGATGACCTTTCATTGGTTAATGTGTTTAATGATTTTGATTGAAATAGGTTAATAAAAAGAATATATCCCACTTCCTTCTGAACAATTCAGCATAATCTTCTATTTGCCAATCCTGATGGGCCTTGATTTAATATCTTAACTAATATCACCTGCCAATATACACTTCCTCACTATATTGGCTTTATCAGCTCAAGTCATGGTTTGGGCATGAATCTACAACCTTGTGACTTGGATTGGAAGAGTGCTAACAACTTAACTTTGATTAGGAATTTTCTAGAGTATTGTGTGGGATTGGGCAAGTTAAATAAAGATTTGTGAGAGCTTCCTGTTCTTTGAAATTGTACTTTACAAGATGATCAGAGGATTAGATAGGGGGGACAGTGGGAGCCTTTTTCCTTGGATGGTGATGGCTAGCACGAGGGGACATAGCTTTAAATTGAGGGATGATAGATATAGGACAGATGTCAGAGGTAGGTTCTTTACTCAGAGAGTAGTAAGGGCGTGGAATGCCCTGCCTGCAAAAGTAGTAGACTCGCCAACTTTAAGGGGATTTAAATGGTCATTGGATAAACATATGGATGATAATGGAATAGTTTAGGTTAGATGGGCTTCAGATTGGTTTCACATGTCGGCGCAACATCGAGGGCCGAAGGGCCTGTACTGCGCTGTAATGTTCTATGTTCTATGTTCTATGTTGTCATTAGTCAGTCTGTAGTAGAGTCTGTGATAGATTACATTTTAGATTATTAATGCCAAATGATTTTTTTCTCTCTTTTGTATGTGTTTAAAAGTGTTAAGTCCAGAAAATTGAATTCATATTATGAAAGAATTTCAGAAGCATACAGCCCCGAAGGAGACAGTTCAGCACTTTGTGCTTGAATGATGTGATAAGTCACATTACCCTGCTTTCTCCCCGTAGCACCACTCCAATTCCATATATATCCACTGTGCTTTTGTAAATTACTATTAATCTGCTTTCACTCTCTCCTCAACCTGCCCCATCCCCTCCTTGAGGCTGCATATCCCAGATTATAATAACTCACTACATAAAAATATTTCCCTACATTCATCTTTCACTCTTTTGAAATTTGCCTTAATCCCAAATCCTTTGATTATCAACACTCATTTCTCCTTATTTACATCATCAGCTTGTTTCAGGATTTTGAATGCCTCTGTTAAATCGGCCCTTAACCTTTCCTTTAGGAAAAGAAATGCTGGCTGCTTCAGTCTATGTCAATAAGAGACTCAACCCAGTTCCATTCTAATAGATCCCCTCTGCTCAGTGTTCAGCACCTTGACATTCTTTCTGAAAGACTGTGCCCCAGAATGAATCGTAATACTCTGGCTGAGGCCTAACTAGTTATTTAATTATTAGGGGACACGGAGATGTTTAAAAGAGATGTGCGAGGCACGTTTTTCATACAAAGGGTGGTGAGTGCAAGGAACGAGCTGCCAGAGGAGGTGGTGGAAGCAGACACAATAACAGCATTCATGAAGCGACTGGACGAATATATGAATCGGAAGGGAATAGAGGGATACGAATCCCAGAGTGAAGACGGTTTTAATGTGGAAGGGCAAAATGTGTTGGTTCAGGCTTAGAGGGCTGAAGTGCCTGTTACTGTGCTATATTGTTCTTTGTTCTGTACCTGCATCTACTGTTTGCTCTGGCAGTTCATTCTATGTACAAATAACCCTCTGTGTGAAAAAGTTGCCCCTCAAGTCTCTTTTAAATCTTTCCCCTCTTACATTAAACCTCTGCCCTCTAGTTTAAATTTTCCCACCCTCACCTTTTCTATGCCCCTCATGAATTTATAAACCTCAATACGGTCACCCCTCAACCTCCTATGCTCCAGGGAAATAAGTCGCAGTCTATCCAGCCTCTCATTATAACTCAAACTCTTGAGTCCCAGTAACATCCTTGTAAATCTTTTCTGCACCCTCTTCAATTTAATAATATCCTTCCAGAAGCAGGGTGACCAAAATTGTACGCAGTATTCCAAAAGTGGCCTCACCAAAATCCTGTACAGCTGCAACATGAGGTGCCAACTCCTCTACTCAATGGTCTGAGCAATGAAGACAAGTGTGCCAAACACCTACTTTACCACTCTGTCAACTAGTGATCACACTTTCATGGAGCTGTGTACCTGAACCCTACGTCCCTCTATTTGACGACACTCCCCAGGGCCCCACCATTAACTCTGTAAGTCCTGCCCTGGTTTGTCTTGCCAAACCTCGCATTTGTCTAAATTAAACTCCATTTGCCACTACCCAGCTCATTGGCCCAGCTGATCAAGATCCTGTTGCACTCTTAGATAACCTTCTGCACTGTCGATTATACCACCAACTTACTAAGCAGGCCTCCCATACTCTCATCCAAATCTGTTTCATTTGAATCAGTGTAAGAAGCTGAATTGGACTAGCCAAATAATTATAGTGGCAACCAAAGCAGGTCAAAAAGCTCAGCATTCTGGTACAGGTCAGTTACTGCCTGTTCACCATCGACAAGACACAAGTCAGGGCTGTGATGGAATACATGCCACTTTGGTAAAATAAAACTATAACATTTGAACTCAGGTCTTCAATTTCCACACAAGGATCCAGTTGTAGAACAGAAAGAGTCCAAAAAATTGGATTTTGTAGCTCCATTGGTGCTGGCACTCAAGAAACCTCAAAGGTATATTATGTAGTTTGGATGAACTTTCAGTTCTGTGTGTGGCCTGTGCAATGTCCCATCCTATTGAGAGCTCTAGCAAGTGCCCTCCTTGTAATGGTAACTTCAGGAAAAGTCTGGCAGTGACATCAACCAGGCCAAGTTGCTGCATGTCATTCAAACTTATTTAAGGGATGGTTTTCTTGTACTTCTGCTGTGGTGATGATCATGGAAGTTTGAGGTTTGTTTCTAGAGTTCCTTTGTGAGCTGATGCATCCATTCACAAAGTACAGAGTATTCCCACCCAAAGGGAACATAGCACTGGAAGCCAGCAGAAGAGCAGGAGCTATGTCATGGGTTCCTTTTCTGCCTGAGCACTCTCTATTCTCTCAATTCCAATTACAGAACACTATTCAGAAGCATCTGTCAGTGCAGCCCTCTTTTAAGACAGACTGATTACCTTTAAGAGCTAAATGCTAACCAGAAAACATTGCTAACTGTTAGATCCATTCCCTGATGTAGTCAGTCATTAGTCCAGGCTGAGCTTGGTTGGAGTCTGCAAAGGATGAGATAGCACATAGGCTGCATTTCACCTCCTCTATGAGGACTTGTGTAGGCAAGTTACAACCTGCAACAAACATTAAAAGGAAATATTAATGTACCCTACAATTAAACTGGTTAGAAGTGAGGCAGCTTTGAAAGTATTTACAAAGCAAAAATAGCAACTTTGTTGTTATCTCAGCTTCCTGGTAAATACCCAAGGCCAAGTTGAAAGTAATGCTTTCAATAATTCAGCTAGGATAGAACAGCCTGTTAATACCCATAAGTAAGTTCCTGTTTTTTGGAAAAGAAAGAGTCTACATATTAATTAAGTTATGAAAGACTTGCAGGGTGTAGAAGTTGGGGTGTAATGCAGCCAGGGTCATTGGGAGCAAAATGGCGCACAGCATATTGGTACAACAATGGGTGTGTGTCCAATCTGTGAAGTTCATGAGATCGACTTCTCCAATGGCCCAAGCAATGACTAAAACAGATGCCAGACACTTACATACATAAGTAAGATGGCATAATATTCTCAATCAATGGTCATTTTGTAGAAACAATCAACTAGGCAGATTTCAGGCCACCAACTAAAGATAATATTGTTTTCTGAAGAAAGTTTTTTTGTGGAGATGTAAGTATATGGATTTTCACCCTCAAACTCATGTAGTTCCAATTTTTTTTTTGACTGTCACTCCCAACAACATCTCCCCTCTTGCCCCATTGTCCAATTGTAAACACCCACTTCCCAAACTTTACCTGACACCTGAGCAAGCTATTTTCTATGACTGCGGGACCCAATTACATCAAGGCCCGAAAA
Source organism: Rhincodon typus (assembly GCF_021869965.1). Lineage (NCBI taxonomy): Eukaryota > Metazoa > Chordata > Chondrichthyes > Orectolobiformes > Rhincodontidae > Rhincodon > Rhincodon typus. Next base: position 86,500,110 of record NC_063338.1, read on the forward strand.
TTAATTGCAGCACAGCCCCCCATCTGTGCATTTGAGCTGAGAATTAAGTAATTAATTGGAGGTAGTATCAGTTTATTCCTTCAGTTTGGACATCTGTCAGCATTATGTATTTTCACTAAAGAAATAATTCATGGTGTTCTGTACAGAAAAGTGATTATTAACTCACAAAGGAGAGAGTTACACAACATACGCTGGCACATTTACAAACTTGGAATTGGGAGTTATTTGGGCAGCAGGGCAAAGAGTTGACAGTAGTTCAACATGGTTCGCAAGAACCTGGCCCATGTGTCAGTTTGAACATCAGGTTAACTATTCTAAAGCTTTGCCCTAGCAAAAGAAACCCTGGGTTCTGGATAATGAGGCTGTGTATTGTAAAAAGAGAAGTCCTTTCGATCTAAAAACTGAAAGAACTGCGGATGCTGTAAATCAGGAACAAAAATAAAGTTGCAAGAAAAAATCAGCAGGTCTGGCAGCATCTGTGAAGGAAAAAACAGAGTTAATGTTTCGGGTCCGGTGACCCTTCCTCAGAACTCCTTTCAATCTGCTTGGTGTGTTATCTGTTCTGGTGCACATTTTCATTCATTTTGAGAGATTTGATTGAGGAAATTGTTAATTTGTAAATTAGAAGAAATTATCTGGGAGTTGAGTTCAAAAACTAGCTGACTACAGTTTTAGGTTGGTATTATTTAGTATTGTGACATCCCTTGGAGAATTAGTGGGCTGATGATAGCCTAGTGGTCTGGTTTCTAGAATTTTAATCCAGAAACTCAGCTAATGTTCTGGGTACCTGGGTTCGAATCCCACTGTGGCAGATGGTGGAATTCGAATTCAGTTAAAAAAAATCTGGAATTAAGAATCTACTGAGGACGATGAAAGCATTGCTGATTGTCAAGAAAAACCCATCTGGCTCACTAATGTCCTTCAGGGAAGGAAATATGTCGTCGTCTTTCAATTACATTAACTGGTTCACTGTTAATGAAGTGCTGTGAAATGTAGTCAGTAATGTAATGTAAGAAATACACAGAGTGCGATCCGTGAACGGCAACTTGAAAACAACCAATTTTCATGATGTTGACTGAAGGATTATGTTGGTCCAGACAAGAGATTATGTCTCTCTTCCTCTTATTACAAGTCGTGCCATAAATCTTTTCTGCACTGAAGCACAGCAGATGTAGGCTTGATTCAGTGTCTGATCTGAAAGAGGGCACGTCTGACTTTGTTGCACTCCCTCAGTATTGCACTAAAATGTCAGCACGTTTGTCTGAATTGGACCTGAACCAATAAGCTGCTGACTTAAAGGCAAGAATTCTACCCACTGAGCCACAAGTTGCATCCCGGCCACTGTTCTTCTTTCAAAAAAAGGAGCAAAGTGACATTGGCTGATCATCTCATTTACTGTTTGAGGCTTTCTGTGAATTGGCCGCTGTGTTGTTATAACTTAGCAATGGTGACCGCATGAGTGCTGTATATTTGTACATGTAAGGTAATGCATTCTCTGTGAAGTGATGTGGGCATTTTGAGAACATGAAAAGGTACTAGATAATTGCAAATCCTTTGCTTCTTCCAGATTTCTATATCCCAGTTAGAGTTCTACAATCATGTTTGAGGTGGAATCTCAATACTAAATTTAATTCAATGCAGATTTAATTAGTCATGTGATGGTCTAAAAATAGCAATAATCTCTCCAGTACATTCAGTTAGCAAACTGAGAGATGTTAGTTTATGAAGGATGCTTCAACTTTATCTATAATTCCTTGTGAAACAGCAAATGAAGCCAGTTTGTGGCAACTAATCAATGCAAATTATGTCTGACACCTTCAGAATTAATTCTCATCATCTGTTAGTAGTTGTAAGAAAAGAATTGCTGATGTATGTCCCCAGAGGGAAGGGCCAACATTCATTAGCACATTCTAGTTTTTTGTAGAAGGTAGCTTGCTCAGACAGATTGGCACACCTTCATCAATGGCTTTTGGGCACAAGAATAACTGAATTAATAAAATGTTAGTCTTTAGTAGTTCCAGGAATTAGTAAACATGATAATATCTAAAAGAACAAAGAACAAGATAGCACAGGAACAGGCCTTTTGGCCCTCCAAGCCTGTGCCAACACATTTTGTCCTTCTATACTAAAACTGTCTTCATTTACAGGATCCGTATCCTTCTGTTCCCTTCCTAGTCATCCATTCAACCAGATGTTTCTTGAACACTGCTATTGTGTCTGCTTCCACCACCTCCTCTGGCAGCATGTTCCAGGCACTCACCACCCTTTGTGTGAAAAAACGTGCCTCGCACATCTGTTTTAAACTCCCCTGCACCCTGCACCTTGTGACATTTGGATGACTACATGAATAGGAAAAGTTGGAGGGATATGGGCCAGGAGCAGGCAGATGGGACTAGTTTAATTTGGGATTATGTTCGGCCTGGACTGGTTCGATCAAAGGGTCTCTTTCTGTGCTGTATGACTCAATGACTCTATGACTCTCTGATGATGTGCATTATGTCTGAAAGAAGGGTGACTATTGGAAGAGTACATGAACTCAGTTGTGGTTAAACAGAAAGAAACACCCTTAGAATGGTAATGTCAGTGGCAACGTCTGCATTTATTGCCCAGACCTAGGTCCCCTTGAAAAAGTACTGGTCAACCATTTTTGACTGCAGTTCACTTCCTAAAAGTACTTCCAGAGGGCTACTCGAAGTTCACTGTTGAGATTATTTTTCTTAATTCACTCATTAGAGAGATGCAGATCGGCAAGGCCAACACTTTGTTGCCGTTGACCTGAATGGTTTGCTCAGTCATTTCTAAGGACAATGAAGAGTCAACCACATTGCTATGATCCATACTCACACGTAAGCTAGAACAGGTAAGGATGGCTGTTTGCCTTTCCTTAAAAAAAGACTTCAGTGAGGGTTTGTACAACAATCAGTGATAGATTAGCTTTAGATTCCAGATTTATTAATTGAATTTAAATTCCACCAGCTGCTCTGGTGGGAACTTGTGTCCCCAGGCACTAGGCTCGGCCTCTCCATGACTCATCTATTGGCTAGTACCATCATCTTCCCCGAATTAAGTGGCAATGAAGTGTATTTTGGGATGTATAGAATTGTGAGTTGATGAGAATCTCAAGATAATCAGTGCCTCTGGTGCCATTGTCTTTCGAGGTTGGGCAGATCATGTATTTGGAAGATACCTGAAAGAAGCCTTAGTCAGTTGTTCCAATGCATCCTATTGGTAGTACACCAGTTCTTTCCAAACAGTGTATGTTGATCCTAAATGAGATTTGTTGGGGTAACAAACTTCTGGCAATCAATGACTGCTGTAAAACTTGGACTGGTTTCAGATAGCTGTGAAGCTCCTTGAAATCTCCTTTTTTAAAAAAAAGTCTAATGGGCATGCCCCAGCGGACGGGCCTTTTGAGGCCTGATTCCTGCTGGAAAATAAAAGCTCAGCAGCTCTAACCTCCACTTCATCCTTGAGCACAAATTTTCAGTATTATTGCCAGAATGTTGTCAGGGACCAGAGCCTTTGCAGTATCTAGGCCTCCAACCAAAGAAGAACAAAGAACAATACAGCACAGGAGCAGGCTGTTGGCACTCCAAGCCTGCACTGTCAAAGTTTGCTCTTCCATACTAAAACTGTCTTCACTTACAGGATCCGTATCCCTCTATTCCCTTCCTATTCATGTACTCATCGGGGTGCTTCTTAGAAGATGCTATTGTGTCTGCTTCCACCACCTCCTCTGGCACCGCATTCCAGGCACTCACTACCCTTTGTGTGAAAAACTTGTCTCGTACATCTCTTTTAAACTTCTCCCCTGCACCTTGAACCTGTGTTCCTTCGTAATTGACCCCTCCACCCTGGTAAAGAGCCTCGTACTTTCCACCCTATCCATGCCATTCACAATCTTATTAACTTCTTTCAGGTCACCCCTCAACCTCCTGCTTTCCAGAGAAAACAAACCCAGTCTATCCAACCTTTCTTCACAGCTAAAATCCCCCATACCAGGCAACATCCTGGTAAATATTTTCTGTACCGTCTCCAAAGCATCCGCATCCTTCTGGTAATGTGGTGACCAGAACCTTATGCAATATTCCACGTTTGGCCAAATTAAAGTTCTATAAAGCTGCAGCATAACTTGCCTGTCATTATACTCAGTGCTCCTTCCAATGAAGGGAACCATGCCACAGGCCTTTTTTTACTACCTTATCTACCTGCACTGCCACCTTCAGTGATCTGTGGACCTGCACACCCAGATCCCTCTGTATATCAATACTCCAAAGGGTTCTGCTATTCACTGTGTAATTTCCGCCTGTTCATGATCTTCCAAAATGCATCACCTCACATTCGTCCGGATTAAACTCCATCTGCCATTTTTCTGCCCATGCCTCCAACTTGATCTATATCCTGCTGTGTCCTGTGACAATCCTCCTCACTATCTGCAACTCCACCAATCATTGCATTATCTGCAAACTTACTAATTAGATCGGCTATGTTTTTCTCCAAATCATTTGCGTAGGACACGATCAGCGGAGGTCCCAGCACTGATCCCTGTGGAACACCGCTAGATGCAGCCCTCCATTCCGAAAAGTACCCTTCCACTGCTACCCTCTGTCTGCTATAACTAAGCCAGTTCTCTATCCATCTTGCCAGCTCACTGCTAATACCATCTGAGTTGTGGCCGTAGCCCAGAGTTGGAGCAGAGCAAGCGCAGGCCGTGTCCCTGAAGCAGACCACAGCTGGAGCGGGAGCAGGGCGAACGCGGGCCAAGTCCTGGAAATGAGCCGCAGTGAGAGCCCAGAGCGGGAGCAGAGTCAGTGCAAGATGGGTCCTGGAAGTGAGTCCTGGAGACGAGTCCAGGACAGAGTCCAGTGAGTGGAGGCAGCGAGGCCTCGTGTTCTGAAGCCCGGTGGGTACAGTCTCAGTGTAAATGGACTATAACTTGAGTATATTAGAGATGCTTTTTATTCTTATTCTTGACTTTTCAAACACTGTATTCCCATACTAGTCTTTTTCTTTCACCATTTCAATTCTGTAACAACAATGTGCCTAGGTACCCTGTGCTTAAGATGGCGCTGAGAGGCGACATTATAAACTTATTTGCATGCACATAACAATAAAGGGCTATTCTATTCACTTTTTGTACGAATCTGCAATAAAAGGACTTTGTTAGAAGGTTTACTGAAGTCCATGTAGACAACATCAACTGCTTTTCCCTCAATCATTGTCGTCACCTCCTCAGAAATCCCAATCAAGTTTGTGAGACATGGCCTCCCCCGCACAAAACCATGCTATCACTAATAAGTCTATTTGCTTCTAAATGCGTTTAGATTGTCCCTGAAAACCTTTTCCAATAATTTCCTTACCACTAATGTGAGGCTGTAATTTCCTGGATTATCCCTCCTACCCTTTTTAAATAATGGGGCAACATTAACTATTGTCCAGTCTTCTGGGACCTCACCTGTGGCCAAAGAGGATACAAAGATGTCTGTCAATGCTCCAGCAATTTGTTCTCTTGCCTCCCTCAATATTCTGGGATAGATCTCATGAGGCCCCAGAGACTTATCTACCTTATTAGTTTTTAAGATGCACAACACCTTTTCCTTTTCAATAGCAACTTGGCTTGGAAATTCGACACTCCCTTCCTTGAAGTCATCCTCCACCAATTCCTTCTCTTTGGTGATATTTTGATATCACAAGGAGTCAATTGAATTGGCTGAAGACTGGTGTCTGTAGTACTGGGGACCACTGGAAGAGGCCAAGTTTGTTCATCCACTCAGCATCCTGGCTAAAGATTGTTGTGAATGCTTCAGCCTATCTTTTTCACTGATGTGCTGGCCTCTTACATCATTGAGGATGGGGATACTCAAAGAGGGATGGGAGACAAATTCCAGAGTCTGGTGATAAATACAGTTCAGCTCATTGTGTAGACCTGTAGCTGCTCCAGCAGTGTTAGCAATGAGAACACTGCTGAGGATTAAGCGGCAAGGGCAGTTGGGATATCCTGGAGTTGTTATCATTAGCAGGGGAAATGCTGCATTGCATCAGCCTCAGCAGCATTGGAGATAATAATTTCCAGGAAATCTTCAAGGTACAGCGAGACTCTGGCATAGGAATGCACCAGTTTTGTGCCTGAAATCACTAACACCAAGCCTTGAAATTTCTTGCAGCTTCCATCTCTAGCAGAGCAGCCCCACCTCCTCACGTATTTTTGCCAGGGAACAGACATTGCAGGGATTCCATGCAATCCTGGCAAAGTTACTGAGTGCAGGGTGTAATGCTGAAGTTCATTCCTCATGCCACATAGATTTAGGTTTGCACCAGACTTCATCTGGAGGAAAGGAGAAGTCAACGTTTCAGATGTTACCCTTCTTCAGGACTGTATGTGAGGGTTAGGGGGTGCTGCAGATAAAAGAGGGGAGGGGTAGGGTAGTGGAATGGTGGTGATAGGTGGTCACTGGTAGTAGGTACAACCTGGTTGGTCAATGGGAGGAATGAATCTGGTTGGTAGCTGGTACAAAGGGTCTGTAGGTGGATGGAAAAGAGAAGGTGGGGCTGGAAAGGAAGCCAGAGAAGGTTATTTGCAATTAGAGAACTCAATGTTGTATCTTGCATGCTGTAGGGTGCCCAAGCGGAAGATAAGGCGTTGTTCCTCAAATTTACATTCCGAATCACTGCGACAGTGGAGGTATCCAAGGATGGACATATCAGAGGGGGAGTTGGGGGGTGTCGGGGAGAGAGTTGAAATGGGCGGTGACTGGGGTGTTAGGCAGGGCGTTTCGAACCAGGTGAAGGTGCTCGGCGAAACGATCACCTAGTCTGTGTTTGGTCTCACCGATATAGAGAAGACCACATCGGGAGCACCGGGTACAATAGACTAGGTTGGAGGAGATGCAGGTGAAGCTCTGTCTCACCTGGAAGGACTGTTTAGTGTCCTGGATGGAGCTGAGGGAGGTGGCGTGTGGGCAGCTGTTGCATCTTTTACGGTTACAGGGGAAGGTAGGGCAGGTGGGGGGTAGGAGTGGTTGATTGGGAGTACGGTGCAAACTAAGGAGTGGCGAAGGGAATGGTCCTTGGGGAAGGCAGAGAGGGGTGGGGAGTGGAAGATGTTCCAGGTGGTGGGGTCTAATTGGAGTTGGCAGAAATATTTGAGGATGATAGGTTGGATACTAGGTGGGCTGGAAAGTGAGGACAAGGAGGATCCTATCTTTATTATGTTTGGGTAGGGTGGTGGTGGCTTAGAACTGTGGAGTGGAGGAGGTGCAGTGGAGGGCTGAAGAGGGAAAAGAGTGTTGTTTGAAAAAGGTGGATATCCGGGATGCTTGGGAGTGGAACGTCTCCTCGTCAGAGCAGATGCACTGGAGATGGAGGAATTGGGAAAACGAAATGGAGTTTTTGCAGGATACAGGGTGGGAGGAGCTGTAGCCCAGGTAGCTGTGGGAGTCTGTGGGTTTGTAGTAAATGTCTGTATCCTGCAAAATCTCCATCTGGCTGCACATATTTTCTCTTAAATTTGTTGTCCTTTCACCATCTCCAATGGAGGGGCAAAACTTCTCTTCATATGTTGATTGATCTTGCCATAAGCTAATAAATAAATGAAAGAAATTTAAATAATGTATCAAATAAAAGCAAAATACTATGGATGCTGGAAGTTTTTAAACAATCACAGAGTGTGGAGGTGAAACTCAGCAGGTTTGGAAGCATCCACGAATGGAAAAGCAGAGTTTCCCAGACTCTAAATGCTAACTCTGTTTCCCTCTCCACAGATGCTGCCAGACCTGTTGAGCTTCTCCAACAAGCTCTGTGATTGTTTTAAGTAATATATCATTTTGCTCCAAGTCTTATTGAAACTAACATGATTTAAGGTTCTCTTTGAGCAATCACTTTGTTTGATTTTGACGTTACACTGGTTGCAGTATAATAACAAGTTGCATTTCACTGGTAATAGGACTCCCCACTGATGCGGTGAATCCCACCAGACACTGGCCTATCTGCAATATAACTCTTGTCTAACAACTGAGCACCAGAGCTGCAGATGTGTACCCACTGTTTATGTCACCAGAAGCAAAGTGATGGTCATGTCAGAATAATGACAACAAAATTAACAGAGTGAGGAAACAGAGAAACCTAGGGAAGAGAGAAATAAGTGCTTTGTTTCTGTTGGTGGTGGCCAAAAACACGTCACGTTTCAGATTTGTTTTCACTGCCAGATCGCTGAATGGCAGTGTTGATGGACCAACCACATAATCCCCAATGTCACATGTCCTGAGAGGGTGTCTTTGTAAATTTGGGCTCCTGGTAACCCCTTACAACTTGGAAGCATACACATGCGGGAATGTGGAGAAAGATGGTGGTGGATGGCACTTTCTATAGCTGTGTCCCATTGCCAAGCCTCATTGCTCAGTTAATTGAGCATATTCGAGATTGCGATCGATGGGTTTTTTGATACAAATCAAGAGAAATGAGGATAGCGTGAGATGATGTAGGCAAGGTTGAAGATCAGGTGTGATCTTTCTGAATTCTGGAGTAGACTGGAAGAGGCCAAATGACCAACTCCTGCTTCTCTTCCTCATGTTTGTGTTGTTCGTGCTCCACCTGGTCCTTGCAAGAAGGATTCAACCCACCACCTAGCCTCTTTTCTGCCTTACCAATATTTATACAAAAGTGTGGCACTCCATCATCACCAAAGGACTTCTGTGCTTTAAAATTGGTTGTGTGTGTAATCAATTTTATAACAAAGCATAACATGAAGGTTTTAATTGCAGTATCAGCCTTACACAAGGGCAATTTTTAAAATAAAACCCAACCCGGGATATTTGGAATCCTATGAACTTGCTACGAGACCTATCATTTATAAACCTACCTTATGCTGTGATGGAAGCTCTGTGTACAGCCTGCCAGGTAAACAGTTTTAAAGTGCAGAGGTCAGCATGTTATAAGCTCCTTAGCATTTTCCCACCTGCTGGTTACAAGTCGAGCGATTCAATGCAAGTCTCATTTATTTCTTTGTGGGTAAATGTAATTGTGTAAATGGTTAACACATGCTGCTTCAACAGCTTAGACTTTTTAGTTAAACATTAATATTTGTGTGCCTCTAACAGATTCTTAATTGATTGGATTATTTAAGCAGATGGCTTCCATTCACCAAATCCCTATTGTGTTCTCTTTCTAATGTTAAACTGCGCACGTACTTTTCAGTTTGCCTCGCATTCAGACTCGTTACTGCCTTTGCATCCAGTTTAGTGCCTTCTGCTACATTTTCATCCTTTAGCTTCACAGCTGATTAGTGTACAAGCCATTTGAATATTCCACAACTGCGACATGCCTCTGTTAATTGGATCCTCTTGTCCAATTAATGGCCTTAATTGCCATCTTACCGATGGTGTCAAAAACCCATTGTCAGTTGTTTCAAAGCTGTGTCAGAACCAAGGGACCTTCAATTGCACAAGATGGCATGTTTAACTGCTGCTTGCGAGGGTCATTACAATGTTGGCTAAATAAATGACAGCACAAAACTCAGATTCACTGTTTTATTTGCACATGTCAGTGTGAACTAGACACAAATCAGCATTTCCTCTCAATTGACGAATTCACTGTTTAAAGCTTTCAAACTGGAATGGCACTTGGGTTTGTACTTCAAGCTCCCTCTCGTCTCTTTCAGTTCCATTATATTCTTTTCCTATTAGGGTGAGCCACTGGGGTTTAATAACTGTTAACAATGTGAAGGACTTTTATCCAGCTGATCCTGTTCTCTTTATACACATTCTTGTCATTGGCTCATTACTTCACTCATAGAGTAATATTTCAATAATACTGTGACTTACCAGTGGTAAAACCACAACTGTTAGCTGGTTTATTGTAAGTGTGTGAAAGGAAATGAATCAAAGTAAAGTCATAGCCACAGCACCACCTCAAAAAAATAATCCACTTCTCCTCCTCATCGTCTTTCTTGTCAGTGTTCAAATCGGCTAAATAAAACAAAACGAAAGAACTGCGGATTCTGGAAATCAGAAACAAAAACAGAAGTTGATTAAAAATCTCAGCAGGTCTGGCAGCATCTTTGGAGAGAAATCAAAATTGATGTTTTGCGTCCGTTTTGTAGAAGGGTCACTGGATCCAAAAAGTTAACTCTGATTTCTGTCCACAGATGCTGTCAGACCTGATGTGTTTTTCCAGCAATTTCTGCTTTCGTTCCAAATTGACTATTTACCTTTGGCACTTTGTTTGCCAGAATATTTCTGCAGCTACTGATTTACTCAATCATATCTGTTATTCCTCCACCTTTTGATGTCCTCATTGATCATAAAATCATTACTGTCTCAATCAACCTGGTCATTCCCTGGGAAGAATAAGCCTTGTCTTTCTCTATCTCCTTATGTGGCTCAGTGTCATACTTGGACGTATAATGCTCCAGTGAAGTGTCTTGGTATGTTTCATTGTGGTAAAGGCACTATGTAAATAAAAGTTCTTGTTGTTTTTGTGAACCTTTCTCCCACTTATTATTGTCGTACTGCTTATGGGCAGCACAATGGTCCAGTGATTAGCGCTACTGCCTTCGATTCTACCCTCAGGCAACTGTCTGTATGGAGTTTGCATATTCTCCTCGTGTCCACGTGGGTTTCCTCCGGGTGCTCTGTTTTTCTCCCACAGTCCAAGCATGTGCCCGTTAGGCATATTGGCCAAGCTAAATTGCCCATAGTGTCCAGGGATGAATAAGCTAGGTGGGTTAGCTATGGGAAATGCAGGGTTACAGGGATAGGGTGATCTTACCTTTGTTCTCTCAGTGATTAACGTGTGGCTGGGTAAGGAGTTTTATAATTAGCCGAATATTTTGCCTGTCCCTCCAGTGTGTGCGAACTTAAGTGATCTCTTATATGAAATGGGAAGTGTGATATTGTAGACTTCAGTAGTTTAATAATTGTTCGTGGACTGATTGTATCAATAAAAGATAAACTTTTGCACATCCAATAACTCTATCCAGAATAAACTGTTAAGCAAAGACTGAAGTAATTAGCCATCTCTTGACAAAATCACAAAACAAAACTGCTTTAACACATGCTTGATAAACTGGAGGATTTATGGTCACAAAGGACAAGGATTGCCCTGCAGAAGAATTGAAGGAGTTAACCACAGGAAAGCTGTGTCAATGCCAAATGTAACAAGAAACAAAGAAATCACTTTTGATAAGGAAACCAGCTGTTGTCTTGCAATAACTTGGCTGAAAGTCTGAAGAAATCATCAGTATATCACCTCAGAGACTGAAGGATGAAAACCTGTATAAGAATCGAACACCAGACCGACTCAACAGCAGAACTTCAAAGAACAACACTACACAAGAATCAAGCCCTGGTCACTTCCTCACCCAGTGACAGAACACTGTTGGTTGAAGTCATGGCCAAATTTCACCATTAATCGGGTAATATCTAAGTTGGGTCGCAGGCTTATACTTGTAATCGCTTTTTTGAAGCTTACGAGAGACAGGTTAAGAAGGTTAATGACTGTAGTAGCATATAAAAAATAGGGACAAGTGGACAGAGACAACAAATGGTGAAAGACAAAAAGACAAGAGTGGAGATCAAAAGTAGGAATTTCAGTAGAATGCAGATATAATGATGTAACTTGGACATTGGTAAGAGAGAGAGAGAAAGAGAAGACATCATGCTAGGAGAAGCAAATAAGATTGGAAGTCTTCTACACTATACTAAGGAGCTGTGCTCCATAATCTTTGTACAGATGTAAATTAAGTAATATTACAATTCATCAGCAATGGAAGAAACTTGAGGATAAGGAGTTATTCACTTCATTAAGTCTATGTGTAAACACCCACAGTTCAACAATACGAAAGAGAACTATCTAACTATATGGAAACAAACAAAACCAGAAAGTGCTGGAGAAACTCAGCGGGTCTGGCGGCACCTGTGGTGAGAGAAACGGAGGTAATGTTTTGAGTCCGGTAACTGTTTGTCAGTTCTGGTACAATACTACAGCTGGTTAATATCTGAAGTGTTTCCAAAGACAAGCTTAGAACCATTTGTAGCAGGTATTTTCAAAATAGTACTTAAACAAATTAGCAACCCACAGGCGGGTTGTATGCAACCTTCTCATTGTATATAAATCAATCTTTTATAAATCTTGTTAGAGCAAGCATTGCTTAAGTTGACAAGAATGAAAGTAAATCCTACAAGCAACATTTTAGTGACTACAAGTAATGTGCGGTGTGAGTTTGTCTGAAATAATGTGTTTTGTCCTGGTGTGGTCATGTTTATCAAATGTATGAAACATAAACTGTGCTTGGATGTTGTGGTATTGAAGGATCCAATATCATTTATTACAACTAACTATTACATGCTCACTGACTCCCAGTTTGGGTTCCGCCAGGGCCGCTCAGCTCGTGACCTCATTACAGCCTTGGTTCAATCATGGACAAAAGAGCTGAATCCCAAAGGTGGGGTGAGAGTGACAGCACTTGATATCAAGACCGCGTTCAACCGAGTGTGGCATCAAGGTGCCGCAGGAAAATTGCAGTCAGTGGGAATTGGGGCAAACTCTCTATTGGTTGGAGTTATACCTGGCACATAGGAAGGTGGTTATGGTTGTTGGAAGACAGTCATCTCAGCTCCAGGACATCTCTGCAGGAGTTCCTCAGCATAGTGTCCGAGGCCCAACCATCTTCAGCTGCTTCATTAATAACTCGGCTGAAAGACTCTGAACAAATTTTCAGTATATTAACTCAGAGACTGAAGGGTGAAAATCTGTATAAGAATAGAACACTAGATCAACTCAACAGCAAAATAAACTTTCCTCCATCATAAGACCATCAGAAGTGGGGACGTTCACTGATTGCACAGTGTTCAGCATCATTTGCAATTCCTCAGATACTGAAGCAAGCCATGTTCAAATGCAATGAGATCTAATCTTGGGCTGAGAAATGGCAAATAACATTTGCACCACACAAATGCCAGGCAATGATCATCTCCAATAAGAGACAATCAAATACCACCCTTTGACATTCAATGGCCTTACCATCACTGAATCCCCTACAGTCAACTTCTAAGGGGTTACCACTGACTGGAAACTCAACTGGACTGACCAGATTAAAACACAATGGCTATAAGAGCAGGTCAGATGCTAGGAAATCTGCCATGCATAACCCTCCTCCTGACTCACCAAAAGCCAGTCCACTGCCATCTACACGTCTGGAGTGTGATGGAATACTGCCCACTTGCCTGGATGAATGCAGCCCCAACAACACTCAAGAAGCTTGATACCATCCAGATCAAAGCAGCCCGCTTGATTGGTACCACATCCAGAAGCATTCACTCCCTCCACCACCGACACTCAGTAGCAGCAATGTGTGCTATCCACAAGATGCTCTGCAGAAATTCACCAAAGATCCTCAGACAGTATCTTCCAAACCCACGACCCCTTCCATCCAGAAGGACAAGGGCTGTGGGAACACTACCAACTGTAAGTCCCCCTCCAAGCCATTCACCATCCTGACGTGAAAATATATCATCATTCCTTTGCTTCCGCTGGATGAAAATCCTGGAATTCCCTCCTTGATGGCATTGTGGGTCAACCTGCAGCACGACGACTGCACCGGTTCAAGAAGGCCGCTCACCACCAGCTTCTTGAGGGCAGCTAGGAACGTGCGATAATGTTCTGACCAGCCAGGGATGCCCACATCCCACACATGAATAAAAACAAAAACTGATATTTCTCAAGCACTTAGGATCTGGGCTAGTATGAAGCGAGCAGTTTACAGTAGAGGAGCATGTCTCCATTAGCATGTCATGCTTCAAGTGCTCTGAGGTAAGATTGAGTCTGAGCTGTTTATACCCTCAAATCATATGCTGTGACACAATCTATGAGCATCTCTCTCAAAGAAACACTGATATACCAATCAAAGGATGAAACACAACAACCTATGAATGGATAGGAACTATCAGTTGAAATTAAATTGCTGTTACAGCCAAGCCTTATTTGTCAACATTTCATCGCCCCACCCCTTATCCCTTTCTCCAGAACTGTGTGCCACAAATTAACAGCATTATTAAACTTTGTGCATGTCAATCTTGTGGGATAGTCTGGAACCAGAGGGCGTAATCTCAGAGTAAGGGGTCGCACATTTCAGACAGAGATGGGGATGGTTGGTTTTCTCTTTGGGTTGTGAATCTGTGGAATTCGTTACCACAGAACGTTGTTGAGGCCGGGCATTAAGTATATTCAAGCTTGGGATTTTTAATCAGCAACAGAATAGAGGGCTACAGCGAAAAGGCAGGAAAGTGCAGTTGGGGATGATCAGGTCAGCCTTGATCTCATTCAGTGGCAGAGCAGATTTGATGGGCTGAATGGTGTACTTCTCCTATGTCTTTTGGTCTATAAAATGCTGTCAGACTGTCACTGCCAGACTGTTTAATAACATTCATGTTAAATACCACAGGAAATGTTACAATTTTAAAGAGACTATATCGATGCAAGTTGTTGTGATAAAATACGTTGCCCTACACCCTTCCCATTTTGTTTGAATGGGGAAAACTGCTGCTCCAATCATGACCATATGCTGCTTTGAGAATCTCCAAAATTGGAAGTCTATCCTCAGAACATTTTTTCTGGAGCCTTGAGCAGATGATCTCGCAGTAATTCCATGTTTTGGGTCACCGTAACAAGACAACTGCATTCTTCAAATTTGAAATGATTTTTAAAAAAAAACAAATGGGCTTTCATTTCCGTCGGTTAATTAGTTTGAGTAAAATTTTTTAATGCATCTTTTCAACCAAATTGTTAACCCAATTATTTTAAACAGGTTAATGACTAGCTTAAAATAGCTCATAAAGAGATCTGGTCCAAATGTATTAACCATTGGCCTACCAGAAGAATTAAAGCATAATTTGCAACTCAAATCTGAACAGGTGAAGGAGCTAAGGGTGTGGAGTGGGTGTTACAGTAAAGTACGTGAATGGGATTGTTAGAATCCTGGGAAATCCCTACACCAGAACTTTTTGCCAATTATCAAAAAAAATCTCAAATAATATGACTGCACTTCATTAATTTATTTTCTATATTGAATCTCGTATTTAACTAACGTTTTCATCCCGTGTTCCACCCTAGGTGGTAGCTGGGCAAATCCACTTTTGTTATGTATTCTTTTGGCTCTGGTTGCCATGGTGTGATGGTGAGCGTGCTGGTTTCTAAACTCTGTGATCCAAGTTCAAATCTAGGTGTAGCCTTCTTCCTGGTGAAGGGAGTGACGAGCCTTGGAAAGTTTCATTTTAAAAGGGGCGGCACAGGGGGTCAGTGGTTAGCAATGCTGCCTCACAGCTCCAGCGACCCAGGTTCAATTCCAGCCTCAGGCAACTGTCTGTGTGGAGTTTGCACATTCTCCCCGTATCTGTGTGGGTTTCCTCCAGGCGCTCCAGTTTCCTCCCACAGTCCAAAGGTTAGGTAGATTGGCCATGCTAAATTGCCCATAGGGATGTTTAGATTAGGTGGGTTATAGGGAGATGGGTCTGGGTGGGAGGCTCTGAGGTTCGGTGTGGACTTGTTGGGCCAAAGGGCCTGTTTCCACACTGTAGGGATTCTATGAAAAAATCCCAACTGTAATAAGTTTGAGATTAAAAGCCAATGAAAGGTGACATGATGGGAAACTGGTTTGGACCTTCTTTAACAAAATATTTTCCTGGCCAGAAATGTGGAAAAGCAATCAACTCATCAAACAAGCATACTTTGTCAGAAATCGAGCAGAGTCTGTAAAAAGGTTGCTCACTGTGCAGGTAGGAAAGAACAAATCACTCCCAGAGACTCAAATATACAATGCTGAGACAACCTAACTGGGTGATGTCCACAGATCTGACAAGGAACTGACATTAGAATGGCCTAGTGGTATTATCGCTGGACTAGTAATCCAGAGACCCAGATAATGTTCTGGGGACCCGGGTTCAAAGCCTGCCATGGCAGATGGTGGAATTTGCATTCAATAAAATAACTGGAGTTAAGAATCTAATGATGACTGTGAATCAATTGTCAATTGTTGGGGAAAAACCCATCTGGTTCACTAATGCCCTTTAGGGAAGGAAACTGCCATCCTTGCCTGGTCTGGCCTACATGTGACTGCAGCCCCACAGCAATGTGGTTGACTCTGAACTGCCCTCTGGGCAATTAGGAATGGGCAATAAATGCTTCCCAGCCAGTGATGCCCACGTACTGTTAATGAATTAAAAAAAGCTGACAGGGTGCCAGAATCTGAAAAGCTAAAATCTTAATGTTTGACCTATTTTGCATGAGCAAAGATGGCTCACTGATTTATTTTGTATCTAATCAAGCCAATCAAATAATAACAAGGTAATGATTGAGAGAATTTGGCAGAGAGAAGCATTAGATGTGACTCCACACACAGAGAATGAGAAATATCTGGTCAGTTGATGAAGTTTGGTACCATCCTCTAGACAAGCCCTGGTAAGGTTTGGCAGAGAGACCACGCATGCATCATAGAATCCCTACAGGGCGGAAAAAGGCCATTTGGCCCAACAAGTCCACACTGCCCCTCTGAAGAGCATCCCACCCAGGCCCATCCCACTACCCTTTCCCTGTAACCCTGCATTTCCCATATCTAATCCACCTAATGTATGCGCCCTGGATACTACAGGCAATTTGGCAAGGCCACCAAACCTGCACATCTTTGGACTGTGGAAGGAAACTGGAGTACCTGGTGGTAACCCACACAGACATGGGGAGAACGTACAAACTCCACCGAGACGGTCATCCTATGGTGGAATTGAACGTAGGTCCCTACCACTGTGAGGCAGCAGTGCTAACCACTGAGCCACTGTGCTGCCCCATGGTGGCTCAGTGGTTCCACAATAGCTGGCGAGGTCAAGGGTTGAATATGTGGAGGTAATGCTTTCTCTGAGTAATGGTAATATTGTTGTGCTTTGATATTGATATTCTGACATCAACATATGTCAGTTCTTACTTCGCTCTACCAGGTAGGATTCTTGATTATTCCACAACTGATGCCATGATTTTTACTGCAGGGTGGGATGAAGAGACAGGCCCCAGTTGACCTTCCACACTGTGGGTATTCTAAGCCACATTGTAGCCATCTACCTAACTGAGCTAAGCACCCTCCTAAATCCTACTTATTACTGGTGGTGGTTATATTTTATTTGCAATAAAGATTGACACTTTCAACTACTGCAGAATTTGGGAACAAAGTTAATTGGCTATGATACATGAAATTCTAAAAGGTTGTCAAAGGATGAGGAGTTTATCTAGGTGTTGACTAAAACACTAATGAATGTTACAATAAGGACTTATGATGGTTGACTAGAGGACTTGTTCATATCCAACCTTAGAAGGCCATCGTTCATTACTAATCCTTAACTGCCATTGAGAAGGCAGTGTTGAACTATGTTACTTACAACTGGGCCATTTCAGAGGCAGTTCAAAGTCAACCACTTTGCTGTGAGACTGGAGTCACACAAAGGTCAGACTGGATAAGGATGGCAGATTTCCTTTTCTGAGGTACAGTTTGGAGCCATGTGGATGTTTAAAACTACCAGATATCGTAATCACCTATTAGTGACATTAACGTTCATTCTAGACTTATTTAATCAATTTAAATTAAATTTTCCAGTGGATATGCTGAGGGGAGGCAATGGCCTAGTGGTATTATTGCTGGACTGTTAATCCAGAGACCCAGGTAATGCTCTGGGAACCGGGGTTTGAATCCCACCTCAGCAGATGATGGAAGTTGAATTCAATAAATATCTGGAATTAAGAGTCTAATGATGACCATGAATCCATTGTCGATTTTTGGGGGAAAACCCATCTGGTTCACTAATGTCCTTTAGGGAAGGAAACTGCCATCCTTACCTGGTCTGGCCTATATGTGACTCCAGACCCACAGCAATGTGGTTGACTCATAAGTGCCCTTGCAATGGGCAATTAGGGATGAGCAATAAATGTTGGCCTACCCAGTGACGCCCTCATTCCCTGAATGAGTAAAGTTTAAAAAAATATTTGAACTTGATTTTGGTTGAGTCAAGCTCATTATGATGGATTTTGGATTATTATACCTGTTCTGGTTATGGTGGCTGTGCAGATTGAACTGAAATGGCCAGTTTCCACACTGTGGGGTTTCTATGATTTCATGAGATGAAGTGACGCAGTCAGTGTTATCTGGCTGACAAGTGCAGCAACAATTGTATGAGGCATGGCCCCACAAAGTAGTAATAAGATCAATGAGCAATAAGCTGTTAGTTGAAGGAGATAGTTTGGCTAGAACAAATCTTCTAACCTTTTCTAAACAGTACTTGGGAATCACATTCACCCTCCATTCATTGCTTCATCTGAAAATCAGCATCTAGAGCTCCCTTAGAACCTCAGTGATTGTGTGAAACTAAATTCTCAGCTCAGTCCTGGACCAAGTTGCCTAAACTCTCATCCCTACTTTGACCTCTCTTGGTCTGATGATCCTAATGCATTCCCAGCTGGCCTTCCACTGCGTATCTTTCGTAGATTTGAAATTACTGCAAACTCTGCGATCTATGTCCTTGTTTATATCAGGTGCAGAAAAGATATACAACAATGTTACCGAGACTGGAGGGTTTGAGTTATAGGGAGAAGCTGGATAGGCTGGGAAGTCTTTCCTTGGAATGTAGGTGGATGAGGGTTGACCTTATAGAGGTTTATAAAATCATGAGTGGAATGGATAGGGTGAATAGCCAAGGTCTTTTCACCAGGGTAGGGGAGTCTAAAACTAGAGGGCATAGGTTTAAGGTGAGCAGAGAAAGATTTAAAAGAGACCCGAGGGGCAACTTTTTCACACAGTGGATCGTGTGTATATGGAACAAGCTGGTTGAGGAAGTGGTAGAGACAAGTACAATTGCAATGTTTAACGATGTTTGGACAGGTACATGGATAAGGAAAGGTTGGAGGGATATGAGCCAAATGCAGGCAAATGGGGCTAGTTTAGTTTAGGAAACCTGGTCAGCATGGACCATTTGGGCCAAAGGGCCTGTTTTCACGCAGTACTACTCTCTAACTCCTGTTTGCCCAATATTCTGTCCTTGCTGCCCCACATAGGCTCCTGTTTAAGCAATGCCCCAATTTTTATCAGCGTTTTCAAATCCTTCCGTGGTCTCATCTGACACCTGAATAAGGAGCAAGACTCTGAAATCTTGTGTCTTCAAATAAACCTGTTGGACTCTAACCTGGTGTCGTGTGATTTTTGACCTTGTCTATGTCAATCCAACACCGACACCTCCACATCATCTCTCTGTGTTTTCTGCAATCTCCTCCACTGCTACGACCCCCTGAATCATGTGTGATCTGCTAATTATGTTCTCTTGAACAGGCCTGATATTAATTGCTCCTCCATTGGTGCCTTGGATGTAAGCTGTGAATGCTTTCCCTAGACCTGTCTGCCTCTCTATTTCCCTTAAGACTCTCATGAACACTGACCTCCTTGTTCTGTTGATTGTCAGTCTGTCCTAAAATTTAATAAGATGGCTTTTTACAATAACTCTTCAATGAAGTGCCTTAAGCCTTCTTTTGATTACAATAAAATAACCTAAATACGAATACTAGACTCTAAACACAAATTATGGTTGTAGTGGCTAAATTGTGGGCATTGGGATTTAGGGATAGGTTTAGAAATATTGATATAGGTGCAGGAGTAGGCCATTCAGCCCTTTGAGCCCACACCTCCATTCAATATGTTCATGGTCCTGCAATTTCAGTATCCCACTCCCGATTTCTTTCCATACCTCTTGATCCTGTTAGCCGCAAGGTCCACATCCAGTTCTCTCTTGAATATATCTGATGAACTGGGCCCAGCAGCTTCCTGCGTTCGAGAATTTCACAGCGTCACAGCTCTTTGAGTGAACAAATTCTTCCTTATCTCAGTCCTTATACCTTATTCTTAGACTGTGACCCCTAGTTCTGGACTTCCCCAACATTGGGAACATTCTTCCCACATCCAGCCTGTCCAGTCCCATCAGGATTTTATACGTTTCTATGAGATCCCCCCTCTTAATTCCAGTGAGAACAAGCTGGGATTTGCTACCACAATCATCACCAACTAATAGATGATTTCTTTTAGGAAAAAGGGTGAAATTTCTGCTATTCAAAGGCACACTGTGGAGTTATTGTAATTACAGATTTAGAGCTCTAAATTGAAGTGTGGGCACTCGTGTGTACTTTAGCAATAATCAGGCTGTCTTTCCAACCCAAGCTAAACAGTAATTCATTTCAGAAATCCCACTCCTTTTCAATGATCTTAGACAATGCGTCAAGTTCAATGGCTTGGTGTAGACTAGCACCACTGTGCCACCTGACTTGCAGTTACAACGTACTGGTCCTCAGTAAGAAGTAAACCTTTAACATTTGAAAAGTGATGGAATTAATAAAGCAGGAATGTAATGCAGACAGTAAAGGGTACACTGACAGGAAATGCAACTTGTATATGCAAGACTTCAGGCTTTGTTTGTTAATTAGCAAAGTTAAATTTCAGATTTTTTTCCCCTAATTTCTTTAATGTCATAGCACGTAGGCATTTCCACTAGAATATCTATTTCAAGTTACGAACTGACCTGATTTAAAGATTTGTGATTTGCATAAGAAAGAGATTCTGACAGGCAGAAAGCAATATAAACAAGTCAAGTACAATCTCTGTCAAACCACAACAATTCCCAGATGTTTACTTGTAAGGAACAGGCAATTTTCAGAGGCAGTTTACAGTGGATTTCCACATCCAATTTTAACATAGTTGCAAGCTGTAATTTAGCAATTATGTCTGTGTGTAACATATACATGTACAACTTTAATTGGGACGAGTACAATCTGGTGAGAAACTTGCAAAATAGAAATTTATGATTCACAAGAAATTTGAGAGGTGAGAAATCCTCCAAAGGTAAACAATTGGGAACATAGCAACAGGAGTAGGCATTCATCAATTGAAACCTCAGTCTCATTCTGGCAGTGATTTAGACTGAGGCTGTTTATCTTAACTCTTGGTTCTATAAATTCTAATACTGTTGCCTAAGAAAAAAATTCTGTAATAACTGTTTTGAAATTTTCTCTAAACCTCTGATAACCATGATTTTTTTTTTGTGGGAGAGTTTAAGAACGCCGGTGTCCTTTTTGTGAAGAAGTACTTCCTGACAGAACCCCCTGAATGACCACAGACAAATTTCAACTTTATGGGCAGAATTTTATCGGGGCCTGAGCCACGTGGGCTATGATGAGATGTGGGACACAATCGGGCAATATATGCGGTGAGGAACACCTCAAAGTTGGGATTATCTCAGTCTATCTTTAATGCCTTTCACAAGTGGTATACTAAGATTCTTGCTTTGATTTGATTTATTGCTGTCACATGTACCTAAGTACAGTGAAAAGCTTTGTTTTGCGAGCAGTACAGACAGATCATAACAAAGAAGGACATTCAGATCATAGGGTGCTTATACACAGTGAAGCATACAAGGTTATAACTGCACAGGAAGCGCATAAAAGCAAGGTCAACATTAGATTTGAAATTAGAGAGGTTTGTTCAGTAGTCTAATAACAACAGGGAAGAAGCTGTTCTTGAATCTGTTGGTGTGTGTGTTCAAGATGCTGCATCTTCTGCCTGACAGAAGAGGTTGGAAGAGAGTATGACTTGGGTGGGAGGGGCCTTTGATGTTCACAGCCTTTCTGTGGCAATGAGAAGTGTAGATGGAATCCATGTATGGGAGGTTGGTGATGGTCTGGGCTGTGCACACAACTCTCTATGGTTTCTTATGGTCCTGGGCAGAGCAGTTGCCGTATCAAACTGTTATGCACCCAGATAGGATGTTGGATGACGGTCCTTATGGACATGCCAAATTTCCTAAGTTTCCTGAGGAGGAAGAGGCATTGTTGTGCCTTCTCAATGGTTGCATCCACATGAGAGGTCGAGGACAGACTGTTGGTTAACATTATTCCTCGGAACTTGATGCTTTAGACTAAACGGTGCTGAGCTGCCAATTGATGGGCATTATAGATTGTTAAATGCCTTGTTAACAACCCAACTCAAGTCATTCATATTTAGTCTCCTATCTTACTAAACTGTCCAATATCAGAAAAATTGACAAGGAAACCAAGCTATAAATGAAATGCTGCTTCAAAGACACTGTGGGCTCAGGGGCACAAACTCAGTTCATGGAGTGGACCAGGCTCTATCTCCATGGCCTTTCTCATTGTCATTGTGCTCACTCATTCTAAGCCTACCTGGATTCTCACAGCTTTGCTTTTTCATGCCTTGCCTTTTTGCTCTTTGTCCCCTCAACCAGAGATACCAGGCTCATTTTACTACTGTC
The DNA here is from genome assembly GCF_021869965.1 of Rhincodon typus. Lineage (NCBI taxonomy): Eukaryota > Metazoa > Chordata > Chondrichthyes > Orectolobiformes > Rhincodontidae > Rhincodon > Rhincodon typus. The sequence continues at coordinate 86,522,444 of NC_063338.1, forward strand.
ATCCCTTGTCATTTAGTGCAACCTGAAAAACAGGAAAATTGTCAGCAGGCCTCAGTCAAGCCAAGGGGGACAGCCTTCACTCAAGGATCCCTGATGCTGTAAATCATGGTCAACCTCCTGAGAATGGTCAGAATCAGGGTCCTCTCACCATAAGGGGCAAAGAAGGGCAACACACCACCTGTTTTATCTCTCTCTGCCCCAATGTGGGCTACTTTCCTCCTGGAATGAGGGAGAAACAGATATGAGGGGGCGAATAAGTGGGTTGCACAGGTATTATTGTTGGTGTAGGTGGGGAAACATCCTGGGGAGTGAGTAGGCAGTGCAGAGGACGTGCAGGATTTGTGGTGTTGTGGGTTGGGGTAAGTGGGAGGGTGTAGGGAAGATGTTGCAGGCAGTGACGAGAGTGGGAAAGTGTGAACCTTGGTGGGAGATTGTCTCTCTGCTCCTGTACCATTGAGTATGAGGTGGAGAGAAGATGATGGAACTTACCCTGGTGGAGTATAGAAGGACATTGTCCTTCTTCCTTGAGTGCTGAGCATTCTCCCAAATGGATGGGATTGGTTGAAACCAGCTGGTAACTTTGGTGCAGATTGGCTCTACTACTGGCCCTGGGAAAAGAGGATGTTTTTTATAGCAGCACCACCCTGTCCAGCAAGACTTTGGGTAGCTTCCCACAAAGTGGGGTGACATTTTCTCCCCATTATCATGTCTGGGACAAATATCAGGAAGCATGTACAGCATATCAAGACTGACAGTGTTTGTCTGGGTGCACAGCGACCTTTCAAAGATACAGCAAGTGCATGGAATGCCAGTGTCTTGACAGATATTTGCTGAGTGTCAAGTTGTTCCGATAATGGCTCACGGTAAGATGGGGTGGAATTAGACTTGAGAGATGCTGTTATATGTGTGGTAGCTAACTAATGAAGCTAGTTTGGTAAGATACAGTGAGAGAACTTGCTGAGCATTGTGGTGAAACACCTCCTTCAAACCTCGATGCAATTCAGACTTAGCCCAAAAAACACAAGATCCAGTCCTGGCCCTGTTTCACTGCTTGAATCCTCAGAATTAAAGTGAACCAAGTTTCAGTTTTACTTGGCTGCTACTTTATCAGTTTGTTTATTGTGGTTACGTTTTAAGGATGGGTCTCAAAGTCATATTGAGCAGTGTTACTCTGGGTTCTAGAGGTGAATTTGTGGGTTCAGCCTATGGATTTCCCTATATATGGTGGCTGTCATGGTATAAATACAGGTCGCATAATTAATTGCTAGTCCGGGATTGATGAATTCCATGGTTTAGTTTATTTAAAATAATATAATAAAACACAAGTTAAAACAAAAAGTACAGCGATTGTACTGACTTCTGTGTGTGTGGTTTGCAGATGGACACTAGGCTAACCCCCAAGCAGAATCTGTTGTATACACACAGCACAATGGGGGCTTTTGTGGCTCAGTGGTAATCTCTCAACTTCTAGGCCAGGAAATCTGGGTTCATGTCCTAAGAAGTATGTCATAACGCTTATGAACAAGTTGATTAAAAATGTCTACATGCCATACATGGAGTCCTTACAGGTCTTTTAAAGGCAAAGTATACATACAACAGCAATTATAGAATATATTTTGATATAAAAAAGGTAGTTTGTGGAATTAAAATGTTTTAATATAACGTACAATAGAGAAGAAACCATTTGACCCATATCCAGAACTCTTCAATGACCCAGACTTTTTTACTCGACATGATATGATCCTTTACATTAATGAACACTCCCTTCCTTGCCCTCTCTGAAAGAAATATCTCTTAACATCTCCCGTCCCAACCTAAGGCTACTCCACTTTGATTTCACAGTAATTATTCTTCAGCATCAGTGTGAAGCATTCTGTATTCTTCAAGATCAATGTAGAAATAAAAAAAGGAAGGGATGCATTGAAAATGAAGTTACTGTGCTATGTTAGAGTGACTGTTACGGAGTCATAGAGTCATACAGCATGGAAACAGACCCATTGGTTCATCCAGTCCGCGCCATCCATGTTCCCAAAATAAACTAGCTCCACCTGCCTCTGTTTATATCCTTCTAAATCTTTCCTTTTCAAGAACTTATCCAAATGTCTTTTAAACTTTGTAACTGTACCTGCATCGATCACTTTCTCTGGCAGTTCGTTCCACATACAAACCACTTTCTGTGCAAAAAAAGAGAGCCCCCTCATGTCCTTTTTAATTCTTTCTCCTCTCACCTTTTAAATGTTGTAACTGTACCTGCATCTATCACTTCTTCTGGCATTTCATTCTGTATACAAACCACTCTCTGTGTGAAAAAGTTGCCCCTCAAGTCCCTTTTAATTCTTTCCCCTCTCTCCTTAAGCCTATGCCCCCTTGTTTTGAACTCCCCCACCCTGGGGAAAAGACCCGTTTCATTCACCTTATCTATGCCGCTCATGATTTTATAAACCTCTATAAGGTCACCCCTCAACTTCCTACTCTCCAGTGGAAAAAAAAGGTCCCCATCTTTCAAGTCTATTTTTGATATCTCAATCCCTCCAGTCCTGACAATATCCTGGTAAATCTTTTCCGAACCCTCTTCAGTTTAACAATATCTTTCCTACAACAGGGCAACCAGAACTACACACGGTACTCCAGAAGAGGCCTCACAAAAATCCTGTACAACCTCAACATGATGGTCCAACTTCTATATTCAAAGGTCTCAGCAATGAAGACAAACATGTTTAATGCCGTCTTAACTACCCTGTCTACCTGTGACGCAAATTTCAAAGAATTCTGTACCTGAACCTGTTGGTGTCCCTGTTATGCAACATTACTCAGGGCCCTATTGTAAACGTCCTGCCCTTGCTTGTTTTACCAAAATGCAATACCTCACATTTATCCAAGTTAAACTCCATCTGCCACTCCTCAGGCCATTGACCCAATTTATCAAGATCTCTTTGTAATCCTAGATAACCTTCTTCACTGTCCACTGTACCACCAATTTTGGTGTAATCTGCAAGTTTACTCACCATGCCTCCTATATTCTGATCTAAGTAATTTACACTAATGATAAAAAAGATGGACCCAGTCCCGATCTCTCTGGAACACCTCTGGTCATATAACTCCAGTCTGAAAAACAACCTTACACCACCACCCTCTATCTCTGATCATAAATCCAATTTTGTATCCAGTTGGTGAGCTCACCCTAAATTCCATGTGATCTAACTTTACTAATTAGTCTACCATGCGGAACCTTGTCAAAGCCTTTACTAAAGTGTTATAGCGTCAGGATAAACGTTCCAGTTTTTTTTTGTAGTATAGGTCTTTGTTTCTCTGGGGAGCTGGATGTTCTGTGGAGTTGCTGGGGAGCATCTTTTTCTACATTTTTATCCCTCTCTCAGCTGAAAGGAAATTCCTGTTTGCCGCACAAAAGAGAATGCAAATAGTGCAATCGATCTGCTCTGAATCGATAGTGCTTTACAATGGCTGCCGTACTGATGCAGGGTAATGTGTGAATCAGTGAGGTCGTGCACACATGTCTCGACTTGGTGATTTGACTATGTGAAGATAAATGGTTCATTTTCCCGCTTGTTAAATCAGCAGCAGAACTGCATAATCAAAGTCCTACCCAAGAGAACCTGAGAATGCAATATCATTGTCGTAGAACTAGAAAGAGCGGAATCATTATCAGTGAGACACATATTCGCCAAGTCCTGTTGACTGGTATTAGCCCAGTCAAAGTTACATCCTTGGACTGAATTCTATACAGACCTACAAAAGATGTTAAGGGCAACAGTCTGTGAAGTGCAATGTCAGCAGAACATTTTTATATTTATGGAATCACAGAATCCTACAGCACAAAAAGAGGTATTTCAGCCCGCTGTCCCTGTATAGGTTCATTAAGGAGCTAAATCCTACACTCTGCATTTCTGAGTTAACCCTGTGAATTCTTTGTGCTCAAATACCTCTTCCCTCCTTTTCGAAATTATTTACGGCATCGGCTCCTGCTGCCTTATTGGATAGAGGGTTTCAGGTTCCAATAAAAACATCTTCTCGAAATCTTTTCCAGTGAATTCAAATCTGTGACCTCTTAGTCCCTCTTTAATCAGAGGGAATAGTTTCTCTCTGTATCTATTTTATCAAAACCTCAACTAATTAGCTTCTTAACTTTCGCTGTTCTAATTAGGACAGTCCTAACATGTTCAGCTTTCCTCCACAACCAAAGTCCTTCAATCTACTAAACCTCATCAGTACCATTTTTAAGGCCTTTAGATGTTTCCTCGAATGGTGTGGAGCAGAATTGTCCACAATATTGCAACTAGGGCCCAACCAGAGATGGATAAAATCCCAGTGTCTTTTTATTAAATTCTTCAGAGAATATGGGTGTCACCAGCTAGGCCAGCATCTGTTGTCTAAGCCAGAGGATAGTTAATAGTTAACCATATTGCTGTGAGCCTGGAGTCACGTGTAGGGCAGACCAGGTAAGAAAGGCGGGTTTGCTTCCCCAAAGAACATTAGTCAAACAGATGGGTGTATTTTTATAATAATCTACAGTGGTTACGTGATGCTAACTATTAATTCCATTTTTTTTGTTGAATTTAAATTTTATCATCTGCCATGGTGGGATTTAAGCATTAACTTGGTGTTCTGGATTACTGGTCTAGTGGCATTACCATAATGCCATAACGTCGTTCAGCCTGTACCAGCTCAAAGACCTTAAAGTCTCTTTACTTTTATGTTTTTGTGCCACTATTTACAAAATCAAGTGACCAAACATACTTAGTGATGTGAGAAATAGGGTACAGTTCCCTTTACTCTACATAACATCCATGAAACCTGAGCAGAATGTCGTGTCGTCTTTAAGGATGTGTCCACATGGACACTGATGCCATTGATACTGACACTTGCAGAAGTGAATCAGAAAGCAGCAGATTTAGAATTTGTTTGCCACATTTCTACTTTCTAGGTATGGAATATATGTTGATCCATCTCTGGTCTGGAAGCAAGGATAAGATTAATTGAAATGTAGTCATGGGTTTTGGAATATATTAAGTGTCACTATTGCCTTTTGAATCTTTAACAACCTGACATGTGTCCGTGACAGGAAATGGAATGTATCAGTTCTGACATCTGCCAAACTCTTTCAGCTCGAGCGTGACTAAGCTGAAAACAGATTACACGTGGTGTCACCAGCAGTCTCTGCCAGGTTATGCATGATGAGACTGGAAACGGAGCAAAATTTCCTTCACCTGTCTCTCACTGTTTAATTGCCTTTAGTCCCTCTCTCAGCTCCTTTGATTGCTACTTGATTGATTGCAGATCTGCCAGAGCCGTTTAAGTGCTCCACTGGTTCAAAATGCAATTCAGCTCGTACTTTAGGGTAAGAGGAATAAAAGCTGCTAAGATCCTCCAAACAAGCATTGCTGCAATCTGAGAGAATCGGAAGGAAGTACAGACATTGGGCATAATTGCCATTTACTGTCCTACATCTCTGCTCGTTGTTGGGGTTCCCATTCAAATAAATCCCAACAGCTGTGGTGTTCAAAATGTGAATCTTTGTGATAATGTGTTATTTTGTCACTTTGGGGCAAGGATACCTCCCGTGTAGAAGCAGCACAAGAGCACCAAAATGCCTTTGGTTATTTGCACAGTAATTCAGTTTCCAAATGCTGATGTAATAACTGCAGGCTCTCTCAAAACCAAGCAATCATTGCTGGCCTTCAGCATATGGTATGAGCAGAATCTTTGAGGATCCATTCAATTCTTAGAGGTTTTCAAGATGGTGATGGAAACTAATGACTTTCATCAGGCAAAGTTCCCTGTGGCAATAAGTTCACACAAGTTACAGATTAGGAAATTCTAACACTACCGTGGTGGGATTTGTGTTAGCTATACACTTGACTAGATAGACAAATAATTGGTTTATTGAGAAATCGGCACGGCAGCAAATGCTGAATTGTGGTGACACTACTCACAAAACAAATAATTATAATACACAACATAATATGAACAATTATTACAATATACAAGTGAGGTACAAACAGTAAAATTAATGTGCGATTATCATTACCCCGGTATTCAAATAATTATAACACTTCTCAAAATACACGTTGTTTTAATTTATGGAATAGGGACAAAAGTCCTACTGCACTCTGTATTTTATATTAAATTCCATAATTCCTTTGAATAATTGGATTAATTGAGTTTGCAATTATTTGCATATTATTTATGAGTTTCATAAAGCAGGGGACTGGACTGTCTCACAGTCTATTTGTTCTGTGGCTTTTTTTGTGGAATGGCAGCCCAGAAGTTACAGTAAGTGTATCTATTGATTGGTACTGATTCTGATTGATGCTAATCTTGTCTGAAAACTGAATGAATGCCCCACTGCTTGTCATTAAGATTCTGTTACTGAGATGGGATCAGATTTTGATTTTGGTTTTGATTTGATTTAATCTATTATTGTCACATGTACGGAGATACAGTGAAAAGTATTAAAAAAAACAAAAGAACTGCGGATGCTGTAAATCAGGAACAAAAACAAAGTTGCTGGAAAAGCTCAGCAGGTCTGGCAGCATCTGTGGAGGAGAAAACAGAGTTAACGTTTTGGGTCCGGTGACCCTTCCTCAGAACTGCGTGCTAACCAGACAAAACATATGTTTACATAAGTACACCAGGGTAATAGGACAATGCAGAATATAGTGTTACAGCTACAGAGAAGGTGCAGGGAAAGGTCACTTCTAATATATGAGGGATCTGGTCATAAGTCTGATAACAGTGGGGAAGAAGCTGTTCTTAATCCGTTGGTACGTGTTCTCAAACTTTTGTGTCTTCTGCCCGATGAAAGGGGGTGGAAGAGAATATCACCAGGGTGGGAGGGATCTTTGATAATGTTGGTTGTACTCCAAGGTATCAGGAAGTATAGGCGGAGTCAATGGAAGGAAGGCTGGTTTGTGTGATGGTCTGGGCTGTGTCCATAACTCTCTGTAATTTCTTGCAGTCTTGGGCAGAGCAGTTGCCATATCAAGCTGTGATTCATCTGGGTAAGATGTTTTTTATGGTGCATCTATAAAAATTGATATGAGTCATTATGGACATGCTGAATTTCCTTAGCCTTCTGAGGAAGTAGAGACATTGGTGTGCTTTCTTGACTATAGTATCAAGTTGGACAGGGCAGAGTTCTCCTAAGAACTTTACTCCTAAGAACTTGAAGCCCTCAACCACCTCCACCTCAGCACAATTGATATAGACAGCGGCGTGCCCTCCAGTATGCTTCCTGAAGTCAATGACCAGCTCCTTCATTTTGCTGACATTGAGGGAGCGAATGTTATCTTTGCAACATGTCACAAAGCTGTCTCATCCTTGTTTGAAATCTGACCCACTATGGTAGTGTTGTCTGTAAATTCTCTGATATTCAGCATAGTTATTATGAAAGCACACAAAATTGCAGTAAAGGTTTTAATGCCCCTTAAAGCCAGAGGCTTGGACATTTCCCTTGGCTGTGCTTTTGCACCTCAAGCTTTCTTTTATTACACAGCAGTTTTAATTAAAAACACAGTATGTGACCCCATTAACGATGGAGTAACGGACTTGAGCACTGAAGTAGTGTTTACAGATTTATTGGTACTGGCAGATTGAGAGAAGTTGTGAAAATCTATCATTCTTAGAACTGTCAATAACAATAAAAACAGTGGGAAGTTAACTAATAATATTTGGTTACTTATTCCATACCACAGTCTATAATCTTCAGCATGAGTAATAAAACAATTACAATTTGCAAATATTTAATTGCCTCCAGATAGAAGTACACATGTCAAGAAAATTGATGACAAATACAATGTTTTTGATAGTAGTTTTATTTCGACATTTTGTTAGTGGGAGATATTGTGCCACAGACTGGGACCTTTGCGTTCAAGTCCTGCTCCTGGTTTAAAAATAGAAAAAGCTAGAGAAACTCAGTGGGTCTGGTAGCATCTGTGGTGAGAAAGCAGTTAGTATTTTGAGTCCAGTGACCCTTCTTCAGAACTTAAAAAGTCTGTTCACAATGCAAATGGGTTGAGCATCACTTTGGGAGATCCTCCTACCATCTTCTCAAGGGCAACTAGGAAGTAAGAGTGGGAGGAATTCTTGGTCAATCATTCGAGGGAAAGAAAAATCAGAGTCTCTACCATTGTATTTCATTTTTCATGGCCACAGTATAGAATTCCTACAGCATAGAAGCAGGCCATTCAGCCCAACTGACCCTTGGAAGAGCATCCCACCTCCCTACCCTATAAGCCAGCATTTCCCATGGCTAATTCACCCACCCTGTACATCTTTAGACTGTGGGAGGAAGGGGGAGCGTCTGGAGGAAACCCACAAAGACACAGGAGAAACTCCACACAGACAGTCACCCAAGGGTGGAATCGAACCCAGGTTCTTGGTACTGTGAGGCACTAATGCTAACCACCGAGCCACCGCACAGTTCAATACGATGGAAAGAAAACTGGAGCTTCTACCAGCATTGTCCGGAGCCCCAGAGTACAATATGCACCGTGTCGCCATTTAGATAATCATATTGACATGCTGCCATGCAAATTCCTCGGAGAGGTGATTTGGCTTGGTTGTTTGGTTGGACAATGTTGGACAATGATCAGATTGGTATGACGAGCATAGATTTAGATCCTCATTCTTGTTGGATTGGATATGGAGCCTGCTTCATTACTTCACTGAAAAGGGTTGGAGCTGCCTTCAGGCAGAGAACCGGAAATTATTTCATTAGCTCTTGTGAATGTGGAATTCAAAACACTAACAGATTAGCCATGGTCTTATTGAGAGGCTGAGAAGGCTCCAAGGGCCAAGCAACCACCTACTGCTCTTCTTTCATACTGTTTGCACTTAAGTTTAGGCTAATGCACTGAAGAGATTCCATCTTGGATTGACAAACTATTTTCATTTTTCCGATAGGACACAATCTGAGCCAGTTAAGTATGTCACTGGGAGAATGATGTTGGGTGCTCCATACCATGCAGGCAATATCACAAGTAGTAAATGGACTTCAGGGATGCTCTTGGGAAAACCTGGGAGGATCTAAAAATGGGGAGAGTGAGACAAAATGGATTTGAAAGGAAGGGTTAGATTATAAGGGCATGAGGGTTGAAGATTGTTGCCAATGCTACCAATCCTTGGAACAGATGGAAGGAGATCTTAGTAAATTAATGTTTTATCTTTAGTTACTCATTCATTGGATTTGACTATTGTTGGCAAGATATGCATTTACTGCTCACTCCTAATTGCCCTTAAGAAGGTAGAAAGCCTGAATATAACTGAATGATGTGCCAGGCCGTATCAAAGGGCAGTTGAAAGTAAATCACATTATTGTGATTTAAGACCATAAGGAATTGGAGCAAAAGTAGGTTTTTCAGCCCTTTGAGCCTGCTCCAACATTCAATGAGACCATGGTTGATTTAATAATCCTCAACTCCACTTTTCTTCCTCCTTCCTGTAACCCTTGATTCCCTGACTGATTAAAAATCTGTTTGTCTCAGCTATGTATATATTTAATAACCTCTACAGCCAGCTGCAGGAAAGAATTCCACGTACTTACTCGCCTCGGAGGAAAGAAAATCCTCCTTATATCTGTCCAAACTGGGCGACTCCTTGATCAAAGATTATGTCCTCTGGTCCTCTCCACTCCCACAGGGGGAAACAGCTCTTTCACATCCTCTCAGTCAAGTCCCCTAAGAATCATCTGCATGTTTCAATAAGGTCACCTCTCATTCTTGCAAACCCTAATCAATGCAGACCTATTGAACTTGTATGCTGGCTTTTTGTGATTGATGCACAAGGACTTCCAATTTCCTCTCAACTTTAACTGTCTGCAATCGTTTTCCTGTTAAACGATGTTCAGATGTTCTATACTTCCTGCCAAAGTTCATTGTCTTCAACTTTTTCACATTGTTGGTCTTCTGCCAGGTTTTACAAGCATGTTTTTGGGGAGGCAATGGCCTCGTGGTATTATCGCGGGACTGTTAACCCAGAGACCCAGATAACCCGGGTTTGAATCCTGCCACTGCAGATGGTAGAATTTGAATTCAATAAATATCTGGAATTAAGAATCTAAGGATGACTGCGAATCCATTGTCGATTGTTGAGAAAAACCCGTCTGGTTCACTAATGTCCTTTAGGGAAGGAAATTGCCATCCTTACCTGGTCTGGCCTACATGTGCATCCAGACCCACTGCAATGTGGTTTAATCTGAACTTCCCTCTGGGCAATTAGGGATGGGCAATAAAGGCTGCCTGGCTAACGATACCCTCATCCTGTGAATGAATTAAAAACAAACGTAAAACTGCGGCCTCTGTCACGTTGAAGAGGAAGGGCAGTAAATGCATGGCAAAACCACTACCTGTAAGTTCCCTTCTTCCAAGCCACGTGGCATCCATGCAAGGGGCGAAGTTTAAAAGAGATGCGAGAGGCAAGTTTTTCCACACAAACAGTGGTGAGTGCCTGGAACATGCTGCTGGAGGAGGTGGTGGAAGTAGACATTATAGCAGCATTCAAGAAGTACGTGGACAAATACATGAAAAAGAAGGAAATAGAGAGATATGGATCCTGTAAGTGAAGACAGTTTTACTGTGGAAGGGTAAAATGTGTCAGCACAGGCTTGCTAGGCTGAAGGGCCTATTATTATGCTGTATTGTTCTTTGTTCTCTTTGTTCTATACTTCCTCCAATGATTTGTGGCTGTGTCTTAAAATTCTTCAATCCAATGCTCTGAAATTCCTGTCTTGCACCTCTCTGCCTCATGACCTTGCTTTAGTGTTTGAAGCCACCGCTTAACTGAAACCTACCAAATGACACACAAGTTTGGTCACTTCATTTCTGCTTATGTGGCTTGATGTGATACTTGGCCTGCCTGTACTGCATGCAAAACAGAACTTCTGTACTTAGGTACATGTGACAATAATAAATCAAATCAATCATAGCTTGTTTCATGATGCTTCAGTATAGTGGTTTGGAATGTTCCACACTTTCAAGACGTTTCCAAACCTTCCAAATGCACAACCACTTCCATCTAGAAGAACAAGGGCAGCAGACATATGGGAACGTCAGCACCTTCAAGTTCCCCGCCAAGCCACTCACCATCCTGACTTGCAAATATATCGCCGTTCCATCACTTTTGCTAGACCAAAATTCTGGAATTCCCTCCCTAAGGGCATTGGTGGCCAACCCACAGCAGGTGAGCTGTAGCGGTTCAAGAAGGCAGCTCACCACCACCTTCTCAAGGGCAACTAGGGACAGGCAATAAATGCTGGCCAGCCAGCGATGCACACATCCCACAAAATGAATAATTTAAAAGAAAGACACCATATGCAACAAAATGTGGAGCTGGAGGAACACAGCAGGCCAGGCAGCATCAGAGGAGCAGGAAAATTGATGTTTCGGGTCGGGACCCTTCTTCAGCTTTCCTGTTCTTCTGATGCTGCCTGCCCTGCTGTGTTCCTTCAGCTCCGCACTTTGCTATCTCTGACTCCAGCATCTGCAGTTCTTGCTATCTCTATATAAATGTAAGTTGTTTTTTTTGTATGATTCTTTATTCCACCTCCAAACAATGAAAGATTTGCCAGACATTTTCAAAGCACTATTATTCCTTCAAGTTCACAGAATGTCATATTTTCCATGATATTTGAAGTATAATTGAAATTTCTTCCAGTATATGACATACATGCATTCACTAGTGGTTTATTGCAGAATCCATCGCTTAGAGATGGAGACAGCATTAACTTTGCAGCAGACCTGATATCTAAAGTGAATTATTTCCAATAACTTGTGCCCTATAAAATGGAGGTCTATGTTCCTGAAAGCTGTGACATGTCAAATCTACCAAACCATAATATCAGTGCTTAGCTTAGGTTTTATTTTAGGCAGTATGGCTCTGAATTATATTAGCAAAGGGACAGAGCACAAATTTAAACTGGTTACTTTGTAAAATTGTAAGGTATTAATCAGTCTGCATGTCTGCAGTTCTAACCTAATCTTAGGAAACACATTACTACCCTTAAGGGGATGGAGAGAAGTAAAAAATGGTAATGAGTGTGGTGTCAGAAGTGGAAGATAGGTAAGGAAATTGGACTGACTTTCTCTGTAAGGAATTGGTGTGAAGGTGACCTGTTTGACATGTTGAAGATAATGACGCAGTCTAACAGGCAAATTCCTCACTATGTCACAGGATACAAACACGAGTGAATATGTTTCAGGCAGAGGCATGTAGCATCTTATAGACAATAAGAATCTGGCAGAGAAAGAAGGTGGAACAGAGAGATTTGCGACACTTGGAGAAAAAACAAGACTGAGGTTATGTTGAGTGGACAGAGGTGGTTGTCCTGTAATCTCCTGAATAACTTTGGTTATATTATCACTTACATATTCCAAAATCTTTCTTGCAAAGAATAAAGACGTGTGCTATGGTCTGTTGCTATCCCATCAGCCTTTACTCAGCAAATCGGAGGAATGTATGGTCGCCAGTATTATCAAGTGGCACTTACTTGACAAATAACCTGGACACTAATGCTCTGTTTGTGTTCTGTCAGATCCACTTGGCTCCTGACTTTCTTATACCCTTGATCTCAACATGGAGAAAAGAGCTGATCTTAGGTGAGGGTGACTTTCCTTGACATCATGGCAGCATTTAACTAACTGTAGCATCAAGAAGTCCAGCAAAACTGGAATTTGCTGGTTGGAATAATATGTAATGGTATGTAATAATATGTAATATATAATAGAAGATGGTTGAGGTTGTTGGAGGTCAGTCATCCTAGCCGCAGCATATCATTATGAGAGTTCCTCAGGATGCTTTCTTTTATCAGCCTGTTCAGGGATATTATTACACAGCTTTGGAACAATTGGGACTTGAACCTGGGCCTCCTGGCTCAGAGATAGGGACACTACACTGCACCAAAACAGCAATTAGCTCCTCAGGCTAATGTTCAATGCCTAACTAGCTTTACCTGCTTTATAATTAACCTTCCCTTCGTCGTGAGGTTAGAAGAGGGGATGTTCACCCACAATGCTTTATACCATTCATACCTCCTCACATACTAAAGTTGGCTATACCCAAATACAACAAGACCCGGACAGCATTCAAGTTTAGGCTGAGAAATGACAGGTAACAGACATGCCTGACAATTATTCCCTCCAAAAAGTGAGCATTAGACAAAGTCAGCAAGGGTCTATGAAAGAGAACTCATGTTTAATTGATCTGCTGGAGTTTTTTTGAGACTTCAACTTGTAAAATAGTTAAGGGAGAACACATGGATGTGGTGTATTTGGATTTCAAGATGATTTTCAAAAGGTCCTACATGAGAGACTAGTGTACAAAATTAAAGCACACGAGTCTGGGGTAATGTACTGACATGGATTGAGAATTGGCTGACAGACTGGAAACAGTGTGGAAGTAAGTGATTAGTGGAAAATAGCCCTGTTCACATATGGGCCATGTGTGTTTGTAGAGCATTTGGAACATCTTGGAGTTGAATTAAAACAAAATAAGCCATTCCCCATTGTTGGGGACTAGTTTCTGCATGATCTTTTTAATACAGCCCATTCAGAGCAAAAACCTTGTGCGGAGATAAAATGCAGTTCCATGCATTTTAAATATCAATTAATAAACTAAGACTGCGCATTTTTTATTATTTGACTATGACTGAGGTTTGGCTCCAAATCAGATATAGTTAGTCTCAAAAATCAGCTAAACCAGTGAAAGTCATTATTTTACATGTCCATTTGAATATCGCAGGCAAGCTCAGTTCTGATCTCGCTGATGTGTATGCGCACTTTTAGTTAGATATTATAGTGCAGTCGTGTCTAATTTAATTTTCTTCTGCAACTCAAAACTGCTGTTGTCAATTGTATGAAACAAGTTATTTGTCCCAATAGGGCTATGTCTCCTCCCACCATGTTTCCCCTCATCTTACTAGCAAAACCTCTTGTCCTTTCTCCGTTACGTACTTAACTCATTTCCTTGTAAATGCATATCTGCTATTTATCTCAACCTCTCATTGTGATGGCAAGTTCCTGATTCTGTGTGGTCTCTAAGTTAATGAATTTCTCTTGAATGCCTTACTAGATATCTTTGCGGTTATTTTGTATACAATCCCTTATTTTGACCACCTCTCTACATTAGCAAATTCCCTTCTTTGAAGATCATGTAGCACAGACATTGAAAATCAAACACTGTTCTATTGGCTCTCTTACAATCTAAAAAGTGAGCCATCTGTGAAACTACAATATATAAGCTATATTAGTCCCAATAACCTAATGAAGCACATTAGCCATGCAAACTGTTATGTTGCTTTATGCTAAACAGGGCACATTTTATCTAAATTCAAGTAAATCATTCTAAAGGAAGATAATTCAAAGCTGCAATTGATGTTTCCAAGCAAAATGCAATTTTGACAGATATTAGTCCCATATCCTGATGAGAGTCTGTTAATCTTTACAGTGAGATGTTGTTGTATATAAAAAAAACAAGAAATTTTTAAAAAGTATTATATGAACAAATAGTCCCTGTTTGTTTCCACCTATTTCTAACAACCTATTTGGTGCATTGTACCTTCTCAATCTGTGCATACCAACAAAACAAACACTAGAAGAATTGTTCAGGAACTAGTTGTAACATTTATGCATTTAATGATTGGAAGGAGCTGAGATTTCAATGTTTGAGAATTACAGGGCAGTATTACCAAATGTGTACGTTTTTGATTGATGAGGTGTCCAGTTTGTTAATCCATTGTTACACCCTGCTGCAGTTTCAATAAACACATTGATGTGAGGGCAATTTCTTATGAGGTTTCCGAATTTGTCAGTTGCTATAAAGAAAATTGTTGTCACAGCATCAGCACCAAGCAAGGCCTTCTGTGCTAATACTGGTTTCGATGTCAAGGCATTGAAAAACTGTCAAGTACGTGCAAACACTACTCCAAACATTTGGGGACAATTGGCAAATATTGACCAATTCTTGCTTTTGTTGACGTGCACAAACAGGGCAAAAAAGTTGTGGAGTCCTTAAATATTGAATGTCTCAACACATCAGGATGGATATTATCATCAAGCAAGGTCAAGTGAATACTTTCTTGGATAAAGACAGAGTTTTGCAGATGCTTACTCTTTTATACAAACTGAACTCTAATGATTGTTTGAGGCAAATATCCTCTATGACATGGAGTTAGTTTTAGATGTAACCCAGAGCAGAGCGCATTTTATATCTGATAGCACTAATTGCATTTAATAGTTAGTGTACTTCAAAGAAAAAAACTGACATTGCTTACAAAGCACTTGGGCTATCTTGAGGATGGGGCAGGTGATATAGAAGCGCAACTTTTTTGTTTTGTGAACTAATCCAATCAAGGACACTACCTTTGGGGAAGATAAAAGATTTCAACATTAAAGCGAGCATAAAAGAATGAAAAGTGATGTTGCATCCACTATATATATAATGAATGAAATGTGGGCCCCAACTATCTGTTGCAGAAAATGTTCTGCAAGTTTTGTGGAGATAAGGTTGAATAAGTATGCAGATGAGCATCTGTGGTATGCTGTGTATTAACTGTGACCTCTAGTCACATGACAGAGACTCTGCTGGGATGTTAGAACAGGTCTAGCTGGAAGCAGAGATGTCTGCTGCCATATTGTCATGTATAGATTCTATAACACATGTTTAAAAAAAACCTTATGGTCTGGCCTGAGGTTATCTGAAGAACTGATTAAGCCAGACTGAAACAAATTTCTGTCTGACCTTAAGAAGTAATTATTAGCCCAATTCCAAAATACTTCTCAAACCATCACTGCAACTGACAGAAAGATGGGAAAAAGCCACAGCTGTTGGAAAGGAAAGTGAGGGAAGAAGACAAGTGGAGAATAAAATAACAATTAGTTCAGGGCAAGTGACAACAGGGAAAGAATGGAGAGCCTAGAGATTTAGGAAAGGAAACAGAGAGAGACTTAGCATGGTCTTTTGCGTTTGAGAGAGTGATAGAACACAAATTTAAGAGTGGAGCTTTGTATAGGAGGGGGATGGAAGAAGCTAATAGCAGTTCTTTGCAGCAATGGTGTAAAGGAAAATGTCAATGACGAGGGGATGAATGAGAGAGAGTGCCAGAAGTGGCTTTGTCAGGGGAGAGAACTAAATGAATCAAATGGCATGGTTATAAAGAAGGAGCTTGAGTAGGAATAAGTAGCATTAAGGGAAATGGAAAGATCAAGTCAGGTTATATCGATCATGGAGAATAAAAAGCGTATAGACAAAGTGAGTTGAAAGCTGAGTGTATTTGTGAATGAGGGTGTTTGTTGGAGCTCAGTGAAAGAGGAAAGATTTAAAAAGAACCTGAGATGTAACTTTTTCATGCTGAGGGTGGTGCATGTATGGAATGAGCTGCCAGAGGAAGTGGTGGAGGCTGGTACGATTACAACATTTAAAAGACATCTGGATGGGTAAATGAATAGGAAGGGTTCATAGGGATTTGGGCCACATGCTGGCAAATGGGGCTCGATCAGATTGGTATGCCTGGTCAGCGCGGATGAGTTGGTCTGAAGGGTCTGTTTCTGTGTTGTATAACTCTATGACTCTGTGAAGGACCACAAGGTACCTGATATGTTTCTGTACAGTCGAGCAGAGGTGAACCCAAGAAACCGAGGACCAGATCAAAATTTTGCTTTTGATAGAGTTGTACAGCACGGAAATAGACCCTTTGGTCCAACTCGGCAATGCCAACCAGATATCTTAAATTAATCTAGTCCCATTTGCCAGAATTTGGCCCATATCCCACTAACCCTTCCTATTCATGTACCCATCCAGATGCCTTTTAAATGTCGTAATTGTACCAGTCTCCTCCACTTCCTCTGGCAGCTCATCCCATACACGCACCACCCTCTGCATGAAAAATGTTTCCCCTTAGGTCCCTTTCAAACCTTTCTCCTCTCATCTTAAACCTAAAACTTCTAGGTTTGGACTCCCCTAACTGGGAAAAAGACCTTGGCTAGACACCCTATCCATGCCCCTATGATTTTATAAACTTCTGTAAGGTCACCTCTCAGCCTCTGGCGCTCCAGGGAAAATAGGCCCAGCCTATTCTGCCTCTCCCTATAGCTCAAACACTGCAACCCTGACAAAATCCTACTAAATCTTTTCTGAACCCTTTCAAGTTTGACAATATCCTTCCTATAGCAGGGAGATCAGAACTGAATGCAGTATTCCAAAAGTGACCTAACCAATGTCCTGTACAGCTGCAGCATGACCTCCCAACTCCTACACTCAATGCACTGACCAATAAAGGCAAGCATACCAAATGCCTTCTTCACTAATGTCTACCTGCAACTCCATCTTCAAGCAACTATGAATTTGCACCCTATGGTCTCTTTGGTTAGCAACTCTCCTCAGGATCCTACCCTTAACCGAATAAGTCCTGCCTGATATGCCTTACCAAAATGCAACACCTCACATTTACCTAAATTAAAGAACAAAAAATAGAGAGCAATTCAGCACAGGAACAGGCCATTCAGCCCTCCATCACAGCGCTCCTTCTACCATCTACCACTCCTCGGCCCATCAGCCCATCTGATCAAGGTCCTGTTGTATTCTGAGATAACCTTCTTTACTGTTCACTACATCACTAATTTTGGTGTCATCTGCAAACATACTAACCATACCTCCTATATTTACATTCAAATCATTTATATAAATGACAAAAAGGAATGGACCCAGTACCAAACCTTGCAGCACACTGCTGGTCACAGGCTTCTAGTCTGAAAAGCAACCCGTCACCACCTTCAATCCATTTTGGTGTCTAAATGGCTAGCTGTCCTTGTATTCTAAGGATGATAAATGCTCCGGGTGAATCATAGTGATTCATTTTGTTGATATAAGACTTCAACATTGTCATGGGAACATGTCCTTTCATATGCATTAGTTCCAGCAACATTTATGTGTCCTCTTAATGTGTAATAAATTCCTTGCCCAATCCAGTGAAAAGGCCAGGGGTTGTGATGAAGGGGATATGCTAAGGGGAAGACCAAGGGGAAGTCCACAGCCACTGGCCATGAGGCAGGATAACCTCACCTCTGCATGAGGAAGTCCCAACTCAGACACCTGCCAGACCAGTCCAGGTCAGTCAGCAAAGCCTGCCAAACAGGCCATTGATGTGGCCTGCCATTAACTCCAGACATTAGTGGCACACTCAAAGCTCAAATCATAGAATCATAGAATATCTCCAGTGTGGAAACAGGCCATTTGCCCCACCGTGTCCACACCAACCCTCTGAAGAACATCCCACCCAGATCCAAAACATGACTCCCCCCGCCCCCCCCACCAATAACCCTGCGTTTCCTATGGCTATTCCACCTAGCCTTGGACACTATGGACAATTTAGCATGGCCAATCCACCTAACCTGCATATCTTTGGATTGTGGGAGGAAACCGGAGCACCTGGAGGAAACCCACATAGACACGGGGAGAATGTGCAAACTCCACACAGACAGTTCCCTGATGGTGGAATCGAACCTGGGTTCGTGGTATTGTGAGGCAGCAGTGCTAACCACTGAGTCACTGTGCCACCCCTAATAGTGCACCGCAGGTCAAATCAAAAAACCATTTTACATTTCACACAAATGAGGAATGTGGCATATGCATTTCAATGCCGTTGTTTTATTTATTTCTTTCATATGATGCGGGCATCACTGGCCAGACCAGCGTTTATTGTACATCTCATTGAAAGGTAGTGGTGAGCTGTATACTTGAACTGTTTGCAGTCCATTTGTTATAGTTGCACGCACAATACCTTTTGGAGAGAATTTCAGCATTTTGACCCATCGACAGTGAAGGAACGGCAATACATTTCCAAGTCAGGTTGTGAGTGGCTTGGAGGGGAACTTGGAGGTGGTGGTGTTCCCATATATCTGCTGCCCTTGTCCTTCTGGATGGAGGTGGTTGTAGTTTGGAAGGTGCTATCTAAGGAGCCTTGGTGAATTTCTGCAGGGGATTTTGTAAATAGTACATACTGCTGCTATTAAGTGTCAGTTGTAGAGGGAGTGGATGTTTGTGGATGTAGTGCCAACCAAGCGGACTGCTTTGTCCTGAATGGTGTCAAGCTTCTTGAATGTTGCTGGCACTGCAAATAAACGTAAAGTTGCCGTCGTCCTATCAGACCGTAGGGCTGCTTTCTCATTAGAGGGACAACTGGCGGTGGTTTTACCCGAGTGTCGCCACACATCTGGCATCTGTAAAGCTTGAGAAGGAGAGTTCTTTATGGTAACCTCAGCCAAGGTGGGGATTGCTCCCATGTTGTTGGCATTATGCTACATTTTAACCCAGCCAACTGAGCTAACTAACCTACTTTCAGGCAAATATGGAATATTCCATCGTACTCGTGACTTGTTCCTTGTAAATAGTGGAAAGGCTTTGGTGAGTCAAGGGGCGAGTTTCTTCAGGATTCCTCGTCTCTGACACAGTAATTATGTGGCCATTCCAGACAGTTTGCTGTCAGTGGTAACCCCCAGGATGTTGATAATGTGGGATTCAGTGATGTTAGTGTTAATGAATGTCAAGCAGCGATGGTTAGATTCTCTCTTGTTGGAGATGGTCATTGCCTGTTACCTGTGCAATGCTACATATTATTGCCTTGTATCCCAATGACTGCTGGCTCATATCAAGCACCAAGTTACTGTTCAGAAAAGACAAGGTAATGATAAACAATCGCCTTGTGATTGCTTAACCTAGAACTCAATATCCAATATTAGATATGATTTTGCAATTGAAAAACATTTTTTAAATAATCCCAAGTACGCTAAGAATTATGCTGAAAACCAAATTATGCTTGTCAGTTTTGTTTGTAGTGTGGTGCATTTTACATACTGGAAGCATCATACATTGATACATTTGACCCTGTTCTTGGCAGACAGAAAAAAAACATGTAGACACATTGTGCGTGATTCACTCAACAACGTAGGTGACAACCATTCATTGGTTCATTCCTCAGGGCAATGTGTTGTCTAGTCAAAATTATCAAACTGTCTTAAATTATAAAAATGCTTTCTTTAGTTTATTCATTCAGGGGATGTGGGCATCACTGGCAAGGACAGCATTTGTTGGCCATCCATAATCATCCTTAACTGAGTGGCTTGTGATTCCTCGTTTCATGAGTAGAACTTAAATTTTACCAGTTGTTTTGGTGGGATTTCAAACCATGTCCTCAGCATTAGCCTGGATCTGCTGGATTACTAATCTTGCAACATTATCATTGTGCCATTATCTTCCCAAATAGCAGTTAACTGTCAGTCATCACCTAACTGGTGCATTCTCAATGACAACACATCTGTGAATCAGATTCCACTTACCAACTAACCAGCACACTCTCTCAAGCAGTGCAAAATGATGCTTCCCCTTAGATGGGTGTTTCTTGAGAATGTTCTGATGAATGCAAGATGAAAACTTCAAAAAACTGTAAGTTTTGTTTCAGCAATACTCAAATTCTGTGCTCTTGATTAACTATTTGTAGTCTAATTAAGTTCAACTCAAGCCTTGGTTCCGTTATCAGGCTATTCAGGGCTATGTTGGCTTTTTTATTGAAGATGGCCTTTTTTTTTACTGACTTATGAATTTCACACATTTCTTTCAGAAAAACAGCCAATTTATTGCACATGACTACCAAGTTAAGGCCAGTTTATGCTGTGGATGGCATTGTGCTTGGAGCTGAGTTATGTTTGGTTTAATTGCTTTTACATAGAAACCTTGCAGGAAACTGATACAGAACATCTCCTTATCAGCTTCAAGGAGGATTGATCCCAAGCACCAGATGTGACTGAATATTATGCCAACTCTTGGAGCTATCCAATTCAATATTGACTGGATTCTGTGCTTGAGTTGATCTTTGTAATATGTAAAGTTTAGTTTAACATTGAAATCTGCACATCTGTAACTTACTGTAGAAATGGCTCTGAGTGATTCCTTAGCCACCAAAACTAATGCACAGACATATATATGCAGGAACATTTTTGTTTATGCATTCCCAATATGCCCTCTCATATTGCCAAGGTCTGTGCATGGAGTGTTAACTCTATTCTTTGTAATCTTAAAATAGTTGTTACTTATCCTAGATCTATTTCTGTGAAATTTGTGGGCAAGCAATTCTGCAGATTTGAGTTGGTGGACATTAGATGGAAGATTGAAAACATCAAATTGCATAAAATTACATTGAATTCACAGCTTCATGTAGGTCACTCAGTGTTTCTGCTGATGCTTTATCGCCACGTGAGCTTCCTGATACTTTACTCCATCTTATTTATCAACATAACCTTGAATTTTTTTTCTCCCTCATGTTTCAATAAAATAAATTCACGAAAATAAATATTTGCTATTCACCTCAACAAAGTCATGTAGCAATGAGTTCCACAATCAAATCACTTGCTGAGGAAATAATTCTCTATTGCTTGGTGTTACGGAACTTCAATGCAACATGAAGTTGAGCCTTTTACTTGTGCAATTAATAGAACTGAAATGCAAGAAAGCCCATTTTAAAAAGGGAACACTAATTTTTCATCAGAAGGAGGTGATTTTTGGTTTGGCTTTGTTTGCTTTCTCTATTAGATTTATTAATATTTGTCTCTTAGTTATGATCCTTAGTTCTTGACATCACACAAATGTCAGGAGTTTGGAGAAGATGGGGAGTTAACTTCATAAAACGTGGGTCATCGGCCATTCTAGGTTTCTTGATTTCATGCATTCTGTAGGGTGTTTGACATGAGAGTATGTTAGGTTTTATTGGTAGAAGGATTGAGTTTCGGAGCCATGAGGTCATGTTGCAGCTGTACAAAACTCTGGTGCGGCCGCACTTGGAGTATTGCGTACAGTTCTGGTCACCGCATTATAGGAAGGATGTGGAAGCATTGGAAAGGGTGCAGAGGAGATTTACCAGGATGTTGCCTGGTATGGAGGGAAGGTCTTATGAGGAAAGGCTGAGGGTTTTGAGGCTGTTTTCGTTAGAGAGAAGAAGGTTAAGAGGTGACTTGATAGAGACATACAAGATGATCAGAGGATTAGATAGGGTGGACAGTGGGAGCCTTTTTCCTCGGATGGTGATGGCTAGCACGAGGGGACATAGCTTTAAGTTGAGGGGTGATAGATATAGGACAGATGTCAGAGGTAGGTTCTTTACTCAGAGAGTAGTAAGGGCGTGGAATGCCCTGCCTGCAAAAATAGTAGACTCGCCCACTTTAAGGGCATTTAAATGGTCATTGGATAAACATATGGATGATAATGGAATAGTTTAGGTTAGATGGGCTTCAGATTGGTTTCACAGGTCGGCGCAACATCGAGGGCCAAAGGGCCTGTACTGCGCTGTAATGTTCTATGTTCTATTTTCTATGTTCTATGAGAAGTATGAGACTTTGGTCCCATTCCTATATACGATTGTATCTTGATTTCAGATTGACATCAATTCTGCTGCAACACTATATGCCATCTTTTTTTAAGGAGATTCTTTGGCACAGTGGCAGCATTCCTACCTCTGAACCAAATGGTCTCGTTCAAGTCCCCCTTTAGGATTTGATGGTTTTGTGATCCTGGCTGATATCTTCACTGGTTAAGTAAAGTGGCATACAATAATCGAGAGTGGTGGAGCATTTTTTGTTTTTATGTGCTTTTTTCAACAAGGTATTCTGTCACTGAGACATCGTGCAATTTTTGCAGATTTGCTTTTAACAATAAACTGGAGATTAATTATACAAGATAAAAACATTTTTCATTAAACACAGATTTAAAGATTTCAAGGCACATGATAAAATATAGGGTTTGATTTAGCTGTGACTTCAATTCTCAATCATGAGAATCTGATAGACCATCTTTGATTCATCATTTAACAGAGTATAAATCTTCTTAGCTTCAAATAAACCCTTCAGAGTTTTAACTAAACACTTCTCGTTTGGAACCTTTATGAGGTTCCTTATATAAACGTAATCTATTTCTAAGAAATCAATGCAATCTTTTCCCTTTCATAGGAGCAACTGCTTTACATATCCAACTTCAGCCACCATTCCTGCAGGGCTGTCAAACTGAAACTAATGAAAACATTTTTTTCAAACTATTTGGTATTTCCCCAATCAAACAAAAAGGCACCCCCTGATCTTCCAAACTGGAGCATAATACGCAACTGGTTACTTTGTTCGCATTAAAATTCTCTCATGTAAAGAAAACCCCATTACTCTCCCTGAAGTCTTTATCTCACACAATGTTTTAAAAAAAAATCACCGTGGCTACAGAAATTACCTACCAATTTATCATTAAACTCACTTCAGTCTCACCAAAACCTCACATGCCACTAATTCAAATTCAAATATCCAAACTCAAAATTAATATAGCAAGGTCTATAAATCATATAGCTTAGATCACATTGGTCGTGCAAGGTTTATCATAACACAGTCACACAAGTTGATTATCAATGTGCAAATCGTTCCAATAAGCAGGAAAATTAAAACAGGAAAATTTCCCGGTGAACTAGAACTGGGTGCACTGAGTATAGGAGTTGGGAGGTCATGTTACAGCTGTACAGGACATTGGTTAGACCACTCTTCGAATACTGTGTTCAATTCTGGTCTCCCTGCTTGATGTTGTTAAACATGAAAAGGTTCAGAAAATATTTACAATGATGTTGGAAGGGTTGGATGGCTTGAACTGTAGGGAGAGACTGAACAGACTGGGGCTATTTTCCCTGGAGCGTGGCAGGTTCAGGGGTGACCTTATAAAAGTTTATAAAATTGTGAGGGGCATGGATAGGGTGAACAGTCAAGATCCTTTCCCCAGGGTAACTGAGTCCAAAACTAGAGGTCACAGAATCTTAGAATCCCTACACTGTGGAAACAGGCCATTCAGCCCATTAAGTCCACACCGACTCCCTGAAGGGCATCCCACCCAGACTAACCCAACCCCCCCCTCAACCTGTCCCTGTAACCCTGCATTACCCATGGCTAATCCACTTAACCTACACATCCCTGTACACTATGGGCAATTTAGCAAGACCAATCCACCTAACCTGCACATCTTTGGACCATGGGAGGAAACCAGAGCACCCAGAGGAAACCCATGCAGACATGGGAAAAAAGTGCAAACTCCGCACAGACAGTCGCCCGAGGGTGGAATTGAACCCGGGTCCCTGACACTGTGAGGCAGCAGTGAGAGGGGAAAGACATAAAAGTGATCTAAGGGGCAATTTTTTTCGTGCAGAGGGTGATGTGTATATGGTATGAGCTGACAGAGGAAGTGGTGAAGTTTGGTACAATCACAACATTTAAAAGGCATCTGAATGTGTATATGAATAGGAGGGTTTAGAGGTGTATGGGCCAACTGCTGGCAGATGGAACCGGATTAATTTAGGATATCTGGTTGGCATGGACGAATTGGACCGAATTGTCTGTTTCTGTGCTGTATAACTCTGACTCTATTACTGCAGTAGTAACTGTTGTGCAACAGCATTCGCATTATAAAAAGACACCATGTGTTAGTCCTAGCTATGAGCAAGTGTCATCCTTGTTCTGAGGGACTAATGTAGACACACACACACATTCATTCTTTTAGCTTCACACAGTCATTCTTTCCTGAACTAGACTTTACCCATATCGTATAAAGCAAAAGGTTACCACTCCATCCCATAAGCGTGAGCTGGTTCATGCTGAGGTGTTAATGAGAGTCACAGAGGCACTGAATATCAAATTCCTCCCCAAAGCACTTTAACTGACATCTACTTTTCCATGCGGTGAATCGAATTTGAAAACTTTCAAAATTGGTTAGCATCAGGGAAGTGAATAATTTACCTGACCTTCCTCCATTGGACATTGATTAGTTCTCAAAGGGCACACACAAGTGGTCAAAATGTAGAAAGTGCGAGCACATGGTTGCAATTTTAATGAAACTCTTTTCCAGGATGTGAGCATTGTTGGCAAGGCAAGTATTTAAGCCTATTCTTAATTATGCTTATCC
This sequence comes from Rhincodon typus, assembly GCF_021869965.1. Taxonomy (NCBI): domain Eukaryota; kingdom Metazoa; phylum Chordata; class Chondrichthyes; order Orectolobiformes; family Rhincodontidae; genus Rhincodon; species Rhincodon typus. Next base: position 86,547,419 of record NC_063338.1, read on the forward strand.
CTGAATGGTTTACAAAGCTACAGTTAAGAGCTAACTGCATTGCTGTGGCTCTTGTGTCAGAAATAAATATCTAAACTCAGTAAGGTTGTCAGGTTTCCTTCCCTGAAGAACATTAATGAACAAAAGGACAGTCTAGCAGTTAAAAGATCACCATTACTGAAAGTAACTTGTTTATCATTGCAGATAAAATTGTTAACTAAGTAAGAAATGGGTCTCTAGATTAACAGTTCAGCGATAATACCACTGGACCGTTGTCTTCTCTCATACCAACTAGTGGAACAGAATATCCTTCTTTACCCTGTCAAAATTATTCATAATTTTGGACATCTAAATAAGCTCAATTCTCCGTTCTCAGTTTCTCAATCATTTTCTTGTATCTAAAATCCCTCATTCCTGGTATCATTCTTGTAAATCTTCTTGCACTCTCTTCAGGGCTTTAACATCCTTCCTTAAATAAGATGCTTAGAACTGAACAATATTCCAAATATGGTGTGACCAATCAATAATGGTTTCATGGTCATCATTAGACTATTAATTCCAGATTTTTTATTTACTTCAAATTCAACCATCTGCTGTGGCAGGATTCAAATCTCAGTCCTCAGAACACTACCTGGACTGGATGAATAGCCCAGTGATAATACCACTAGGTCATCACCTCCCCCAAGCAGCACAATTGAGAGAGAATGTTGCTATCTAGCCCACTCATAATTTTGAAAACTTGTATCAAATCTCTTCTCAGCCCTTTTCTCTCAAGGGTAAACAAACCAACTTCTTCAATCTATTCTCATAACTGAAGTATCTTATTCCTGGAGCCATTCTTGTAAATCGCTTCTGCACTCTTTCCCATGCATTCATAACTTTCCTATTATCCAGAGACCCAGATAACGCTCTGGGGCCTGGGTTCGAACCCCGCCATGGCAGATGGTAGAATTTGAATCCAATAAAATATCTGGAATTAAGAATCTAATGACAATCATGAATCCATTGTCAATTGTCAGAAAAACATGTCTGGTTTACTAATGTTCTTTAGGGAAGTAAACTACCATCCTTACCTGGTCTGGCCTACATGTGACTCCAGACCCACAGCAATGTGATTGACTCTGAACTGCCCCCTGGGCAATTAGGGATGGGCAATAAATGCTGCCTAGCCAGTGACGCCGTCATCCTGTTAATGAATAAAGTAACTACGGGTTACAATTTCCAGATTGTCAGCAAGAGAATTAGAAGTACGATGAGGAGAAACCTCTTTACTCAGAGAGTTGCTCACATTTGGAATTCACTGCATGGGAGAGTGGTGGAGATGGATTGTCTAGGAGGTTTTAGAAGAGAGCTGGATATATATTTGAAGGTGATGAATTTAGAGGGCTAAGGAAATAGGGCTGGAGAATGCAACAATTTGAGTAGCTCTTTCTGGAGCTGGTACAGACATGATGGGTTGAATGGCCTCCTTCTGTAGTGTAAAGTTCTATGATTATTGGAAAAACCCATCTGGTTCACGAATGTCCTTTAGGGAAGGAGCCTGCCATCCTTGCCTGGTCTGGCCTACATGTGACTGGAGACCCTCAGCAATGTGTTTGACTCTTACCTGCTATCTGGGCAATTAGGGATGGGCAATAAATGTCTGGCCAGCAACTCGCTTATCCCGTAAATGAATAAAAACAAGCTGCGTGTCGAGGTAACTACTCTGATCTTCCACACTTGGTGATTGGTATCATCATATTAGTCATGGCGTTGACTTCTGCTTCAAAAAATTGTTGTCGCACACAAATATGCACTGCTGGTTGGAATATGAGGGGAACATTGCTAGACAGAGGACAGAGGACAGAAGCTGTTCCCATTTGTAAAAGCAAAAAGAACAAGAGCACATGGATATGAACTGATGTGCGAAAGAAGCAGGAGTGATGCAGGGCAAAGCTTTCCCACAAACCAAATAAATAGAGTATGAAATGCACCGCCTGGAAATGTTATTTTTATTCATTTACGGGATGACGGTGTCGCTGGTTAGGCAGCATTTATTGCCCATCCCTAATTGCCCAGAGGGCACTTAAGGGTCAACCACATTGCTGTGGGTCTGGAGTCACATGTAGGCCAGACCAGGTAAGGATGGCAGTTTCCTTCCCTAAAGGACATTTGTGCTGGAGACAGATTCAATTGAAACATTTGGAAGAGCATTGGATGATTGTAAGGATAGAAATGGTGTGCTGAGATATGGGGATAGACATACCCTATCTAATAAAACCAGTGCAGGTACAATGGGCTGAATGGCCTCTGTCTGTGCCCTCACAATTCTGTGATTGAAATACTAACATGGAATAGTTGTGCTGGAAAACCTGTTACTGTGCTGTAGGTAAATTGGATTTTCCAGTCAACTTGCCACAGGAATTGCCACAGGAATTGGGGCTGGGGAGTAGGGCGAGGTGAGTAGTTGTCTGCTTGGATGCAGCCTGTAGAATGCACGCCAGGATGGGGCTGTGTTATAGGCCCTTATTGCCTACTTGGCTGCAGCAGGCTATCCTGTATAGGAGCACATCCACCACTCTGCTCTCCATCACAATTTATTGCCCAAAAAACTGCAAAAGCTATTTTTCAGCTTACTTTTAGAAGATTGAGAGGGGTCTCTGTGTTTTGAAGGATGGCAGAGCAAGAATATAGGTTCACTGGTTAGGGAGGCAGCTGTGAGCTCAGAGAGTCGCAGGTATGATGGGCTGAATGGACCCCTTCTGCACTATAAAGGTGGTATGATGCTGCGAATTGCCATACTGCACATTGAAATGTGAGAGATTTCCAAATGTAAAGGTCACAAACAAGTTGATAATTGGCACCTTTCAATGTGTAAGCATGAGTTATGTCAGCACTGGTTCCTGAAGAGAACGACCCAGTAATGTTATCATGTGGTTCAAATGCTGCAAACCAGACATTCATTTAGAACATTTCCATCACCAAAAGTGCACAACATAATTCAATAGGAAATGTAACAAGAGGAATTCCCTATTTAAGTTGAGCTTTGTCTACCTGCCTTTTTTGTATATTTAAATGCCAAGGGAGTCTGGTGATTGTGTTGCTCTTTTATCCCTCTTGCCAGTGGATTCATTAACAGAGAATCACAGAATCCCCACAGAATCACACGAGCAAGTAAAACAATATTTACCGGTGTTCAAACTCCCTGCAGTTTTGCATTGTTCATCACCTGCATTATGATCCACTGAAAAAAAATGTAATAGAGACTGTTTCTTCATGAAGTGAATGGAGTGGAACGTTGTAATATCTCTTCTGCAATTTTGTGCCGACAGTTTGGATCAGAAGAAGATGGTTCAAAATAACAATTCCAAGGTCGCTTTACAAGTATTAGAAAATAGAACTTTGAAAGCCAATAAACTACTTGCTTCAAGATTTTTTTAAAATTTGTTTGTGAGATGTGGATATTATTGGCTAGTACAACACTTATTGCCCAGAAGGCATTTAAGAGTCAACCACATTACTGTAAATTTGGAGTCTCACAGTGGGTAAGGACAGCAGATTTCATACCTTAAAGTACATCAGCAAACCAAATGGGATTTTGTAATAATGATGATCGGGCTGG
>NC_063338.1:86551398-86593193 GCF_021869965.1 Rhincodon typus
CCAGCCCGATCATCATTATTACAAAATCCCATTTGGTTTGCTGATGTCCTTTAAGGTATGAAATCTGCTGTCCTTACCCACTGTGAGATTCCAAATTTACAGTAATGTGGTTGAGTCTTAAATGCCTTCTGGGCAATAAGTGTTGTACTAGTGTTTGTATATTTAAATGCCAAGGGATTCTGTGATTCTCTGTTAATGAATCCACTGACAAGAGGGATAAAAGAGCAACGCAATCACCAGACTTCCTTGGCATTTAAATATTCAAAAAAGGCAGGTAGACAAAGCTCAACTTAAATAGGGAATTCCTCTTGTTACTTGTCCTATTGAATTGTGTTTAGGCCTGAAACGTCAGCCTTCCTGCTCCTCTGATGCTGCTTGGCCTGCTGTGTTCATCTAGCTCTACACCTTGTTATCTCAGATTCTCCAGCATCTACAGTTCCTACTATCTCTGATGACCAAATCACATGTTTTTGTGATCATCGGCTCAGTCGTACAGCACAAAAGGAGGTCCTTTGGCCCAACTCGTCCATGTAGACCAGGTTTCCTAAACTGAACTAATCGCAGGGCAATGGGTCATGTTTGAAGGATAAATACTGAGTAGGACCTGGGGTGGGCAGAAGGGTTTGGAGGGGGCGTTGGTCGAACTTCTCAGCTCTTTTTGCAAAAATAATGCCGTATAATCTTTGATATCTACCTGAGTGCAAAGATGGAGCCTCATTTGAACTTCTCGACCAAAAGCTGGCCCTCCAACAGTGCAGCATTCTCTTTGTACTGCACTGAAGTGTGAACTGAAATTTTGTACTTGAGTGTCTGGAGTGGGACATGAACAATTTGACTCTGAGGTAAGAGTGCTCCATTTGGCAGGTTGGTGTCATTTAATTACTCTTTACACACATGAAGGATACTCGTGGCATCATAGCCCATTATCACTTAAGTGTTGCCGAATTCTCACTTTAATTGTGTACAGTTGAAATTCTATCCATGTGTTAAGTGCTAATATAAATGTTACCTTTTTAACAAGTAATATTGACTAGTGGAATTCACATTTAAAGAAATTACTTTCTACACATCAAAATATTAATTTTACTTCTCTGCTAATTCAAGCAATGTTTACTTCACACACTTCTATGTTCTCATTTTCTACGAATCTATCTTAGGGTGTTTCAAGGATGTATTTCCAAAGACCCTGGCATAGCATTAGATCTGCTTTAACTAATATGCAGAGGTATACTACAATAATTAACATTCATTATTTGTATTACTTACCTCCAAAAACGGTTTTCTCTGCAGATCCTCAACACCCTCCAACCTTATCATTCCCCAACCCCGCACCGCTTGTTTCTATCTCCTTCCCAAAATCCACAAACCTGCCTGCTCCTGCCCCACTGAACTGATCTCCACTTACCTTGACTTTGTTTTTCCCCCCTGGTCCAGGAATTCCCTACCTACGTCCAGGACACCACCCACGCCCTCCACCTCTTCCAAAACTTTCAGTTCCCTGGCCCCCAACACCTCATCTTCACTATGGACATCTAATCCCTGTACACTTGTATCCCCCACGCGGATGGCCTAAAAGCCCTCTGCTTCTTCCTGTCCCGCAGGCCCAACCAGTCCCCCTCCACTAACACCCTCATCCTTACCCTTAACAATTTCTCCTTTAACTCCTCCCACTTTCTACAGACTAAGGGGGTGGCCATGGGCACCTGCATGGGCCCAAGCTATGCCTGCCTCTACGTAAGATACATGGAACAGTCCCTTTTCCACCATTACACTGGCACTATCCCCCACCTCTTCCTCCACTACATTGACAATGTATTGGTGCTGCCTTGTGCTCCCACGAGGAGCTTGAACAGTTCATCAACCATACAAACACCTTTCACCCCAATCTCAAATTCACCTGGACCATCTCTGATACCTCTCTCTCCTTCCTGGACCTATCTGTCTCCATTTCTGGTAACTACTTCAAAACTGACATCTGTTTCAAGCCCACCGACTCCCACAGCTACCTGGGCTGCACCTCCTCTCACGCACGAATGTGTTCCCCTATTCCCAATTTAACCACCTCTGCCGCATCTGCTGCCAAGATGGAGCATTCCACTCCCGCACATCCCAGATGTTCTCCGATTTCAAGGACTGTAACTAACGCCTCCGGTGATTGAAAATGCCATCAACCTCATGTCTTGCATTTCCCGCACTTCTGCCCTCACATCCCCTCCCCGCAACAAAAATAAAGACAGAATCCTCCTTGTCCTCACATATCATCCCACCAACCTCCGCATCCAATGGATCATTGTCTGCCACTTCCGCCACCTACAATTTGACCCCACAACCAAAGAGATATTTCCCTCCCCACCCCTATCTGCCTTTCGTAGGGACCGCACTCTCCATGACTCCCTCGTCAGCTCCACACTCCCCACTAGCCCCAGAACCCCTGGTTACTTTCCCTTCAACCGCAGGAAGTTACACCTGCCCCTACACCTCCTCTCTCACCTCCATTCAATGAACAAAACAAACCTTCCATATTAGACAGGGGTTCACCTGCACATCGTTCAACTTGGTCTACTGTATCCGCTGCTCCCGATGTGGCCTCCTGTACATTGGAGACCGTTTTGTCGAACATCAACACTCTGTACACAACAAAAACAACACCTTCCAGTCGCCAACCAATTTAACTCCCCCTCCCACTCCTTGGGTGATATGTCCATCCTGGGCCTCCTCCAGTGTCACAATGACACCACCTGCAAATTGGAGGAGCAGCACCTCATATTCTGCCTCAGGACCCTACAGCCAAATGGCCTAAACATGGAATTCACCAGTTTTAAAATCTCCCCATCCCTGGCCTTGTCCCATGCCCAAGTCTTCCTCACATCCCTGCCTCCTTGACCTGACACAACCTGTCCATCTTCTTTTCCACCTGTCCGCCCCACCCATTCCGCTGACCAATTCCCATCACTCCCTACCCACACTCATCTATCACCATCCCACCTACCTTCCCCAGCCCCACCCTTCCTCTATTTATTTCTGAGCTCCCTTCCCCCTCCCCATGTCTGAAGAAAGGTCCTGACCTGAAATGTCAACTTTCCTGCTTCTCTGATGCTGCCTGGCCTGCTGTGTTCCTCCAGCTCCACACTGTTGTCTCTGACTCCAGCATTTGCAGTTCTTGCTATCTCTTACTTCAAGGTATAATACTATAAAACTGTAAGATGCTACATCCAATGCGAATGCACATTTTCACAGTGCAGATTTTAATTGGTTTCCAAAACAGGCAATGGCTATTATAGGACTGAGCCATTGAAAGTTAGAATATGTGAGATTTAATTTGTGATCTGTATTAAGTTGACGGATCTGAGACATCTGCGGTGACGACAAGTGGCTTAAGCATAAGAGTGATCAGCCAGGGTTTCCATTCCTGACCCTGTATTAAGTAAATCCTCCTGGTGCAAACAGGACAAAATGTGCCCGTGATAGAATATTCTCCAGAGGGTTCTTGTGGCACATGAGTGATGCTGGCTGCTGAGCCAGAAGACCAGGGTTCAAATCCTATCTGTTCCAGAGGTGTGTAATAACATTTCTGAACAGGTTGTTTAGTAAAATATCGAGACCAGTCTGCAGCCATTCACTAATCTCTGCTATAAAGAGAAAGCACTTCTTTGACTGCAAGCTGCAGCTGCTAAAGAGTATTCTGACAGAAGGCAGTTTACAATTGCCTGAATATGTGAGCAGTGGATGTAGTTCTAGCTAGGGATGCCCCAACTGTTAGCTAAGCGAGTGAGAAGAGATCATTTTTGCAGTTTTCTTGTTTTCCTTGGAAAGTTTGCCGCCACATTTGTCCTGCGGTGAGCAATGGGGGATTTCAATTTTCTGTAGCTCTGTGTGGCACAAAATATTAGAACCAATGTATGTGGAGCTTTTGAGTCTGAGGATTGCTACAGTCACACCCTTTCAACAAAGGAAGGATAAGATGTAATCCCGACACTGACCAGAAGGAGCGAACTCAACACTCTCAACACATTGGAAAGGCAAGCCCTAGAAGGACTGAAAAAGGACAAGAACATCACAATACTACCCGCAGACAAGGGGCGCATGACAGTAATACTAAATAAAAGGTACTATATCTCCAAGGCACGGGCACTGCTAGCCGACGAGAACACATACCGGCCAGTACAGACTGACCCGACACCGCAACAAGGCAACAAAATCCTCTACACGCTAAGAAGACTCAAACAGACCGGACAAATCAACAAAACAGACTTCTTAAGAATGAAACCCGAAGGAACCAACATACCCCGATTCTACGGCCTCCCGAAAGTACACAAGCCGGAAGTACCCCTTAGACCCATAGTCTCCCTACTAGGCACTTCATCACACAGATTAGCCAAAGAACTACAAAGGAGACTAAGGCACCTAGTCAACAAATCACCCCAGTCAATCCACTCAGCCCAAGAATTCCTCAACTCCATCAAAGACATAAGGATAGATGACGAGGGGACCATGATATTGTTTGCTGTCACTGCCCTATTCACATCAATAGACATACCACTAGCAACGGAAACAAGGACAGCACTATTAGAACAAGAACAAGACCCCAGTGAAACCATCGCCACAGACAACATGATGAAGCTACTTGACCTATGCCTCGCCACCCACTTCACTTTCAATGGCCAAACATACGAACAGATCAACGGGACACCCATGGGATCACCTATCTCTGGACTTATAGCTGAGGCAGTGATGCAAAGACTGGGAAGGACTGCCCTTCCGCTAATCCAACCTAAACTATGGATACGCTACGTGGATGACACCTTTGTCATCATTAAACAGACCGAACTAGAGGAGACACACAAACTAATAAACAACACTTTCACCGGGATCAAATTCACCAGAGAGGAAGAGAAGAACAAACAGCTCCCATTCCTGGATGTCATGGTAGAGTGCAAGACAAATGGGGAACTCCAAATGAAAGTACACAGAAAAGCCACACACGCAGACCAGGTACTGAACTTCAACAGTAACCATCCCAACACACACAAACGAAGCTGCGTGCGAACAGTATTTAAACGGGCAACAACATACTAGAGCAGCACAGAACTACACCAAAAAGAAGATGAATATACGAACAACACCAGGAAGATACTACACGCCCCGACACACTCATCACGCTATCTTGCATCAGGAACACATCGGTGCTAACCACAAAACTGCTACGACCGCTGGGCATCAGAGTGGCATACAAACCCACATCAACCCTACAACAACTGCTCAACCGAACCAAAGACCCACTTCCCACTATGGACAGGACCAATGTTATCTTTCAGATTCCTTGCAGAGACTGTGACAAACACTACATCGGACAAACAGGAAGGAAATTAACAACAAGGGTACATGAACATCAGTTGGCTGCAAAAGGACACGACCAATACTCACTCATCTCTATCCACATGGATAAGGAGAACCCTCAATTCGACTGGGACAACACCAAGATCCTGGGACAAGCAAAGCAGAGACAGGCACAGGAATTCATAGAAGCCAGGTACTCCATGAAGAAAGCCATCAACAAGCACATAGAACTCGACCCCATATACACTCCACTACGCAGGAAAATTGGAGGTGAGGTAATCCAGCTCAATGGACTCCAGAGTTTAAAAACCAGGCAGGAAAACACAATGGCACTTCATCGGAGGCTGCACTGATGATGTTACCCAGCAGGGTAATGAAACATCTGCGGAACAACGAACCAGCTCGGCGAGCCAACCAACCACAAAAGGAAGGATAAACCAGGGGATTACAATCTCATCAGTTTTACATTTGCCACTTCAACACACCACCTTGTTCTCTGTCTCAGGCTAGCTGCAGTGCTCCAGCGAAGCTCAGTGCAAGCTAGAAAAACAGCACTTCATTTTCCGCTTGGGGACCCTTCAGTCGATAGGATGCAAGAATGAGTTCCACAATTTTAGAGCTTGAGGCACCTTCTCCCATGTTCTTTCCCTAAACCCCACACGGCACGTCTTGTAATTACATGGTCTGCTATTACACACAACCCATTGTTAGCCACTAACAGTTGTCATTATTAGCTTTTCATTCTCCTGGGCTGATTGTCATCCACTCCTTTGTCTGTCCAACTGCCTCTCTCTTTGGACTCTCTCTCCATGTATTTTTTACTCCTTATCTACTCCCCCCGCTCCCCCCACCCTGTCTTCTGCATAAACACCAACTTTTTCCTATCTACCATCAGTTTTGAGGAGGGGGTCACTGGACTTGAAACGTTAACTCTGATTTCTCTCCACAGATACTGCTAGACCTGAGCTTTTCCAGCAATTTCTGTTTTTGTTGATTTCCAGCATCTGCCATTTTTTCATTTTTTTTTAGTTTAACATTCATAATGGGCAAGCTTTGAGAAGGAATAGTCCGGGAGAAAATTAACATCACTTGGACACACATGGACTAATACAGGAGAGGAAGCATTGATTTGTTAAAGTCAAATTGTGTTTGACTGACTTAATTGAGTTTTTTTTTCTTATAGAAAGAGTGGAGGAAGGCTACACAAGTATGTGCAATTGCATTTTCAAAAGCCTCTTGCTAAACTAAGCCCGGGAGATGAAAGAGACATTGACAGTAAGGGTACCAAATGGGCTAGGGTTAGATCAGAGAGTTGATATGAACAAAACAGACCAGGCAGCATCAGAGGAGCAGGAAAATTGATGTTTCGGGTCGGGACCCTTATTCAGAAAGAAGAGTCCTGACCTGAAATGTGAACTTTCCTGCTTCTCTGATGCTGCCTGGCCTGCTGTCTTCCTCCAGCTCCACACTGTGTTATCTCTGACTCCAGCATCTTACTATCTCTGAGTTACTATGAACAGCAGTTTTCCGACTGAGGAGAAATATGCAGTAAATGTTCCAAACAGCACTCTTTCTGCTATACATATTTAACAGACTTTAACAAGTACAGGGCCCAAATTTGACTTCTGCAGTTGACACAAAAAGTTGGAAATGCAGTGAACAGTGAGGAAAAAAAAATAGTATCAGACTTCAGGAGGCTGGTGGAATGTGCAAATACATGGCAGATGAAATTCAGCATGGAGTTCACACGTAGGAGGAATGAAGAGAGACAATGCATTCGAATGAGGACAAGTTATAAAGAAGCCACAAGAACAGAGCTACCTGGTGTGTTTGGGTGGAGGTTGGTGGGATGGTGGGGAGGAACCAGCAGTGTTTGGCATTTGAACACGTATCTTTGAAGGTGGTCGGAAATAGTCACACGGAATACAAAAGTCACGAAGTCAAACTTTAGAAGGCTGTAACTGAGCCCCAGCTGGAATACTTTTTCTAACTCACGATGCCCAGAATTGGAGACAATGTGAATGATTGTGACTTTGTCATTTTGTGGATAGGCTGGGCTTGTAATCTTTAGGGTGGATTTAATAGCAAAGTTTAAAATAATGAAGGATTGAGAGTAAATTAGTCAAAACACTTTTCATGACTGGAGGGGCTGTAACCAGAGAGCACTGATTTAAGGCTAACAGCAAAAGTATCACAGACTGCCTAAGAAAATAATGTTCTGCTTATCGAGTGTTTAGGATTTGGAAGGCAATGCCTGATAGATGGATGGTTATAGATCCTGAACTCCCTCTCCAACAGCATTGCGAACATTACATGAACTGCAATGGTTCGAGAACTGTTCAAGGCTCATCACCATTTTCTCAAGGGCAGTCAAAGATGGGCAATAAATGTCGGGTCTAGCCAGCAATGCTCATATCTCACGTATTAATAATAAGCAAAAAGAATTGTAGCTTGCAAAGGAGAATTGGGTACTTATTTGAAGGAGAAAGAATTGCAGAAATATGGGAAAAGTGTAGGAGTGCCCACGGAACAATTGTGTTACTTGGTGGAAGATCTGGTATTTAGTTAGCCTTGTGAGTGACTACAGCCAGGGGCAATATTTTTACCCATTTGCAGCTTGCAGCTGAGCTGCATGGGGTCCTATCAGATGCAGAGATTTCAGCTTATTTTACTTTACTCCTTGCTAGTCCGGGGAATGGAATATGCAGAAGCTTTTGCTGTGCTGTGGTATTGAATTTACTTAGAATTTAGAGCACGGAGACCGACCAACTGATCCAGGCTGGTTCTGAAACTTTCCCCCCCTCCTCCTAAATCCCTGCCACTTCCTGTAACCTAATCAGCATATTCTTCTGTAATTTTCTCCTTCATGTATGTAACAGCTTGCACTTGATGCATCAATGGGGTGATTGAGATGAATAACAATCGGTAGCATCCTATTCCATATCAAACTAATAGTAATTAAGTTTCTCAAAGAGTCAAAGGGGTTTGCAGCACAGGAAAAGGCCCCTAAGCCCATTGAGTCTGCATCAGTCATAAACACCCACCTGTTCTATTCTATACTAACTAATCTAGTCCTATTTTCCAGCATTTGGCCCATGACCTTGTCTGCCTTGCCAACACAAGTGTACATTGAAATTCTTCTGAAATGTGATAAGAGTTTCTCCCTTAACTACCCTTGCAGGCAGTGAGTTCTAGATTTCCACCAACCTCTGAGTGAAAAAATCCACTCCTCATATCCCCTGTAAACCTCCTGTGCATTACCTGCCCTCTGGTCATTGATTCCTCCATTTAAGGGGCAAAGTTTCTTCCTGTCTACCCTGTCTATGCCCTTCATAATTTTCATATATGTTAATCATTCCCTTTCTCAGTCTTTTCTGTCTCTCCAGTTTATCCAATCTCGCTTCATAAACCTAGCCCAGCCAACATCTTAGTAGATCTCCTCTGCACCCACTCCAGGGCAACCACATCCCTCTTTATGATGTTGATCCCAGAACTGCACACAATACACTTGCTTTTGAATTCTGTCTTGGATTTATTACTTTTTTTTAAAGTTATTTGCACGAGTTGCCATTTCTTACACGATTGTATAAAATGTCATTTTTAACTTTTTTTAAAAAAAGATTTTTGCTTTCAAACTAGTATCTTATGCATGTGAAGATGTTTCATAATTAATTATGTAAGTCTTTTCAGAAGATGATTTCAAAACAATACGTGGCAGACTACCAATGGCGGAAGATCCCCTGAACAGTCAGTGGAAGCTTGTTGATATTGTGGGGTTTTGCAACAGGAGAAGAAATAGAACAAGGAAGCCAGGAGTTTAGCAGGAGCTATGATGAGCAAGTTTTTTAAAAAAATAAGTTAAAAGCTTCTAACTTGAGTTTGAAGGAGACGTGAATGAAGTCAGATGTAAGATTAGTTTCACCTAGAAAAAGATTGTTCAAAGCAATTGAGGGAATAAGTTACTTCAGTGTAGCGGTTGTATTTTGTGAAGTTTTCCAGACCAGGGGTGTTTTGTTGGAGTTTTACAGATTATTTACAGATTATTACTGAGGAAGTCTAAATTCTCAGTGGTGTGAGTAGTCAAGGAAAAAGTAGACACAACTCATAGGGGTCAGAATTGTTTAGAAACAGTTAAATCAATCTACAGATTTGAAAGGGAAGGAAAATTTACCTGGATTTTGATCAGCTGTAAAGTGATGGTATCAAGAAGTCGATGGAATTTTGATTCCCCGGTGTTTGAAATCTTTTAAACTGTGTTATATGTAGCTACATTGTTTTGCCTTATATTAGTTTCCTTTCTTCTGTGTTATAAATCTCTTTTATTGCTAAAATCAAATTAGCACACAGGCATGTTCATGTTTCAGTGAAAGACTGTCATGTTAATTTAATAAAGAATAAAATATGACCTATCAAACTAGGTTTTATTCTAGGATCTAACCTAATCAGTGGTAACAGCAGCTTGGCTTGTAATACAGTGGAGAATCTATTCTCTACACTTAGCCTAACAAAACCCATTTATAATTATTTGATCGAAATTATGTTACTTCTGAAACTGTTCTTTTTTACTCTATAGAAATTTGTACACAGCTCATGGAATCACTCAGTATGGTGCACAAGGAAGCTACATAAAATATCCGGATCATTAAGTCTTGGGAATGGTAGACTCTGAGCCTGAACTTGCTAGCAATTCATTTCGCAGTAAAGTTCTGTCATTCCAATTCCCAGTGACTTATTCTGAAGCAACAGTCGAGTCAGAAAATAGAACTGACTGGAGAGAAATCCTCTGAAAACAGAGGGAGTTACTGCGAGGAGGGTTGTTTCACTTCGAGGAGTACCAGTGCATTTTTAGAAATATTCAGCCGTGGGATGTGGGTGTCCCTGGCTGAACCACAGTTTATTGTCTATCCCTTTTCGCCACTTGATCCGAGCTTGCTAGGGCCATTTCAATGAGCAGTTAAGAGGCAGCCATGTTGTTGTGGGTCTAAAATCCCACATTGACCAGGCCCGGTAAAGATTGTTGATTACCGTCCCTGAAGGATATTAGTGAGTCAGATGGATCTTTACAAGAATCAGCAATAGTTATATAAAAGCAAAATACTGCAGCTGCTGGAAATCTACTACAAGCACAAAGAATACTAGAGAAACTCAGCCAGTCTGGCAGCATCTGTGGTGAAAGAAACAGAGTTAATGTTTTGAGTCAGCTATTCCTCTTCTTCAGAAGAGTCATGCAAGACTCAAAGTGTTAATTCTATTCCTCTCTCCATAGATGTTGCCAGACCGACTGACAATTGATGCATGGCTGCCGTTAGGCTAGCTTGTACTTCCAAATTTTCATTAATTCAATTTTAACCATCTGCCATGATGGAATTTGAACTCCTACCCTAGAGATTACTCATCCACTGATACCTCTCCTTACCCCAAAGTGTTTGGGATTTAAGCTGACTTTGAGTCCTTCTGCATTTAACCAAAGAAACAGGAGGAGATCATTCATTCCCTTTTCTGCTATCAAATGAGATCATGACTGATCCATGAGCTCCAATGTCAGACACCCAGTTCCTCTTGTCCCTTAATGTCCATGGTCAGCAAAAATCTATCAACTCAGTTTTAAAGTTACAAACTGATCTTGAATAAATTGCAGAAAGAGATGTGTTTCAATGTGCTTTCTCATTTTGATCTGGAAATGCCTGACTCTTAAGTATTTTGAAACTTCACATAAGTCCTGGATTCTCAGCCAAAAGTGTGTTTTTGTGTGTGTTTGTGTGTGTGTGTGTGTGTTTTCTGTGTGTGTGTGTGTGTGTGTGTTTTTGTGTGTGTGTGTGTGTTTTTGTGTTTTTGTGTGTGTGTGTGTGTGTGTGTGTGTTTTTGTGTTTGTGTGTGTGTGTGTGTGTGAGTGTGTTTGTGTGTGTATGTATAGGCATGCTCAGGAGAAGTGGGTTGCCTGTTAACACGTGATATATAAAATGACATATCAACATGCTTTTACATTTATCACTGTGTTCCCAGCTGGACTCCAATTAAAGCATAATGAGAACAATGTAAAAATGACCGAGGAAATTGATTCAATCTCATACACTCGGTACTCACATCTACTTTCTTACCTACAAGTGGGATTGAGTATGTTCAATCTAAGTACTTTGGGGAAAATATTGTTTGGAGTTGTGTGTATTTCAGGGTCTTTTCTCTGACAGATATTCGTGAACCCTTTGGGTTTATTTTGAGAAATCAACAGGTTTATTGATCATTTTATTTCTGGGGCTGAAAGTTAACAATTTGTTTGGGGTAGGATTTGAATTTTCAACATTTAGAGTATTTATCTAGTACACTGCCATTTTCTAACTGTGTATATGTGTAGTTCTGTTTCTGAGCAAGTCCAGAAAATTGTGAAAAAACACAGGAAGGGTAAAGTTGCCATCATCTTACCAGACCATAGGGCTGCTCACTCATTAGAAAGAACTAACTGGTAGAGCTTTAACCTGAGGGCCATCGCGCCTCAGCTGAGGGGAGAGGTTAGGAAGGACAATCCTTTGTGGTAATCTTAGCTGATGTGGGAATTGAACCCATGCTGTTAGTGTCATTCTGTGTTGGGGGAGGTGATGGCCTAGTGGTATTATCGCTGGATTGTTAATCCAGAGACCCAGATAATGTTCTGGGGACCTGGGTTTGAATCCTGCCATGGCAGATGGTGGCATTTGAATTCAATAAATATCTGGAAGTAAGAGTCTAATGACTGTGAATCATCAGGCTCACTAATGTCTTTTAGGGAAGGAAACTGCCATCCTTACCTGGTCACAGCAATGTGGTTGATTTTGAACCGCCCTCTGGGCAATTAGGGATGGGCAATAAACGCTGTCTAGCCTGTGACACCCTCATCCCGTGAATAAATAAAAAAAAGCCACCCACCCAATTGATCACTTAACACAAGAACAGCCAATGAAATGGATACTTTAAGTGCAAAATTTGAAGACTTCTCTATTAATTGAATTAAAGGGGAGTGCGTCATGTGACATTCTTCTGTTTAACTTAAAGAGTTCTGTGGAATATTTTGCTTTTTGATCAAAGTATGGTGCTGGTGTAAAAATAAGTCAGTGGAACACCCTCCAACACTGCAGATGGGGTATGTCCACTGATCTTGTGCCTGTCAATCAGTTATCTGTTGGGCTAAAAACTGGGGGGAGTGGGAGAGAGGGGGCACCACCCAGGATTAAGGTGCCCGTCTACCTGAAGCTGCTGCCCAATCAGAGGCCTTCTGCCAACATGAGCCACAACCACACATCCGAGGCTGGGTAGGCAACACATCAATGCAAAAGAAAAGTTCCGATCCAAAGAATGACAGAAAAGTGAGCAGACAGAGTTAGATGCAGGAATAAAGTAACAGGATCACAGAAAAAAAAAGCAGCGCTGGGGAAGAGAATTAGATTAAGAAATGTCAAATAACCCTTTGAAAAATCAGGTGTTCAGGTCCATTGTACCCTGAAGGTGGCAACGCAGGTCGATAGAGTAGTCAAGAAGGCATACGGCATGCTTTCATTCATCAGACGGGGTATTGAGTACAAGAGATGGCAGGTCATGTTACAGTTGTATAGGACTTTGGTTCGACCACATTTGGAATACTGCGTACAGTTCTGGTCACCATATTACCAAAAGGATGTGGATGCTCCGGAGAGGGTGCAGAGGAGGTTCACCAGGATGTTGCCTGGTATGGAGGGCACTAGCTATGAAGCGAGGTTGAGTAGATTAGGATTATTTACATTAGAAAGACGGAGGTTGAGGGGGGGACCTGATTGAGGTCTACAAAATCATGAGAGGTATAGCCAGGGTGGATAGCAAGAAGCTTTTTCCCAGAGTGGGGGACTCAATCACTAGGGGTCACGGTTTCAAGGTAAGAGGGGAAAAGTTTAAGGGAGATATGCGTGGAAAGTTCTTTACGCAGAGGGTGGTGGGTGCCTGGAACGCATTGCCAGCGGAGATGGTAGAGGCGGGCATGATAGCGTCATTTAAGATGTATCTAGACAGATACATGAATGGGCAGGGAGCAGAGGGATACAGATCCTTGAAAAATAGGCGACAGGTTTAGATAGAGGATCTGGATCGGCGCAGGCTTGGAGGGCCGAAGGGCCTGTTCCTGTGCTGTAATTTTCTTTGTTCTTTGCTCTTTTTACTGTTGGGCAGGTAGTGGCATCATTCAAATGACAGAGCCACGACTGGCTAATCTCAGCTCTAATGGTCAGCCTTGAGACTGCCGATTGAAATCCCTGACTGTTTGACACTGTAGTTTGTCAGTCTTACCCCATCCTACGTAATGATCTAATTGAGATTGAAGAATGAGATTGATATTCATTTCACACTTTAAATTAAGTCTGCATTTCTGAAGTCAGACAATTAATGTTGAGACAGTGAAATAGGTGGCCTGTGTTGTTTGTCAGTCAAATAACTGGTCAGTAACTGAGCACGTTTTGGAGACACCATCTTAAAAGGTCAAATTGTGATAATCTAACACAAATTTGGTTTATCTCATTCCGTGTAGATTATGATTAGCTGTTTTCTTTTCCCTGTAAAAGTGAAATTGCATATTATGAAATAGATCCAGTTGAATGGCCCTTATGTGCACAGCAGTGATTGCTTTAATTGTTCATTACACAGCACTTCCTCAGTCCATTAAACTCGCCTAGTTTTGTGAAGAATAAATGGCCTCAAATTCTGTTAAAAAACCATTTGTCAGGCACCCGTTCAATTAAAGGTTTTAAATTATAAGCAAGGAATATAAATTCATTTAGAAGCAGCGTAAACACACATACAAATCCCAATATGGTGCACCTTAAAGCATATTGATAGGCTATTAAATATTTTATCATGGCTTTTCCAGTAGCTAATTAAGTGGTGCTGGCTCCATTCTCAATCCCTTTTCTACATTGAATTAACTGTTTTTAGCCTTGGTGACTTGGTAATTATATTCATTGCAAGACACCAGGAGGCAATATAACAGAGTTGTTGATTGCTAATGTAAGAGTGAGATTAGGATATTCATCTCGGTCGTCATGGGCAGGAGATTCAGCAGATCCTGACCAATGGGTGAGGCATTGCAATGCGTAGTTAACCTATGCCCTTTGCTTTCAACGCAGGCAAGTCACAATTTTCTTGCGTTCTTGTGAAGTGCATCGTAATTGCTGTGCACCCGTTGCTAAACACTACATCAGGGTGCTCAGGTTTCTTTATCGCAAGGCATCAAAACTGGACTGCACTGCTGAAAGCCTTCTTGTAGCTCAAGCTGTGGACTGGCGATGCTAAAATTGGTTGCGCAGAGAGTGTGTATTTTATTCATTCGAAGGATATGAGAATCACTGGCTAGGCCAGCATTTAGTGCACCTTCCTTAATTGACCTTGAGAAAATGCCTTCTTGATCTGCTGCCATCCAGCATGTGCATGTACATATAGTGCTGTGGGGAATTCCAGGATTTTGACCAAGCTGACAGTGAAGGAATGGTGATATGTTTCCAAGTAAGGATTGTATGTGGCCTGGAAGGGAACTTGCAGGACAAGGTGCTACATAACTGGATGTGGCTGAACCAATGGATGAGCAGTTGACGATGATGGTAGCCTTGTACCTAACGGTCTTTCTTATGTCGCACTATCCAGAGTGCAGGAAGTGCTTATGTCTATGCGGGAGTGTAGTTACACGCCCAAGTATGATGCAGCATCTGATGGTGGACATCTCAGCTTCCACTGCAATAGCCCAGTATCTGGCTGCTGTAGTGCAGCTTCAGATTTGAGTTATGTCAGCAAGGTCAAGCAAGCATGCTTCAAGAAATACTTCGCACGAGGAGCGAGAGAGAACCAAAGAGGTTTATGAAGGGGATCTAACAGCTCAGGGTATATTTCTGCAACTGTGCATTCCAAAGAGAAATGTCTTCTGTAAGACATCAACATGGACAAAAAGAGCTGGTTTTATATTTCCATTAAACATAGGAAATAGAGACCCAAAGACCATTGAACAGAATACTGTTAAGTTTTAAAGGAGATGGCTCCAAAGTTAGACCTTATAAAAACTGGAGTGTAAAACTATCATGATTTTGATTTCATGGGAAAGAATGAGTTACAATATGAATGTGGTGCGGAACGTTTGTTTGATTGATTTTATTGTCACGTGCATCGAAGTACAGTGAAAAACTTTGTTTATGAGCAGTACAGGCAGATCATAGTAAGCAAGGATGTACAGATCAAAAAGACTTAGACAAAGGCATACAGGTTACATTGGACAGGGTGTGTGCTAGGCAAGATCAACATTAGCAAGATCAGCATTATTTGAGGCTAGAGAGTCCATTCATCAGTCTGATAACGGCCAGGAAGAGGCTGTTCCTGAACCTGCTCGTGCATGTGTTCAGGCGTCTGTATCTTCTGCCTGATGGATGAGGTTGTAGGACATGCCAAATTTCCTGAGCCACCCCGGTGGAAGAAGAGGTGCTGTTGTGCCTTCTTGACTGTTGCATTTACATGGGAAGTCCAGGACAGGTCATTGGTTATCGTCACTCTGATGAACTTGGTGCTGTTCATTCTCTCAAGCTCAGTTCCGTTGATGTAGATAGGGGCGTGTTCTCCTCTTTTCTTTCTGAAGTCAACGATCAGTTCTTTAGTTTTGCTGACGTTGAGAGAGAGGTTGTTCTCTACAACACCAAGCCCTCCATCTCCCTTGGAACAAAGATGAAACAGCAAAAGTTTCAGAGGAACATTGATTGTAGCGGTGTTGAAAAAAACATTATAATAGGGAGAGATGTCAGAGGATAGAAGTGATGAAAGGATTATTTTTCAGAATACGAGCATTCTCTTACATCCATTTCTAGAATGCAGCAGATACTGGAGCAGCCTGACCAGGCATGGGATCTGTAATAAAGTCTTTGACAGACTTGCATTTTATGGAAGAATGTTAAGACTTGTTCTGAGAACCGGAAGTGTTTGGCATGAAAGAGAAAATAGAATTGCCTGAAGGCAGCTTTAAGCAATGGAGAGAATAAGGGAATTCCAAAGAGGACAGAGCAGATAGGAAAGTCAAAAATGTCAATGGAAGAAGGGGTCAGAGTTAAGGTATCAAAAGTAAGGAGTCATCATCAGATTTTCTCAGAGACGTGAAGGAACTGCTGCTTTGAAGAAGTGCAAGGCGATTTAGAATACCCTTCAAATTCCAAAGACTGCTCTTCATCGTGTGATCTCCTCAGCATCACTTGCATTTAAGGATGTAAAGCAAAATAGTTTGGGAACGCACGATATCTAAAGCATTCTAATGAAGAATCTCACTGATAATGCTATAAAATATTTGAAGTAGTGACCCCATTAATTGAAGACTTCGTTGGTTAATTTAAGAGTTCCAGTATTTTTTTTTTGTCTTTGTCATTCTCCCCTTTTGGGGGCAGCATGGTGGCTTAGTGGTTAGCATTGCTGCCTCACAGCGCCAGAGACCCAGGTTCGATTCCACCCTCGGGCGACTGTCTGTGTGGAGTTTGCATATTCTCCCCGTGTCTGCATGGGTTTCCTCTGGATGCTCTGGTTTCCTCGCACAGTCCTAAGATGTGCAAGGTAGGTGAATTGGCCATGCTAAATTGCACATAGTGTTCAGGGATGTGTAGATTTGGTGGGTTTATAGGGGGAATGGGTCTGGGTGGGGATGTTCTGTGGGTCAGCATGGACTTGTTGGGCTGAAGGACCTGTTTCCACACGGTGGGTATTCTATGATTCTATGATTTATCTCACCAATCTATCTGGAATGGATCGCATCTTCTTGTTGTTGCAATTTTCAGTGTTTGAACAGCTTTGTCCATTGCGTACTGGTATCTTTCACTGAAGACAGTGGTTTCAATGAGATAGACTCAAATCCCTGAAATGAAAGCATAATGGAAGAAAGACAGGCAAGCAAGGAAAAGTAATGTCAACTTGTTAACAAAAAAATAAGATCATAAGCATGTTGTGAAGAATAATAACAGGAAGGAAAAAGAATAGTTTAATTGGGCAATCAAAATCAATCGAATGCCTGAGGGGATTTTCCTGGTAAGCATTCAGTTTGGAATATTCTTTAATGATCCTGGTGCTGATAACTTCTGTGGATTTCTAAGCCTGCAGAAGGGACCAAACAATTTGAAAGAGCAAAGTGTTCATTCAGAGGGATATTGTTCAGAGAGATCTACAGTAACTGGATAGATGAGTGACAAAAAAAAATTGTTGTATTCATACATGGGATGTGGCATTGCTGGCTATTGCCCATCTTTGTCGAAGGTGGTGAGCTGCCTTCTTAAACATTTTGGTGTAAGTAGCCTCACAATGCCGTAATGGGGTGAAATGTAGTGTGAAATGTGAAATAGCAGAAATTGATCTTGAAATAGAATGAGGGGGATAATGCAGTCATGTAATTAGAGGGTGCAACTGGTAATGAAGTAGATGTGTTTGTCATGAAAAGGCAATGATTATCAGATGAAAGGAATGCTTGGATATCTATTATACTTTTCCTTCCGACATTCCACATTTCTCTTAAGATTCTGCAGGCTGGTGGAGTGTATTCTGCTAAAACCCCTGGCTTTGAGACTGCACTGGAGTATTGCATTCCGTTATGGTGCCCGTACTTGAGGGACGTAGTTGCACTGGTGGCAGGTCAGAGGAGGTTCGCTAGAGTAATTTCAGGATTTGAAGGGTTTGCCTAATAAAGTGAGATTCAGCAGTTAGGCCTTTACTTCCTAGAGTTGTGAAGGCTGAGAAGAGATCTAATTGAGATATACAAGTTGCTAAAGAGGAATGACAAAACAGACATAGATAGGATGTTAATTTTTGTTGGGTGATTTAAAATGAGAGGTCATTGTTTTAGAATAAGGGGTAACAAATTTAAAACAGGGATGAGGAGAAATTACTTCTCTGAAAGGGTCATGATTCTATGGAATTCAGTACTCCAGAGTGCAGTAGATGATGGCACATTGAGTACATTTAAGGAGGAAATAGACCGATTTTTAATTAGCAATGGTTTGAAGGGTTATGGAGAGTGAGAAGGAAAGTGGAGCTGAGGTGAGATCAGCTATGAATCTAATTAGCAGAGCAGGCTCGAGGGGCTGAATGGCCTATTCCTGCTCCTAGCTCTTATATTCTTATGTTATTGGTGATGGTAGAGAGGCTTTGGGGAGTTCAGAGATGAGTCCTGCTTCAAAAGCCACACTACTCATATGGTTGAATTTTTTTCACATAATACCATTTCTAAATGTGTCATTTCCAATTGTGAGCCGCAGTCCCAGACCTTCCCTTGTGCTAATAGCAAGAATGTGATAATAAATCGAGAACATAAACTGGATAAAACGTTATTGTCCTGTTGAACCCTATTGTGCCTGCTTTGAGTTACTGAGTTTGTAAATGCATACCATTCCTTTGTTCTTGAGTAACCCTTAGGATAGATTATATCATTGGTTCAGTGTGATATATTCATATTTTATAATGATACCAGCTGCAATGATATAAGGAGAAAGAAAGGCTGAAGAAGAGAAAAAGCCATTGCATCTGCCAAATTCCAAATACTGTGGATTCAATAATGCGCTATTCCTCAACCAATTTCAACAACAACAAGCCAAAACAAGGTCCCTTTTGGAGCTTTACGTCATGACCTACAATCAATATCTCATTGATCATCTGGAGTGTCATTCGAGGCCTCTTTGACCATTGTATCTGTCCTGTTTCTTTGAATGACCTATCAAACTACTCCTGCTCTTTATATATTTCCCCATATCTCTAATATGTGAATGATCAATGATTTATTTACTGTCACTTGCATTTTACAGTGAATAACACAGTAAAATGCAGTGAAAAGCTTCAACAGTCACCACAATCTGGTGCCAATTGGATAGTTTAAGAATAATAAGGATAAGGGATATAACTGAAGGAGAATAGTTTAAGAATGAAAAAGGATAATAAATATAACTGAAAGAGTCCTGAGCCCTGACCTGGCTCACCATCAACACCTGTGCTGCCAGGATCCCCACCACTGCCTTGCTGCCACTTGAACAAGTGAAAATGAACAAATGAAAAAGTACAGCACAGGAACGGGCCTTTCGGCCCTCCAAGCGTGAGCCGACCATCATGCACTAATTAGTCTAAAAGCAAATCTGCCATTTTCCAATCCATATCCCTCTATTTCCTCCCTATTCATGTACCCATCTAGGTGCCTCTTAAATGTCTTCAATATGCCCGCTTCCACCACCTCTTCCGGTAGTACATTCCAGGCTGCTACCACTGTCTGCATGATAAACCTCCCTCGCACATCCCCCTTAAACGTTCCCTCTCTCACCTTGAACCTGTGCCCCACCTTGTAATTGAAACTTCAACCCTGGAAAAAAGCCTCTGACTATCCACCCTATCTATGCCTCTCGTAATTCTGTAGACACTATCGGCTCTCCTCTCAGCCACCATCTTTCTGGTGAAACTTGTGCCAGACTCAGTAACATTGGAGTCAGAAACTCTGCAGGCACCGTCTCTTCGCCATTGGGCCCACCTCGCCGATACTGCCAGTGACGCTGGGTCCTGCGCTGAACCCATGCTTGCCCAGCTACCAGGAGTCCCTAGCTTCATGACACCTAAGAATCCTGGCTCCAGGCATACCCCCTGTGTTGTGGCTGCCACCCCGTCAATACCAGGAATCCCTGCCCTGGGTCTTCTGTGACCAGGAATCCCTGGCTGTGCTGCCAGATCAGGCCGCTGCCGCTGTCTCACCAAAAGTCTCGGTCCGGCCACCTTCCTCTGAGATGTCACCATCTCCGACCACTGAGGGAGCTTCGCCGCTGCCAGCCCCGAATGTCAGGAGGGCATCCCCGCTGCCGCTGCCATCTACGCCTCCAGTTGCCGGGAGGGAGCCGCGTCAGCTGCTGCCTCTGATCCCCGGGGTGGAGCCACCATTCTGCACACAACCTACTCCAGCTGCCATGCTGATTTTACCAACTAACATGCTGCAAAAGGCTCTATAGGAAAGGGTTAAAATAAAACGAAGGAAAATGAGCAGAAGTAAAAAAAAGAAAAGAAATAAAGCGTGGAGAATAGTTAATTCAAAAAAATTACATCAGTGTGTTTATCTGTCAGTGGACTACAGTTTTACAGGTAAGGTACTTCAGTTAATTTGCTCAGTTGGGTGTTGTTTTAGAAGGTTCAACCAAGTTAAAAATAAATGGGAAATACTTATTTTGAAATAGTGCTAATCCAAACATATAAATTCTTTGTGAAGGCTTTTGCAGCTGATTTTATTTCCTGACATTTAAGCAGACGAGAATGTTGGCACGCAGTCATTGTCGGAAAGCTGTTATAAAGGTAGCAAGGCAGATCTTGTCGTTTGGCAATTCAGAATCTGACAGTTTGCTAAAAAAGCACTGTTCAAAATTTCACTGGCTAAGGCCATTTTGTGGCTGAACCAGAGAAGTGCAGGTGAAGGAGGCAGCTCTGTCAATTTCAATTTATCTATTGAGGTACAAAAGTTTTCCATCCCACTGTCATATCGTTTAAATGGATCTTAACGCCTAAGATACAGCATTGAAAGTGCAACACTGATTCAAATGCTGCTCATACTTTGAAGTTCTTTCTCACTTAAGTTGAGCATTAACTTCAGCTCTCAGACCTGTTCTTGTTATTTATGTTGAAATAATGTGCAGGACAATTTTTGTTTATATCAGTAAGTTCCCACCTCTCTTACAGATAAGAATCATAGAACCCTCAAGTTTGGAAGCAGGCCATTCAGCTTATCAAGTCCATCCTGAGCCTCTGAGGACCATCCCACCCAGAACCCCACCCCTATTCCTGTAACCCTTTCCATGGCTAAACCACCTCACCTGCACACTATGGGCAATTTATCATGGCTAATCTACCTAACCTGCAAATGTTTGGACTGTGGGAGGAAACCAGAGCACCCAGAGGAAACCCACACAGACCTGGGGAGAATGTGCAGGCTCCATACAGACAGTCGCCCTCAGGTTGGAATTGAACTCAGGCACTGTGAGGCAGCAGTGCTAACTCCTGAGCCACCAGGCTGCCCAAGAAGTGTTTAAGTTTCTCATCTGACCTCATAATTTAACCCTTTTTTAATCACGTGCATGTTTTCAGATCCTTCATCACAACATATCTCCCTATCTTGATCAGCTCCTCCACATCCACAGCTCTTTGAGATATCAGTGCTCTTCCAATTCTGACGTCTCACACATCCTCCATTTTAATTGTTCGCCCATTGGTAATTGAGCCTTCAACTGTGCATGCCAGAGGCTGTAGAACTCTTTCCTTAAAACTCTTGACCTCTCTTTTACCTCTTCTCAGACACTTCAAAAATTCCAACTTTGATTAAGCTTTTGATCATCTGACCTCATGTGGCTTGGTGTTGTCATTTAATGCTCCTGTGAAAAACCTTGCATTGTTCTGTTTTCTTAAAGACAGTACATGTGCCACTGGAAGGGTCACTGGACTTGAATGTTACCTCTGTTTCCCTCTTTATCGTTGCTGCCAGACCTGCTGAGTTTGCATAGCAATTTCTGTTTTATTTTGTTCTGAGGAAGGGTCACCAGACCTGAAACATTAACTCTGTTTTTTCCTTCACAGATGTTGCCAGACCTGCTGAGCTTTTCCAGCAGTTTTGTTTTTGTTTCTGTTTTGATTCAGATGTCCAGCATCCACAGTTCTTTGTTTTATTTATGCATATAAATTGTAGTTCGGTAATCCTGAACTTGAGTATTGCTAAAAAAACATACATTTTGTCAAAGCTTTTTGTCTTGCACCGATCAGGACATCACACAATAATATCACACACATGACTAATGTGATATAGGATGGCACGGTGGCTCAGTGGTTAGCACTGCTGCCTCACAGCACTAGGGACCTGGGTTCCATTCTACCCTTGGGTGACTGTGTGTGGAGTTTGCACACTCTTGGTGTGGATCAATGGGCTGAATGGCCTGCTGCCAGACTGTAGGGATTCTATGCTTGTATGATCCAGTGCAATGTCAGGTATGTGGTCCATAAAAGTTTCATAGACTGGCAGTTCATATCAAACAGCATTAATCTTTCACAACAAACAAGGTACTGACTGTAATCAACCAGCTTGCACTTGCAAAACTCACAATATTAGATATGATTCTGCAATTGAGCAACATTTGCTGGATAATCCTGAATGTACAAGGAAATAAGGCAGCCAGTTAATATCTTTAAAATCACAGTGTACTATGCTTGTGTGTACTGGACCTACAAATATTAACACACACTGCCATCTTCTTTAGACAGAAGGCACATATACATGCACTGTGCCTGTTTCAACTCAATAAAATGAGTGACAGCCATTCACTGGTTTAGTACAAAACCCTAACCATTCAGAGCCATCTTGTCGAGTTTAAAATTTAAACAAAGCCTGGCTTTTAACTCTTGATCAGCATAAATGTATACATTGTCCATCACGATGTCTCTCTTAATCAGAATTCAGCTGCCAACCAACCAACACTCTCCTCTCACACAGTACAAATGTTGATTTTCTCCTTAAATTTATATACTTGTGAAATATCCAGATAAGTGCAAGGCTTCTAAAAAATGTTTCTTTTCGGCAATAGACATATAATGTGCTGGTATATTAGAGGGGCCATTTAACAACCCCTGTCAACACTTGCGAACTGAAGTCTTATTAGATTGCAAGGTGGTCTTGGATGAAATGTAATAATATAAATTACAAAAAGAAAATGTGGAAGTTTACAGTGGGAATGTGTCTTTGGTTCTTGAGTCACAGAATCCCTACAGTGCGGGAGCAGGCCATTCGGCCCATTGAATACACACCAACCCTCCGAAGAGCATCCCACTCAGACTAATTCCTGTACCCTGTCCCTGTTACCCTGCATTTCCCATGGCTAACTCACATTACCTGCACACTATGGACAATTTAGCACGGCCAATCAACCTAACCTGCACATCTTTGGACTGTCAGAGGAAACGGGAGCACCTGGAGGAAACCCACGCAGACATGGGGGGAGCGTGTAAACTCCACACAGACAGTTGCCCGAGGATGGAATCAAACTTGAGTTCCTTGCACTGTGATGTGGCAGCGCTAACCATTGAACCACCCTGCTGTCCAATCAATTTTAAGAAGGGAAATTGGAATGATAAGTGCCAATTCATATTTTTCTTTTACAAGCTCATTGGAGCTTAAAGCAAAAAAAACCATCAAAGTTAAGCTTTGAACGCATTGATGAATAAACAATAGGAATGAGGGCCTTGCTTAAATCATAACCTTTGGTACTGAATAAAACTTAAATTAGATAAGACCTGGACAAAACTGCCTTTGAGAAGATTAAATTATTTTTATTTTCCCTGTTCTTCAATTGTTAGGGATCAGCAGATGATGAAAACTCAGTACAGTAGATAGCAGTATTTGAACCAAATCTAATATATAGCAATACAAAATGACACAAATATTTCATAAGGAATTAAAGAAGTTTTACATGTAGCGAATGCCATGAACATCCTCAAAAAAAACCTTACTACTTGCAAAACTCTTTATGTCAACACTTACATTGTGAATCACCTATTTAACTGACAGTGGAATTTGAGAGGCAAACATTATTTAATTGGAAAACCTTATCTAAATATATCATTATGCTGATTTGTTAAAGATGCTATTGAATCACTCTAAGTGCATAGTGAAAAACTTTACCAGCTACCATTCCATTAATTCACAATCTTGCTTCTCTAAAATCAACAAAAAGCCAGTTATGTGCTTAAGAATAATATGAAATTAACTTGTCTGACATTTCTTTTGTGCCTTTCAATAAACTAATTTATTTATTTCTCCTTCTAAAGCCTTAATTGGGTTGAAAGACTTGGGCTTCAACTGGATATTTTCACCTCAGATCAATTGCAGACAGTTTCCCACCACGTGTCTATGCATGTACAGAGTCCAGCATGCAATTTATGCAGTTAACAGGAACTGAAGGGTGGAAGAGTGAAACGAAAACAGAAATTGATGGAGAAACTCGGCAGGTCTGGAAGCATCTGTGGAAAGATAAACAGAGTTAATGTTCTGAGTCCAGTGATCCTTTTTCAGAATGGTTCCTCCAGTTTTGATGAAGAGTCACTGAACTTGAAACATTAACTCTGTGTTTTTCTCCATGGACACTGCCAGATCTGCTGAGCTTCTCCAGCAATTCCTGTTTTTGTTTCAGATTTCCAGCATCTGCAGTTCATTATTCTATTTTTAGGGTGCTTAATTTCATTTAAATGATGACATTTATTAAAAAAGTTTTGTTTTCAATTATCAGCTGTTCAGACAAAGGAAACACTGTAGTCAATGATACCTGAGATCATGTTGTATTTCTTGCTGACTACAAAAGAACATAACATAATTTGTATTACCTATACTGTATCAATCAGCAGACATTCGAAGGAGTAAATGTGTTACGGTTTATTCTATGTCTTACGGCAATCTCCCAGACGTGGATTTTCAAAGTGTTAAATTAAAGAAGGGGAAGAAAAAATACTGACACTTAAATGCTCAGAGGCCAGAATAGAGACAAGAGCTGATTGATAGTGGGGAAGATGGTGCATGAGGACATTATGCATACTCCTACTCTTTTTCTGTCTTATTTTAACTCTGACCACAGGAGATCAGATTCATCACATTTATTTCTCTTGACATAGTTTAGACATTTCTTTGTGATGTAGGAAAATGTCTAAAAATGTTGCTTAAAATGTAACAGTGGCACCTGTAACTTTAGTCTGTAATGTGACAGTACCTGTTATTCAGACATTCTTCTTACAGTGGATCTACAGAATAGGTCATCACAGTGTTTTCCTGACATGTTGGCTTGTTACGATAAACAGATTCATCAGGACTAGATCAACAGCCTGCTCCCATAGAGACCCTGAGCTTACCATGTCCTTTCTTTAATTGTATCTAAGTTGTCACTTGGTCATGCAGAACTTGAAAATTGATGAAAAGAGTGACATATTGCCTAAGCTTTTCATTTTTCACTCTTCAGGACAAATGCAAGAATGCCAAATTTTAAGCAGTCACAACAATTTACACTATAGGGAAAAAAGGTGTTGATTGTTCGGAAAATTTATTTTGGCTGATAGGTTGCCATGGTGAAAGCAATGGGAAACTATGACCTTCTTAAGCTCCGGGGTATTTCAAAAACAAGATACAAGACTTTCTGAAGAAGGGTCCCGACCCAAAACGTCAGCTTTCCTGCTCCTCTGATGCTGCCTGACCTGCTGTGTTCATCCAGCTCCACACTGTGTTATCTATGCAAGTCTTTAATACGTTCCCTCTCCGGAAAACTTGACCCTGTATATGAAATGTATGTTATTTCTAAAAAACATTAATTCTGCATTGTGAGCTCGATTGATAAATACATAAAAACATAAAAAATAGAAACTGGAATCTGCTTTTTGGCTAATAAAGCCCCCTCTGCTATTTGATATGATCATGATGAACCTCTATCTGAATGCTATATTCCCACGCTCTCCCAACATCGTTTGACATCTTCAGCATCAAAAGATCTATTTTTTCTTGAGTATTTTCAATGACTTTTGTGATAGATGTTTCCACTGCCCAGGTGAAGATATTTTGCTTCATTTCAGTCTGAAATGGCCTACAAGCCTATCCTGAGACTGTGACCCTTTGTTCTAAAGACTTTCTTCTTTGTTGGAGATGAACACGCATTGGAGAGTCAGGTGACAAGGTACACACCACAGAAATTCCTAGTCCTTGACCAGATCTCGTAGACTCCATATTTATATGCTTTGTCCACTTCAGTTATTTCCGAAAACTCCTCTGATAGCACTGTCCAAACCTGCAACCTCTACCTGCCATCTTGAAGGACAAGGGCAGCAGAAGCATGGAGGTGCCCTTGCCTCCACGTTCCCCCTTTTAAGTCACTCGCCATCCTGACTTGAAACTATATCACCGTTCCTTCGCTGCTGCTGGATCAAAATCCTGGCACTCCCTCCTTAACAGTACTGTGGGTGTCTCTACACCCTACCTAACGCAGTGCTTCAAGAAGACAGCTGACTGCATGACCTTGAGGACAGTTAGGAATGTTCTGTAAATGCTGGTCTGGCCAGCCATACCCACATCACAGGAAAGAATTAGAGAAGTAGGTATGTTTTAAGTAGTGTTATAAAGGAGGTGAGAGGATTGAAAGGAGAGACAAAGAGGCTTAAAGAGAGAGAATCCTAGAGTTCAGTTTGGGGCATTTTACTTTCAAAAATATATGTTATTCATAAAAAAATCGTTATGTACATACATAGCCATGAGACCAGTTCAATTCTGCAGATTCTTTGCATATTGGGAACGAAACCCTATACATTTCTTACTTATACAAGACTATATTTGTACACATTTGAGGCAAAAGCAGGGAGGGTGGGCGATAACTGAATGGACCCACATTTAACTTTGGCAGAAAGATCTTAGATGGTGGTCTTTCCTCACTATGCTTTGGTGGCAGCTGTCCCAAACTTTAGTGCGTCCCTCAGAGCATAGTCCTGGACCTTGGACCTTGCCAGTCAGCAACACCTGGTCAAGGCAATCTCCTTGATCTGGAACGCCAATAAGTTATGGAGGGATCAAATAGCATCTTTCACTGAGTTGATGGTCCCCAGCTGCAGTTGATGTTTGTCTTGGTGTGCGTCCCGGGGAACAGACCGCAGAGCACATAGTCCTGCATCACAGAGCTGCTTGGGATGAACCTCGACAATAACCACTGCATCGCTCTCCAAACCTCCTTTGCAAAGGCATATTCCAGAAGGAAAGTGTGACAGTCTCTACTGGCCCCCCTGTAGCCACTTTGAAGGCAGGGTGTGGTGGCACAGAGAGTCTGGGCATACGTGAAAGATCCCCTAGGTAGAGCCCTTCTCATCATCAGCCATGTGATATTTTGGTGCTTGTTAGAAAGTCCTGGCGATGAGGCGTTCTGCCAAATGACTTTGACAGTCTGCTCAGGGAACAACCCGACAAGATCCACCCTCTCGTCTTCCCGCATGGTCTTGAGGACGCTATGTGCTGACCACTTCCTGATCGCCCTGTGGTCAAAGATGTTTCTCTTTGCAAATTTCTCCATGAAGGACTGGTGATACAGAATGGTCCAACAACTTGGAGTGTTCCGCAGCAACAAGGCCAGGCTCATGCTTTGCAACACTTGGTGCTTGCTTACCCAGGGTCTGTACACAGCTTGATGCAGCTGCACACAAAGGTGGCCCTCAGGATAAGGGTGGCGTTGGGTACGTTCTCTCCACTCTCCCCACCCCCATCCAAAACTATGCACATGATGTCCCTGCAGACACGGTCCATCTTAGACCGCCAGATGAAGTGAAGGATGGCTGGGGTGACTGCAATGGTGCATGTTTGGGGAATGGACCAGACCTGTACCACATAAATCAACAGAGAGAGTACCTCATACCTGGTGACCAGGTTTTTTACCCATAACAGGAAGGGAACAATGCTCCTAAAAGACCAGTTTCTGCCTCTCAGGGCATACACAGCTGAAGGATTGGCTGCCAGAATATGTCGTGATAAACATCATGTTCAAGTGGTCAGAATTTTAGGTCTTATGGAGAAACATTTGGCTCACGGTGATTTCAGAGATTGTGAAGCATGAAACCATGGAGGGATTTGAGAAGAATAATAAGAGTTTTAAAATTAATGTCTCATCACTAATGTTAGCCACTTATCGTAGGGTTTTGTTGTGTGTTCCAGTATCAGTGATAGAGTCTGGAATAGTGTCAGTTTTAAGTAGATTTCAAGATGGGAGGTGAAGAAAGTGTTAGAACAGTGATATCTGGAGATGGCAAATACATGGATTTTTGCAAAGAAGACCTGTCAGCAGGCACAGTATTCCACAATGATAAGGAATTGGGCAAGAAATGAATAGAATGACGGATCTGCCCAGAATCTCAGTTTCAACACTCAGGGCAACTTGTTTGGTGAGGTGGATACGGCTTAGTAAGAAATATCCTGTATACAATGCCTTTAGTAAGGCTAAGAAGATGGAGAGAAAGGGTGAAGAGCATACTTTCATGTGGTTTTAAGGTCACAATTGAAAGTTTTATAGAGTCATGGAAACAGACCCTTCGGTCCGACTGGTCCACGTCAACCTGACATCCCAATCTGACCTAGTGCCATTTGCCAGCATTTGGCCCATATCCCTCTAATCCCTCCTATTCTTGTACCCATCCAGATGCCTTTTAAATGTTGTAATTGTTCCAGCCTCCGCCACTTTCTCTGGCAGCTTGTTCCATACATTCACCACACTCTGCCTGAAAAAGTTATCGCTCAGTTCCTTTGTAAATCTTTCCCCTCACACCTTAAACCGATGCCCCCTAGTTTTGGACTTCCCTAACTGGGAAAAAGACCTTGGCTATTCACCCTATCCATTCCCCTCATGATTTTGTAAACCTCTGTAAGGTCACCCCTCAGCCCCTGGCACTCCAGGGTAAAAAGCCCCAGCCTATTCCAGCCTAGGCACAGGATTCAGGGAAATTTGGCTGTCTGGATACAAAACTGGCTGTCCAATAGAAGACAGAGGGTGGTAGTAGATGGAAAGTATTCAGCCTGGAGCTTGGTAACCAGTGGTGTCCCGCAGGGATCTGTTCTGGGACCCCTGCTCTTTGTGATCATTATAAATGACTTGGATGAGGAAGTGGAAGGGTGGGTTAGTAAGTTTGCTGATGACACAAAGCTTGGAGAAGTTGTGGACAGCGTGGAGGGCTGTTGTAGGTTGCAATGGGACATTGGCAGGATGCAGAGCTGGGCAAAGAAGTAGCAGATGGAATTCAACCCAGAAAAGTGTGAAGTGATTCATTTTGGAAGGTCAAATTTGAATGCAGAATACAGGGTTAATGGCAGGATTCTCGGCAGTGTGGAAGAACAGAGGGATCTTGGGGTCCACGTCCATAGATCCCTCAAAGTTGCGACCCAAGTCGATGGAGTTGTAAAGAAGGTGTGTGGTGTGTTGGCTTTCATTGGCAGGGGAATTGAGTTTAAGAGCCGTGAGATTATGCTGCAGCTCTATAAAACTGGTTAGACCACACTTGGAATATTGTGTTCAGTTCTGGTCACCGCATTACAAGAAAGATGTGGAAGCTTTAGAGAGGGTGCAGAGGAGATTTACTAAGATGCTGCCTGGACTGGAGGGCAGGTCTTATGAGGAAAGGTTGAGGGAGAAAGGGCTTTTTTCATTGGACCGAAGAAGGATGAGAGGTGACTTGATAGAGGTTTACAAGATGATGAGAGGCATCGATAGAGTGGATAGTCAGAGACTTTTTTCCAGGGTGGAAATGACTATTACGAGGGGGCATAATTTTAAGGTGATTGGAGGAAGGTATAGGGGAGATGTCAGAGTTAAGTTCTTTACACAGAGAGTGGTGGGCATGTGGAATGCGCTGCCGGCAGTGGTAGTGGAGTCAGATACTTTAGAGACTTTTAAGCGACTCTTGGAAAGGCACATGGAGGATCGTAAAATGTATGGTTATGCAGGGTAGATTGATCTTAGTAGGATAATAGGTCGGCACAGCATCGTGGGCCGAAGGGCCTGTACTGTACTGTACTGTTCTATGTTCTATGTTCTATGTTCTATTCAACCTCTCCCTATAGCTCAAAGACTCCAGTCCTAGCAACATCCTTGTTAATCGTTTCTGCATGCTTTCGGGCTTAACAACATCATCCCAATAGAAGAGCAATCAGAATTTGTGGTTAAAGACTTACTGATCAAGGAGGAGACAAGGTCAAGAATGATCTTCAAGTTTAGGCTTCAGTGGAACTCTGTTCATTGAATCTTAACATCATATACGAGTATATATGATATTCTGAGTAGTACCGCATCTGATCTTAGGCTGATATTGTTATGTGACTGGTATCTAGATGTTCTTCTCTCTTCAATTTTAGTTTAAATCTAGTTAACCCCTCTCACAGTGCTCTAATAATGTGCTATGGGAAGCAGCTCTGAGATGTCATAAAGTTGCATCAGGGTTTTGAAGCCCTTAAACAACAAGGAGGAACACTGAAGCAGAGAAATTTGGAAAGTCAATTTGAATAAAAGATCAGCACTTTTCATGTTCTCCCTTCTACAGCAGATGCTATTTCTTCAGCGCCTGTGAGCTCTATGCTTCTGCAGACTGAACCTGTTAAATCCTCTGTCTTTTAGAGACAAGCAGCACCTTCATTAATGTGATGTCATCAGTCTGGTTGTTGTAATTGTAGCTTGTTCGTGAAGCAGATGTTGTCTCAAGTGCTCTGATACCTGGATAGTCGTCAGACTAGCAAGGACTGACGTTGGCACATCAGGAAAATGCAGAATCCCAAACACAGTAGACTTCATGGGAAATTAGAGATTCCAATGGACAGGTCCGCTGTCCAAGTATCCGAGCCCCCGGAAATAATCCATTAAAGTTTGCAAATTTGCAGGGTTCCACTTCAGTTAGGCTAATAATTATGCTGAAAACGTGAAAGCATTATAAACCGAGTCTGACTCCCTAATTCATGACTCATTCCCATTCCTCCTGCAACCACAACTCCCCTGACCCCTTGAACATCCTGAACTGAGGAGTAGCAGATGAAGTTTAATTTGAATAAATGCGAGGTCTTGCATTACAGTAAAACGAACAAGAGCAGGACTTGTACAACAAATGGTACAGTTGTAGAACAGGGAGACCTAGGGGTTCATGTATATAATACTCTGAAATTTGCGTTACAGGAGGACAAGGTGGTAAAAAAGGTGTTTTTAGGATGCTTGCCTTCATTGCTCAGACCTTTGAATATAGGAGTTAGGACGTCATGTTGATATTACACAGGACACTGGTGAGGCCTCTTCTGGAGTGTTGTGTGCAGTTCTAGTTGACCTGTCATTGGAGGGACGTTATTAAACTGGAGATGGTTCAGAAAAGATTTACCGGGACTGGAGGGTTTGAGGTACAGGGACAGGCTAGTTAGGCTGGGACTTTTTTCACTGGAGCGTCGGAGGTTGAGGGGTGACCTTATTGAGGTTTATAAAATCATGAGGGGCATAGATAAAGTGAATAGTAAGGGTCTTTTCCCTAGGGTGTGGGAGTTCAAAACTAGGGGGCGTATTTTTAAGGTGAGAGGAGAAAGTCTTGAAAAGAACATGATGGGCAATGTTTTTACACAGAGAGTGGTTCATGTGTGGAATGAACCGCCAAGGAAGGTGATCAATATTGGTACATTTACAGTATTTAAAATACATTGGCATACATTCTTGTTGGGAGGGATAGGGTCGAAATGCAGGCAATTAGGACTATTTTGGTTTGGGAATGTGGTTGATGTGGACTAGTGGACCGAAGGTTCTGTTTCCGTGCTGTATGACTCTGTGTCTATAAACTGTGAGAACCATTCATGCCACCAGCCCATACTGGGAACCTACACCTTCCGTCATCACTCTCAGATGATTCCCATTCACCAAAAAAAAACTGAAAGAATTGTGAATCTTGCAAACTGGAGTTCTGGGGAATGGTCACTGGACCCAAAATGTTAAATCTGATTTCTCTGTGCAGATACTGCAAGACTTGCTGCATTTTCCTTAAAAATATGCCCCCTAGTTTTGAACTCCCAAACCCTAGGGAAAAGACCCTTGCTATTCACTTTACCTGCCCCTCATGATTTTATAAACCTCAATAAGGTCACCGCTCAACCTCTGACGCTCCAGTGAACATAATCGCAGCCTATCCAGCCTCTCCTTATAACTCAAACCCTCCATTCCTGGCAACATCCTGGTAAATATTTTCTGAACCCTCTCCAGCTTAGTAATATCCTTCCTATGACAGGGCGACCAGAACTGCACACGGTTTGTGTTTCTGAAGGAGCCTGGATTGGAATACCAACCAGAAGCGAGGAGCACAGTCCAAATGGAAAAAAGTGGAGGTGGAGTATCTGGGCCATTGTAGCAGAATGGTTAATAATTATCCAAACAAAAAAATTGGATCACTGCTGGAATTTTTTTTCATTTCAGGCATGTGGTTGGAGTTGAGGTTATATGGTGCCATTTAACAATTGGACATTATGAAAATTCATTGCCTGGGATGTGTCATAAATCAGAAATTCATTCAAGGCTGGAGGAACTTTTCAAAGAGCCAGCAGTTTGAAATTAATTTCTAAAACGTTAGTTCTGAAAGATTCTGCCATTCCCAAGTTAATTGTCTTAACTGATAATTTACTGGCAATTTATATGGGAGGCAAATGTTCGAAGCTATGGCAGTTCTATTGTATTGAATTATTAAATAGGATGTTAGTATCAGTAAATTTATGTTTTGAGGTTTTTTTCTCTCTCCTGTCCTAATGCTTGTTGAAGTATGCTTTCTACACAGCCATCAGTTATCCTGCATCTGGTGGCTGATAAAACTCAGTGAGACAATGAATCGTCAATAGTCAGACAGACCAAACGTTGGTCCCTACTGGGATCAAAGCAGAGACAATCAGAAGCATCGGGCCAGCTTTTGTTTCCAGCTGATTTGGCCCACATCCCCCACAAAGTCAAGCTGCACCCCATGATCCACTTGAATGAAATCCCATCATGAACATCAATATTTCCTGTCCACATTTGCTCAGTAGAGAGGAGTCAAATACAGCTGGAACATCCTGTAATTATACAGCACCTTTATGTCCCAAGGCATTTTGCAGGAGCAACATAAAACTGAGTATGGCACCAAACCAATACAGGATTTTTTTCTTCTTATTCATTCACAGGATGTGGGCATCACTGACTGGGCCAACGTTTATCATCCATCTGTTATTGGCTCATCATTAATTGCCTTGAAGCCGTTGTCTTGAACTACTAAAATTAATGTGGAATAGGGAGGGAATTTCAGGACTTTGAACCAGCTACAGTGAAGGAGCAACAAAACAGTTTCAAGTCAGGATGATTTGAGCCTTGGAGGGGAACATCTTTCTTGGTGATGTTCTCCCTGTATCTGCTGTCCTTGAAGTTATAAATGGTAAAGGTTGGGAATTTAGAAGTTGCTGTCAAAGGAGCATTGGTGTGTTACTGCAGGACATCCTTTGGATGATGCCCACTGCTTCAACATATGTTGGTCGTGGACAAAATATCACAAAAACAGAAATTTCTGGAACGGCTTAACAGATCTGGCAGCATCTGTGGAGAGAAATCAGAGTTAACGTTTCAGGTTGAGTGACCCTTCCTTAGAACTGAGATCTGATTTACAGCATCCATAGTTCTTTTGGTGGATAAAATATGTTGGCGAATTGTTGAGGAACCAGTTGGGCAGCGTTCTTTGTCCTGGGTGATGTTGAGCTGTTGTTGGGACTGCACCTATTCAGGCAGGTGGAGAGTATTCCAACACATTATGGGATGCAGCACGGTGGCTCAGTGGTTAGCATTGCTGCCTTATATCACCAGGGACTTGGATTCGATTCCAGCCTTGAGCAACTGTCTGTGTAGAGTTTGCACATTCTCCATGTGTGTGTGTGTGTGTGTGTGTGTGTGTGTGTGTGTGCACATGTGTGTGTGCGCTTGTGTGCGTGTGTGTGTGCGCGCGCATGTGTGTGTGTGTATGTGTGTGTGGGTTTCCTGTGGGTGCTCCGGTTTCCTCCCACAGTCCAAGGACACACGGATCAGGTGGATTGGCCATGCTAAACTGTCCTGAAGTGTCCAAGGATATGCAGGCTAAGTGGATTAGTCATGTATAATGTGGGGTTACGGGATAAGGTGGGATGCTGTTCGGAGAATTGGTGCTGACACAATGGGCCAAATGGCCTCTATCTGCAATGTAGTGATTCTATGATTTCTGATCTGTGCCTTGTGTATGGTAGACTGGAGAGGGTCAAGAAGTGAGTTACTTGCCACAGAATTCACAACCTCTGACCTGCTGTTTATAGGATCAATATTTACATGGTCAATCCAGTTCAGTCTCTGGTCAATGTTAACTCCCGATATCCACAAGATATTGATAATAGCGAGTTCAGAGATGATCGTGCCACTCAGTAATTGGTCATTAGCCTGTAATCAAGTGGCAATTCATAGCTACGCCACACATCAGCCCAAGCCTGAATGTTGTCCAGAGCTTACTGCATTTGGATACAGACTGTTAGATGTCTGAGGAGTGGAATACAGTGACTGTAATCATCGATGAAAGTCCCTACTTTTGACCTTTATAATGGAGGGAAAGGCATTTTTGTCAGATGATCAAAAGCTTGGTCAGAGAGGTAGGTACTGGGGAGTGACCTGAGAAGAAAGCAAGATTGTGATGTGGAGAAGGTGTTGTGAGGAAATTCCAGAGCTTAGTGTTTCGGCCTGAAGTGAAGGATGTCAATGTTGGAATAATTATGTTTGGAAATGCACAGAAGAGACCAGAATTGAGAACTATAATTATAGCAAGGATTGTGGGGCTGGATGAGATCAGAGATAGATAGGTGCAAGACCACAAAGGGACTTAAAACAAAGACAAGAATCTTAACATCAAGTCATTCTTTTACTTGGAGAGAAAAATTCACTTGTTCTGAGACTTTATCGTCGACTAACTTCTTTTCCACAGATGCACAGAAGAGATATCTCAAAAAGCTTTATGGGTGAGTTTAACTAGCTAATCACAGCATTCGGACAAAGATATGAGGAAAAAAAGAATAGCCGATGTCAAGAATTAGATAAAATAGGATAAGTAGCGCCTTATAGAAAATAAATTCCAGAATAGGCTAGTTAAGCAGACTGATTGAGAACAACAGATTTTCTTCCCTTGAGGACATGAGTGAACCAAGTGACTTTTATGGATGATCATCAGTCAGTAGCTTCATAATCACAGTTATTGAGACTTACTAATTGAATTTAATTTCCACCAGTTACATGATAGGATTTGGTTCCATGCTTCAGAGGTCAGTCGTCTGTCTATTTGGACTACTGAGTCCAGTGACATGGCCACAATTGCACTGTCTCCCCGAAATCCAGCCAAAGAGCTCTGAGAATAGATTAGAGACAAAGAAAGTAAAACAAAAAAATCCACAAAGCAGCTTTGGGGGATTGATCCCAAGAAAGCTTTTATGAAAGTTCCTGTCAAATACGATCATGTTTGAGCTTGACAGCAAAGTCTTGTGATTGCTTAATTGGATAGTTGGTTATTTGACTCATTCATATTCAGGAGAGGGATTGGAACTAAGATAGGGCAGGATACAGTGCTACATCGAACATTGTAATCTTTAAGGATGAACTGTTATGTAAAATATGTTCTCCTATAATAAGTTAACTTGCTTGACCTCTTTCTGTAATTTAGTTGAAGAATCTGGAGGCACTTAGGCCATCTGTTAAAGGTATTTTTGCCAACATTGCGGCTGCATGGTTTTTCTGATGAAGTATTTTGGAACGCCAGCAGCTTCAGGGTAGTCAAATGCTTCAAACAGTTGTAACTATATGAAGGACCACAGCCATATTTTGATTTTCTTTCATTAAAGATATAGCAGCATTGTACAATTGCCCACATAAATGTATTTTGGAATGGAGTCGCTTCTCAACTGGAAAATTGTCTGAGTGGGATCAATAATGTAAATCTTTTGGTGAACATCACCAAAGTTGAAATAAATAGTACAGAAGATGAGGCAGAATATGAAATTGCGATGAGGTAAAATCATGCATCGGGTTTCAAAGTCTTCTTAAAAGGCTTTTGCATTCCTCCTTCTCTTTGTCCCAAACCTTTTGTGACTTTGTCACTAATTAATCTCCAGGTTTCTCTCCCCAAGGACCTCAACCTCCTTGATTTTCCCCCTCCTTATTTGAGACTCATCAAAATCCATCCCTTTGGCTGAACTTCTGAATTGAATTGAATAGAATCAGCTTTATTGTCACATGTATTCAAATGAATACGGTGAAAAGTTTATAAATTGCCACTTACAGCGCCACCTTAGGTACAAAGGTACCTACGTACAGCTTCAGTTACAAGATTACTTATAGTGTAACAATGTCATCAACACATGGCTCCATCTTAGGTACAGAGTACCTAGGTACAATCCCTAATTATGGAATAGACAAATGAAGAAAAGAAGTCACATTCCAGCATAAAAATCGGTCAGAAGAACAAGAAACAAAGTTAAAGAAATAAGAGTCACAGTCTCTTTCCCAAGGGCTGTCCACAGCAGTTCAGTGCGGAAATCCCATCCAAGCCGGCAGAGTTTGTAACAACAATGTTGACGATCATACAAACTCAAATGTGCATGCGTGCACTGCATTTAGTAAAACATCATTAGTATACTTAGCAAGAGTGTTCCCAGCCAAACTTTAAGGAGATATTGGAACAGCTGACCAATTGTTTGGATGAGGACACAGGTCTTCAGGGCAGAGATATAGAGTATTTCAGGGTGTATTTCCCAAGCTTACTGCCTCGAGAGCTGAACGCAGGGCCTTTAATACTGAGGAAAAAAGTGCCCAGCAATAGCTCATACTGGTAAGCATGTGGCAAAAAAGACATCTTCGATGCAGTACACTTGTTGACTCTCCACTGTATAATAAGTCAGGAATATTAATGAAAACTTTCTCATCACTGACATTCTGCAGCTTTACAGCATCTGCTTCCAGCTTTTATAGTGCACTACAGAAAGATAATCAGACTGGAGATGTTGGCAATTGGTGGCTGTAAAATAAAGCATTAGTGTGGTGTTGTAAAGCACAGCTGTATGTTTAAGAAAAATAAATTTGATAAGATACTGCATAAATGTTTACAATCATGGCTTAGACTTCATTTTCTCAGTTTCACTGCTGATTTTTCCATTAGAAATAAAGAAGTACAATAATAAATGTCTACTCAAGTGAAAAATGCTGTTTGGAATTTGGTCAGCTCTTAGTTGAATAATTGTAGCAATAATGCAAACCTTTTTTCCTGGGTCTGGCTGTAATGGGGTATGGTTATATATCTATGTTTTTAACTATGCAGCCACTTATAGCACAAAGAGAGACCTTGGGACCTCCAAACTAAAGCTTCCACACAGTTACTGGAATACAAAATAGATGATAATCCCTTTGCTCTCTTGTTAAGCAAATTATGTCAAAAATGATTAATTGTGCCAGACGTCCCAAAAGCTAAGCTAATGGCTCAGGCCCCATTGCTTGAACCAAGATCCAAACCAGAAAAAGGTATTTAGCTATTGTTCCCATGCTAGGTCCCTGCAAGAGCAATTTAGCTCACCTGACACTTGCTTGTTGCTCTGCAAATTATTCCCTTTCACGTGCTTATCTAGTTGGTTGCATCTGCTTCCAGCACCCTTTCAGGTAGCGCTTTGCAGATTGTAACCAGTCGCTGTATAAAATGTTTTCACTCATCACTTTGGTTCCTTTGTGAGTCACTTTGAGAAGGTGTCCTTTCATTCTTGACTCCTGCTATTGGAGACATTTTCTCTCTATCTGTTTGCACAAGCTTAAGCTGAGTGAGATTTCCCCTCTAACATTGATAGTATTTGCTGTCCCCAAGCTCGCTCACGTGATGAGAGGTGTTTAATAACCAGTGTGGTACATATGACCGTGTGTTAATTCACAGGCTAAAATCTCTCAGAGAGCAGCAGGACTCGGAGTGTCAATCTCCTCGCCACACATCCATGCTCAAATTATTGGTGCCAGTTGAAAGTTATTGGTGCAGTTGAGAAGCAAAATTCTTATTCAGAAGAATGCTCAGACAGCTGAGCCTTTGCAGTAGTGGCTGTGTATCATCTGGAAATATCAGTCTGCCAAGCAGATGGGAGCCTGATAAAGTGAATTACATTGGCACTATCTTGACCCAATATGATATAGATCCTATCAGATCGACAGCATAATTTTTCCACAGGAAGATGTTTTGCCCGGATTTAGTGTGGCATAATTTTGTCACTTAAGTCCAATTAAGGCTGGCTGAAATGGCGAATGCAGTGTTAAGAACTGAAGGTAGCCTCCTTAGAGTGAACTGGTTCTCCCAGAAGGATTTGAATACCTTGCCAACCTCCCTGTGATTGTGGCTCACCCTTCCCTTCTGCTATCGTGGTCCAGTAGCTGTAGATGTGGCCACTGTTTTATTCAAAAGTTTTGAAAAAAACAGCGAGTACACTCTGTGGGATGGACACACCCTCTCTCTCTTATCTTTACCTGAAATGCACAGGCAATGGCTGCTATTGGCCCACTAGCTCCAAGACACCTTCTGTCATCTTTAATTAAACGAGGAGGGTGTCCTGTGGCCACAAATTGGCCAATTCAGGCAGGTCACTTTCAGGTGGCTGCTCCTCACACAGTGTGGGGCCATGACCTCCATCTGACCCTAACACCAGAATCCCAATCCAAAACTCCATTTCAGATGGTACCTGATATCTTGTGGCCTCTAAGAGTTGGAGTTTAGAACACTGCCCACGTTTGGTGGTGACATACACATTCATTACAAAGCAAAGAACATCCGAAGGTTTGGGTCTGCCCTTGGATATCAGTCTCCTAAAGCCTGTGTAGAAATGCAAAAATAGCAAATATCATCAACTCACCAAATGATGGGTTTGGTCATCTTCTAAAATCTTTGTCAATCCAGCACTGACACAGTATCAGCGTTTAGCTCAGTGCTGCTGTATCCAGGTCGGAATCTACTTGAGATCAATATCCACTCATGAGACTTGAGCACAAAATCTAGATTGATCCTTCCAAAACAATTTGTCAAGAACACTGCACTTTCTGCAATTTTTTAGTCAATGAAAATTAACCTACATAACTATGAGCTGGAATAATTATAGCATAACTTCGTAGTTGTCTTCAGATTTTAAAATCCTTTCTTCGTTTTTTTCGTGAATTAGCTTTTCCAACTTTTCCTTTCCATCATTGTATTGAGGCCTCCCATTTCCAGTTCCTAAGAGGGCATTATTCATATGAAATTGAAATGCTAATCCTAACGCTATAAAATTTATATAGCGCCTTTACGATATCAGGAGTTTGCAAAGTGCTTTACAGTCAACCAAGAACTTTTGGAGTGCAGTCATTTTTAAATGTAAAACACAATAGCCCATTTTCATATAGCAAACTGTCATAATCAGTATCTGATAACGATCAGATAAACTTGCTTTTATCAATTGATTAAGGAATGAATATTGGCCTGGACACAATGGAATTAGAGAGCGTCCTAACTTCCCTGATCATGCTTGTATTAATGCATTTCCTAATTCTAAGAGAGCACTCGGAAAATTGGATTAGTGTTTCATCCTTTAATCTGAAGGACGGTTCTTCTGACAGTGCAGCATGCCCCCGCAACAGTACTGGGGACTTGACCTAGATATTGCGTACAAGACTCTGTAATGTGAATATTCATCACAGGCAACATTTCAATTCTATCTCAAACTGGACACAAGAGGACACCCACATGTGACCACTTCTAATAGGCTTGATCCCTGAGCCTAATTTTACGTTTCATTAGAGGCAAAAAAACTGCAGATGCTGCAATCCAAAGTCGACAAACACATCAAGCCAGGCAGCATCTGGAGGAAAGGAGAAGTCAATGTTTTAGGTAGTACACTTCTTCAGGACTTAAGTAATACCCAAA
Source organism: Rhincodon typus (assembly GCF_021869965.1). Lineage (NCBI taxonomy): Eukaryota > Metazoa > Chordata > Chondrichthyes > Orectolobiformes > Rhincodontidae > Rhincodon > Rhincodon typus. The sequence continues at coordinate 86,591,239 of NC_063338.1, forward strand.
ACGTTGACTTCTCCTTTACCCCTGATACTGCCTGGCTTGCTGTGTTCTTCCAGCTTCCTGTTTGTCTATCTAATTTTAAGTATCTGATTGAACTATCCTGGTTGAGATTAACAAACTCAGAAGAGCTGTGAGATTGTATTCAGAGCCTTCTTCGCCTTCGTGTGAAGCTACTTAATTTCATGTAAAGGTCTGCTTTGCACAGTAATACCAATATACTAACATTCAAATATTGTCATTTTCTTAGATTGTTACAGTATCATCCAACTTGATGACTTGATGCTGAATAAAAATGTATCAGGGGCTTAAGTTTGGATGTGCAGATTCACACACACAGAATTTCTACTTGAATACACAAGCAATCTATTCTCCTGCAAAAGTAAATATTAAACCAGGACAACAGTACTTTTTCTGCAGTATAGAAAGGTATGAATAATAAAGTGTTAGAAATGAATTAAATTTGCTTGCGGCTTTAGGGTAATTGTGTAAATACTTCCAAAACATCCTATGATGATTATGAGTCAGTCAGTTATCATAACCAGGAGCATTAAAGGGGCCACCCAGATCTTAACATCATACTGCCACCCTGCTAATTCTGCAGTATCAGTGCATTTCTGCTTTTCCATTTAGACCTTTTGTTTGCTCTCCAATCTCACCTTTATACAAAACGGCTATGTTCAAACAGAAGTTGTTGTATAACGCACTAATTCTGGAAGACTTATGTTGAAGTTGTGTGATCCACCAAACTTTTTTTATTTCAAACAATCTTTGGATGGAGAAAGACAAGGTCCCGCTGAAAACAGATGTGTCCTATGTGCCTCAAAATAGTTATAATTATGCATAACCAATTAATGTTAATTTTACCATAGCTTTCATGCAGTCGACTGGGACCTTACTATGATGTGGAGGTGCTGGTGTTGGAGTGACAAAGGAGCAGCACTCAGAAAGCTTATGTGATTTCAAATAAACCTGTTGGACTGTAACCTGGTGTCATGTGACTCCTGTCTTGGAACCTTGCTTTGTAAGACAAGTGCCTGTTCTTTTTAAGACTTTATAGTGGTCTATCCTCTCAGACTCAGCATAGAATTGAATGTTTATTCAGAAGAATAGAAAAGAGAATTGATGGCAGCCCTGTGTTCAACCACCAGCTGCCAGTTGTTAGGATTTCAAAGACCAATATAGCAATCGCAAAACAAAACAGAACAGAACAAAAAGATTGTTGAATTCAGGCATGTATTTATAACCTTTTAAAATGGAGTTATTGATAAATTGTTCCTAAATTGGTGCGATTTTTAAGAGTTATCATTAGATATACTTGCATTGCCACAAACCCCATTCAATTCATGATTCTGAAGTCAAATATTGCTGAAAAGGTAAATATGTTGTAATGATCAGGAGAAATGCAGGACAACAAGGTGCAGGGCTGGATGAACACAGCAGGCCAAGCAGCATCATAGGAGCAGAGAGGCTGACGTTTCGGGCCTAGACCCTTCATCAGAAAAGGGGGAGGGGAAGGGGGTTTTGAAATAAATAGGGAGAGAGTGGGAGGCGGATAGAAGAGGGATAGAGGAGAGGATAGGTGGAGAGGAAACAAACAGGTCGAAGAGGCGGGGATGGAGCCAGGAAAGGTGAGTGTAGGTAGGGGGTTAGGAAGGGGATAGGTCAGTCCAGGGAGGATGGACAGGTCAAGGGGGCGGGATGAGGTTGGTCGGTAGGAGATGGAGGTGCGGCTTGAGGTGGGAGGAGGGGATAGGTGGGAGGAAGAACAGGTTAGGGAGGCAGGGACGAGCTGGACTGGTTTTGGGATGCTGTGGGGGGAGGGGAGATTTTGAAACTTGTGAAATCCACATTGATACCATTGGGCTGCAGGGTTCCCAAGCGGAATATGAGTTGCTGTTCCTGCAACCTTCAGGTGGCATCGTTGTGGCACTGCAGGAGGCCCAGGATGGACATGTCGT
>NC_063338.1:86593293-86593538 GCF_021869965.1 Rhincodon typus
CCGGGTACAGCGGATGCAGTATACCACATTGGCAGATGTGCAGGTGAACATCTGCTTGATGTGGAAAGTCTTCTTGGGGCCTGGGATGGGGGTGAGGGAGGAGGTATGGGGACAGGTGTAGCACTTCCTGCGGTTGCAGGGAAAAGTGCCGGGTGTGGTGGAGCTGGAGGGGAGTGTGGAGCGGACAAGGGAGTCACAGAGAGAGTTGTCCCTCCGGAAAGCAGATAAGGGTGGGGAGGGAAAGA
>NC_063338.1:86608538-86667233 GCF_021869965.1 Rhincodon typus
GAAAGATGTCTTTGGTGGTGGGGTCGGATTGCAGATGGCGGAAGTGTTGGAGGATGATGCGTTGGATCCGAAGGTTGGTGGGGTGGTACGTGAGGATGAGGGGGATTCTTTTTTGGTTCTTATTGCGTGGACGTGGTGTGAGGGATGAGTTGCGGGAGATGTGGGAGACACGGTTGAGGGCGTTCTCGACCAATGAGGGGGGGATGTTACGGTCCTTGAAAAACAAGGACAACTGAGATGTACGGGAGTGGAATGCCTCATCCTGGGAGCAGACGCGGCGGAGGCGAAGGATTCAGAAATGTTAACTCTGTTTCTCATACTACACCATACTTGGTGAGTTTCAACAGTGCTTTTTATTTTTAGTTACAATTTTCGACGTTATAATCTATGTGCCGAATTTGTCCCCAACTTTTGAATCCATCGAATATTTCTCATCTGTTTTCAAACGATCTTCACAGCCGTTATTGTCTGGAATCAAAATATAATTGTCGACAAGCATCATGCTTGGCACACTTGACAAATAGAAATTGATGAATAACGTTCACAACTGGGAGATTTAAATTCTTATTTCTCCCTTAACCTAAGGGCCAAGAATGGAATGTGCCCATATCTATCCAATTCTAGCTTAACTGACTCAACACAATGCAGGAAATTAACCTAGAATCTTCCCTGAATCTCTTCAAAAGTCTTTGATGGGGTAGTGGGGTTATAAGTCACTCGGCGTAACAAGAGCTGCAGATTTTGGAGTCAGAGTCGATACAGTGTGGAGCTGGAGGAACACATCAGGCCAGGCAGCATTCGAGGAGCAGCAGTAGGAGAGTCGACGTTTCGGGCCTGGACCCTTCAGCAGGACTCCTGATGACTCCTGAGCCCCGATGAAGGGCCTCGGCCCAAAATGTCGATTCTCCTACTCCTCTGATGCTGCCCCTGACCTGCTGTGTCCCTCCAGCTCCACACTGTATCTGATGGGCTGGTGATGCTCATATCTCATTCTGTTTTGTAGATTTGTATGAAGTCAATTTTCCTCACTGCAACATTCAGTACACTTCAGAAATTACTTTGTTGGGTACAAATGTGGTTTTGGATGTACTAAAATCATGAAAGCTGTTGGTACATGAAAATCCTTCTATTTTCGAATTTTAATTCTTTTCATGGACTATTTTCTTTTACTAACAAAGCATGGCCAGTCAGGCAGCATCCGAAAAGCAGAAAAGTCAATGTTTTGGGCTGAAACCCTTCATCAGGAAAGGGGAGGCCAGAAATAAATGAAAGGAGAGGGATGGGGCTAGGGGGAGACTAAGTAGGATGGTGATAGGTGGATGCAAGTAGGGGTTATTGTGGTTGGTCAGTGGGAAGGGTGGAGCAGATAGGTGAGTCAGAAGATGGACAGAATGGAGGGGGGAGAAATTTTGAAGCTGGTGAAGTCAATATTCAGGCCATTGGGCTGTAAGCTCCCAAGGTGAAATATCGGGTGTTCCTCCAGTTTACATTTGGTCTCACTCTGACAGTGGAGGAGGCCAAGGATGGACATGTCACCAGGGGAGCGGGAGGGAGAGTTAAAGTGGATGGCAACCGGAAGGTCGGGTTGGTTGGTGCGTGCAGAGCACACCTGTTCCGCAAACTGGTCCCTGAGTCTGCGTTTGGTCTCTCCGATATAGAGGAGACCACGTCAGGAGCAATGAATACAGTAGATGAGGTTAGCAGAAGTGTGGGTGAATCTCTGCTGGATCTGGAAGGATTGTCTGGGACCTTGGATGGAGGTGAGAGGGGAGGTGTAGGGGCAGGTGAGGCATCTCCTGCGATTGCAGGGAAAGGTACCAGGTGTGGTGGAGGGGTTGGCGGGGAGTGTGGAGTTGACAAAGGAGTCGCGGGGTAAATGGTCCTTGCGGTAAGCGCACAGGCTGGGGAAGGAAATGTCTTTCTGGTGGTGGGGTCTGATTGTAGGTGGTGGAAATGTCAGAGGATGATGCATTGTATTCAGATGTTGGTGGGTTGGTATGTGAGGACTAAGGGGACTCTATCCTTATTGTGGTTGGAGGGAGAGGGCTTGAAGGCAGAAGCATGGGAAATGGGGGAGATGCGGTTGAGGGCATCCTTAATAACGGAGGAGGGGAAACTACGATCTCTAAGTAGGAGGATATCTGGGATGTCCTAAAGTAGGATGCCTCATCCTGGGAACAGATGCAGGAGAGGCAGAGGAATTGTGAATATGGGATGGAACTTTTGCAGGAGGCTGGGTGAGAGGAGGTGTAGTCGAGGTAATTGTGGCAGTCAGTGTGTTTGAAAATGATGTCAGTGGTACTGGATGTCTCCTCTATTGTCAGAGTAAGGCCAGACGTAACCTGCAGGAATAGCACCTGATATTTCGTCTTGGGAGCTTTCAGCCCAATGGCCTGAGTATTGACTTCACCAGCTTCAAAATCTCTCCTCCCCCAACCTGTCCACCTTCCTACTCACCTATCAGCTCCACCCTTCCCACTGTCCAACCACAATAACCCCCTACCTGCATCCACCTATCTCCATCTCACCTGCCCTACCCCCAGACCCACGTCTCTCCCTCTGTTTATGTCTGGGCCCCCCTCCCCCCTCAATGCTGACAGAGTGTTTTGGCCCAAAATGTTGACTTTCCTGCTCCTTGGATACTGTCTGACTGGCTGTGCTTTTCCAGCACCACATTTATTGACTTTGGCTCCCAGCAAATTCAGTCCTTACTGTCTCCATTTTGTGTTACTCCTTTGTTTCTGCCTTCTGTTCAGTTAATGAATAATGTCTGATGTGAATTCTATACTGTCCTGTGGGACTTGTATGGATCTGGACAGTGTTGACGATTTTAAGGTGACATAACACATTCTAAGAGCATCACAGATAATGATTTTAACCTTGTCATTAATGTACCATTTGTTTCCAAGCCTTGCTTTGAACATGATGCAGTTTAAACTTTTTGCCACATTATTTATGTAATATCATTGGTGCTGGTGACAGAATTTTTAAAAAGTCTTTCAGAAGCAAATGACATAACAGATAAAACAAAGCTGTAAAGCACAGCTTGTATTGTAAAAATAGATTTTCTCAGTACTATGATTTCTAGCTGTAATATTTTGTGAAATGATCTTCAACCAATTACTGTCATTTCTGTGTACATTAGGAAGGAGGGGCTGATTAGTGATAGACAAATAATTTGAACTGATGAATTGGTCTGAGAGTGGATGGCCGTTTATTCCACTCAGAGATACTAGGAACGCAATCTGAGTAGGCTGCAAGGAAATGTGGTTTTCAAATAGTAGGTAAGCCTTTCATGTCCAACCTCACTTGCTGTTATCACCTTGTCTGCTTTTTTTTTCTGTTGTATTGATATCACAGGCACACATTTGAAATGTTTTCTTCTGCTTTGTTTTAGGCTGATAATAAAGCAGCCTGAATACTCTTCCTTTTCCCAACATGTTTTATCTTATCGAACAGGAAATACATCACACTCTTTGGTGCTAGTTCATTCTTTCACAAGACTTCGGATCTGTGGAAACGCTTAGCTCCCTCAGTCTTCTCTGTCTTTGAGAATGTTCAAGCTTAACAATTCATCGATCTTATAGACATAGAGGTTTACAGCATGGAAACAGGCCCTTCAGGCTAACTTGCCCATGCCGCCCAGTGTTCACCATTAATCTAGCCCCATTTGCCCGCGTTTGGTCCATATCCCTCCATATCTATCCCATCCATGTTTCTGTCTAAATGTTTCTTAAATGACAAAATTGTACTTGCTTCCACCACTACCTCTGGCAGCCTGTTCCAGACGCTCACCACCCTCTGTGTGAAAAACTTGCCCATCTGGACCCTTTTGTATCTCTGCCCTCTCACCTTAAACCTATGCCCTCTCGTTATGGACTCCCCTACCATGGGGAAAATCTATTGGCTATCTACCTTATCTATGCCTCTCATGATTTTATAGACCTCTATGAGGTCACCTGTCAGTCTTCTACACTGCAAGTAAAAAGGTCCTAGCCAATCCAACCTCTCTTTATCACTCAAATCTTCCAATCCAGGTAGCATGCTAGTAAATCTTTTCTACAGTCTTTCTAGTTTAATAATATCCTTTCTATACTAGGGTAACCGGAACTGCATGTAGTGCTCCAAATGTGGCCACATCAATGTCTTGTACAGCTGCAACAAAACATCCCAATTCCTATACTATTCCTAGACCAATGAAAGTAAGCATGCTGAAAGCCTCCTTCACTGCCCTGTCTACTGTGACTCCACTTTCAAGGAGCTATGAATCTGTACTCCGAGATGTCTTTGGTCGGCAACAATCCCAGGGCCCGACTATTGACTATATAAGTCTTGCCCTGGTTTGACCCACCAAAATGCAACACCTTGCATTTATCTAAATTAAACTCCATCTGCCATTCCTCAGCCCACTGGCCCAGTTGATTAAGATCTCACTGTATTCCCAGACAACCATTTTCTCTGTGCACTATACCACCAATCTTGGTGTCATCCACAAACTTACTAACCATACCTCCTAAATTCTCATCCAAATCATTTATACAAATGACGAATAATAGTGGACCCAGCACCAATCCCTGTGGCACACTGCTGGTCATAGGCTTCTCGTCTGAAAAGCAACCTCTGCCACCGCTCTCTGTCTTCTACTGCCAAGCCAATTTTGAATCCAATTAGCTAGCTCCCCCTGGATCCTGTGAGATTTAACATTACTCAACAAGCCACCATGCAGTACTTTGTCAAAGGCCTTGCTGAAGTCCATGCAGACAACGTAAGCCATACTGCCCTCATCTACTTTCTTGGTCACTTCTTCACAAAACTCAATCAAATTCATGAGACATTATTTCCCACCCGCAAAGCCATGCTGATTATCCCGAATGGGTCCTTGCGGTCCAAATTCCTGTAGATCCTGTCTCTCAGAATCCCCTCTCACAACTTACCCACCACAGACCTTAGGTTTACTGGTATGTAGTTCCCACGCATTTCCCTTAAATAATGGCAGAACATTAGCCACCCTCCAATCTGCAGGCACTTAACCCATGGCTGTCAATGATACAAATATCTATGCCAGGGACCCTGCAATTTCATCCCTAGTCTCCCACAACATCCTGGGACACACTTCTTCAGGTCCTGGGGATTTATCTACCTACCTTAATGCATTTTAAGACTTCCAGCCCCTCCTCTTCTGTAATGTGGACTCTCTTCAAGACATCACTGTTTATTTCCCCAAGTTTCCTAGCATCTATGCCTTTCTCAATGGTAAATCTCAAGTGAGAAATATTCATTTTCGGATCTCACCCATTTCTTGTGGCTCCGCACATAGATGATCTTCAATAGGCCCTATTCTCTCCCTAGTTACTCTTTTGCTGTTCATGTACTTGTAGAATCCCTTTGGGTTCTCCTTTAACTCATCTGCCAAAGCGATCTCGTGTCCCCTTTTAGCCCTCCTGATTTCTCTCTTAGCGTACTCCAATACCCTCTATGTTCCCAGCTGTCTACACATGTTATATGCCTCCCTGTTTACTTGATCAGAGTCTCAGTAACTGTAGTCAAACAGGGTTTCCTACTCCTGTCAACCTTACCCTTCACTCTAACAGGAACATGCCAATTCTGAACCATCAGTAACCCACTTTTGAAAGCCTCCCACTTGCCAGGCATCCGTTTGCCTGCAATAGCCTCCCTAATCAACTTTTGAAAGATCCCGTCCCAAAGTGCTCCATTCCTAACAGTTTCGTCACTTGCCGTGCCTTATTTCAAAAGAGGAGGTCAAGTCTTGGTCAAGGAAGTGAGGGAGGCATATGACATGTATAGACAACTGGGATCAAGTAGGACCATCTTTTCTTCTTTATTCATTCATGGGATGAGGGTGTCACTGGCTAGGCAGCATTTATTGCCCATCCCTAATTGCCCAGATTTTTCATTATTTATCTTTTTTATTATTTTATCAATTTTGATTTGGAGTTGTGGACTGAGAATAGTTCACTGAGAATGACTTGTGGACTTTGAAACAGATTGTGGTAAAAGGAAAACAACAGACCAAAGCTTTGTTTGTTTGTGAGGCCAGGCCTGGAGAATAATTCCAGGCTGAGATTTGATCAAAAGAGTTCCAACAGTCACAGCAATCACAGGAGGAGCATTGTTTAAACAGATAGCAGACGTTAGCTATTAATGAGAGCAGCACCTGGGAATTGGTTCCAGCAAGTATGGAAGAGATTCAAGCAGACGACAATTGTCAAATGGTAATTGAGGCCTTGGGCAGACATTCAATCTATCAGGATGTAACCAGAATTGAAGTTTTTTTGTTAAACTGTGTTTTTGAAGACGAGTAGCTTGGCTGTTGACAAGACAATATGAAGATTTGAATACCTACTGCCCAATCTGCCACACTACCTTTTGGAGGCCCAAAGAGCAGAAAACTGAGGTAGAAGTTTTGCTGCCTTTGCCTGGGTGAACTGAGAAGGTGGACCTGATTGGCAGTTCCAGAAAAGCAATTCAGGAATACAAATATACACTATAATACAAAACAGCACAGGAACAGGTCCTTCAGACCTGCACCAATTCCTAATCCTGATTTAGACCCGCTACTTATTTCCCTTGCATGGTATCTATCCCTTGGTTCACTTCCCACTCATGTGTCTATCAAGATATGCCTTAAGTATTGCTAACATGCCTGCTTCTACCACCTCCACTGGTAGTGTGTTCCAGACATCCACCACCCTCTGTGTAAAAAGATTTCCTTGCACTTCTCCCCTAAACTTTGCCCCTTTCACCTCGAACTTATGCCCTCTCGTAACTGACCTTTCCACCTGGGAAAAAAGTCTGACTATCCACCCTATCTGTGTGTCTGTTAATTTTGCAGACCTCTACCAGGTTGCCCCTCAGCCTCCATCTTTCCAGTATAAGCAATCCAAGTTTATCTATTCTTGAAAAGCACCCTTCCACTGCTACTCTTTGTTTTCTATGACCAAGCTGATTTTGTTTCCATTGAGCCAGCTCTGCCAGGATCCCATGAAACTCTATGTTCTGTATCAGCCTTCCATGTGGTATCTTGTCAAATGCCTTACTAAAGTCCATGTAGACAACATCCACTGCCCCTCTCCCATCAATCATTCTTGTCACCTCCTCAAAAAATACAATCAAGTTGGTGAGACATGACCTTTCCTTCACAAACCCATGCTGTCTATCACTAACAAGTTTAATTGCTTCCAAACGTGAATAAATCCTGTCTCCTCGGCATCTTCTCCAACAGCTTCCCCACCACTGATATCATCTGTGAAACAATGCATCATGGAAGCTATTTAAATAATCTGGCCAGTTTTGTTTATGTCTAATTTATCTTTTGAACATGTTTGTTTGTCCTTTGTGTGAGTGGGGACTCAAAACAAATATTTCAGGTTTAAAGCACAATGATCAATTTAGTTACTGTGTCTAATTTTCTCTCTGCTAAAATTATTCTGCATTTAATAAATATTTAAGTTTTTTTGTCTGACTATTAATTATTTACAGCGTCTGGGATTTGGTTATTTAAAAGCCTGGTTAGGAAGCATTGGGGATATTCAATGGTTTAATTTTACTGTTTTGTGAATACAGAGATAGATTGGTTTGACTGTCTCCATGCAGTTACGTCAGTTCGAATCTCACCCACCATCTGATGGAATTTTAATTCACTTCATACATTTTGATTATAAAGCTTATCTCAGCGATAATTGCTATGAGGTTTGTTGCAAAAATAATCCATCTGTTGGTCAGTAGTTCTTTATGCTTTCCTTAATTGGCCGGGCCTATGTCTAATTTCAAGGCAGTCACTTATGTGCACAATATAACATAACATAAGCATAGATTCCAGACTATATATAAGTCTCAGATGTATTAATATATGTCGTTAGTGTTAGCAATAAACTTCAAGATGTCTGACTCAACAAGAATTCATTCTTTGTGTCTTTTTTATTCTCCCATGGGCTGTGAGTGTTGCTGGCTGGCCAGCATTTCTTGCCCATCCCTATTTGCCCTTGAGAAGGTGGTGGAGAACTGCCTTCTTTTACCGCTGCAGCCCATGTGCTGTGGGTTTAGTCACAGTGCTCTTAGTGAAGGAATTCCAGAATTTTGACCCGCGACAATGAATGAAAGGGATATATTTCCAAATCAGTGGCTTGGAGGGGAACTTTCAGGTGGTCGTGTTCCCATGTATCTGCTGCCCTTGCCTTTCTAGATGGAAGTGGTTCTTTGGTGAATTTCTGTAGTGCATCTTGTAGATGGTACACACTGTTGCAACCCGACATTGGTAGTGGAGGGAGTAGATTTTGTGGATATGGTGCCAAACAAGTGGGCTGCTTTGCCCTGGATGGTGTCAAGCATTTTCAGTGTTGTTGGAGCTGTACCCATCCAGTCAGGTGGGGGAGAATTTCATCATTCTCCTGACTTGTGTTTTGCAGATGGTGGACAGGCTTTGGAAGCAGGGTGGGGAGGGGGGTGCGGAATGTGTGGTGTCAGGAAGTGAGTCACTCACTGCAGTATTCCAAACTTCTGACCTACTCTTGGTTTGACTGTATGTATGCAGCAAGTCCAGTTGAATTTCTGGTCAATGGTAACCATGAGATAGTTGATCATGGTTGATTCAACAATCATAACACTATTGAATGTCAAAGCTTAGTGGTTAGATTGTCTCTTATTGCAGATAGTCATTGCCTGGCATTTGTGTGGCACAAATGTTACTTGCCATCCATCAAGGCAAGCCTGGATGTTGTCCGGATCTTGTTGCGCTTGAACACGGACTGCTTCAGTATCATCGGTAAACATCCCCACTTCTGATCTTATGATGGAGGGAAAGCTATTGATGAAGTAGCTGAGGATGGTTGGACCTGGGACACTGCCCTGAGGAACTCCTTCAGAGATGTCTTGGGGCTGAGATGACTGATGTCCAACAATCATAGCAGTCTTCCTTTGTGCCAGCTATGACTCCAACCAGCGGAGAGTTTGCACCATGATACCCGTTTAGTCCAGTTTTGCTAGGGCTCCTGGATGCCACTTTTGGTCAAATGCAGCCTTGATGTCAAGGGCTGTCATTCACACCTCACCTCTGGAATTCAGCTCTTTTGTCCGTGTTTGAACAAAGGCTGTAATGAGGTCAGGAACTGAGTGGCCCTGGTGGAACCCAAACTGGGCGTCGCTGAGCAGGTTATTGCTGAGCAGGTGCTGCTTGATAGCACTGTTGATGACCCCTTCCATCATTTTACTGATGACCGAGAGTAAACTGATGGGACGGTAATTGGCCGGGGTGGATTTGTCCTTTTTTCCTTGTGTACAGGACATATTTGGGCAATTTTCCATCTTGTTGGGTAGATGCCAGTGTTGTAAGTTGACTAGAAGTGCTTGGCCAGGGGAGCAGCAAGTTCTGGAGCACAAGCTTTCAGTACTATTGCCAGAATGTTGTAAGAGTCCGTAGCCTTTGCAGTATCCAGTGTCTCCAATTGTTTCTTGACATCACATGGAGTGAATCGAATTGGCTGAAGACTGGTATCTGTGATGATGTGGACCACTGGAGGGGTTACATGGATTACATGTAGAGAAGTACTGAGACCTTATAGTACTGGCATTGGTGCTTTATTTGAAGGAAATTCCATGCTACACCTGCCAAACATGATCCAACACCTTGCCTCCCTCAGCTGGTCTGCTGTTGGAACCCTCATCTGTGCCTTTTGTTACACCTAGACTTGACAATTCTATTCAGCAGGCCTGGTGGCATCTGTAGAGAGAAAACGGAGTTAACTTTTCTGGTCCAGTGACCTGACTGGCCCCAAAACGTTAGTCCTGATTTCTCCCGACAGATGGTGCCAGACCTACTGAGTTTTGCCAGCACTTTATGATTTTGCTTCTGATTTCCAACATCTGCAGTTCTTTGGCTTTTTGACATTTCTCCTGATTGGCTCGTGCATAATCACAGAAGTGTTTTCACGCACAAGGAAGCCATTTGGCTAATTGTGTCTGCACCAGCTCATTAAATGAGAACTATGACCTTGTGATAATCTCCTTCTTTTACCCCATGCCCTTGTATATTTTTATTCAAATAATTATCCAATGCTATCTTGAATGTTTCAATTGAACCTGCTTCCACCACATTTCCAGGCAGTGCATTCCATAGCCTGTGTGTACCGTGAAAGCTCTGCTGCCTGTCACAGATCTTGTACCAAACCCTTGAAACCCACACCAGCTTCAGGTTAAACAAGTTTTAAAATGTTCATCTTTACTTCCAGATCTATTCATAACACTGACCCCTCCCGACCTCTGTAAGCTCCTCCGGCCTTGCAACCCTTCATTGTATGTGCAAGGTTCCAATTCTGACCTCTTGCACATTCACAGTTTCAATTGCTCAGCAGAGCTCAAAATCTTTCCCTCGAATTTTTGTGGTAAGGTATAGTCAGTGAGTGATAAGCTGCTGTAAAATTTGTTTTTGTCGGCATAAGCAATATAAAGTGTGGCTGTTGTGAAGTGAAAGGAGGGGACAAACAGAAGGAGGCATCGAAGGACAATCCGAAGAACACTCATCAGGATACCAACAAAAGGCGTAACAAATCCAGGTGGCAGAGTGGCTCAGTAGTTAGCACTATTGCCTCACAGAGCCAGGGACCTGGGTTCGACTCCAACTTTGGGTATCCATCTGTGTGAAGTTTGTACATTCTCCCCATGTCTGGGTGCTCCGGTTTCCTCCCACAGTCCAAAGATGTGCAGGTTAGGTGAATTGACTGTGGGGAATGCAAGATTTTGGGGATAGAGTGGGTCTGGTTGGGATGCTCATTGGAGTGTTGGTATGGAGTTAATGACCCAAATGGCTTGCTTCCACACTGTTATGATTCCATGACATCCAATCTAGTCAATTATCATCTCATCATTCTACTCCCAATCATCAGCAATTCGATTGAAGGTGTTGTTAACAGTGCTTTCACATGCTGTGCATGGTAATAATTTGCTCAGGAATGGTCATTTGAGGTTCTCTCATGTGACTTGGCTCAAGACCTTACCATAACCTTGGTCTCAAATGTGAGTTGAGACTGACTGCCATGGACAGGAAGGCAGCATTTAATTAACAACAGCCCTCACCAAAATTGAAGTCAAAGGATTCAGATTAAAATTTCTCTGTTATACTGAGCTATAGGAGCAAGATAGTGGTGGTTGTTGGAGGTCAATCATGTCAGCTCGAGGACATCTCTGCAGGAGTCCTTCAGGGTATTTCCTAAGCCCAACTATCTTCAAATGGCTCATCAATGACCTTCCCTCCATCATGAGGTCAGAATTGGGGATGTTCGCCGATGAATGCTCAGTACTGTTGTTGACTCCTCACTTGATGAAGCCGTCCACGCCCATTTGCAGCAAGTTAAGTTTGGGCTGATAATTGGCAAGTAACATTTGTAAGTGCCAGGAAAAGGCCATCTCCAGTGAAAATCTACCACGCTCCCTTCAGCAGCATTACCATTGGTGAAACCCCCTCCATCAAGGTCCTGGGAGATTACCATTGACCAGAAACTGGACCAACCTTCAAATGTTGTGATTACAAGAGCAAGTCATAGGTTGGGAATTTGTGGCAAATAGCTCGACTCCACAAAGCCTTTCCCCCATCGACAAGGTATGAATGAGGAGCTTGATGGAGGACTCTCCATTTTAACTGGAGCAGTGCAAGAAACTCTAAACTATCAAGGATAAAGTGATCCACTTGACCAGCTTCCCCCACCTGAGATATTCACTTCCTCCATTTGTGGCTCACAACAGCATCTGTGTGCACCATGTAGAAGAGGTACTGCAAAACTCACCAAGTGTCTTACACCTTCCAAATGTGGGACCTCAGCTACTAGAAGGGCAGCAGATGCACAGGATCTTCTCCACCAGCAAGTTTTCATCCAAGCCAGACACTATTCTGACTAGGAACTTGACACTGTATCGGCATTCTTCATTGTTGCTGGCTCAAAATCCTGAAATTCCCTATATGTCAGCACTGTAAGTGCACTGCACCCTAAAGACTGCAAAAGCTCATGATCACCACCCTTTGCAGGGCAATCTGGATGTGCACCAAATGCTGATCTTGCCAACAATGTTCAAATCCCACGAAAGAATAATAAAACATGACCTCTCAGTATCCTGAAGCAATAGAACTCGGCATTCTTAATATTCTGCACAAATTGCTATGTGTAAACCTTGTTGTATTTCAAAATCATTAAAACCTTGACTGATTTTATCCCTGAATTCCCCCTAGAATAGAGGATTTCACAAAAAGAACTCAAGACTTTTGTGGCACAAACTACTGGGATTGACCAGCTGAGCCTGACCAAAAAAAAACATTATGTTGTTCCTAATTCAGTGATGCAAAACCCAATCTTTAATGATGGTAAAAAACCACTATTGTATTTGAGATCCTTTACGGTTGAGATTCGTTGTACTGTGCTCTTAACTTCTTAACCCACTCATCAGAATTCAGTTGCTTCTTGGTGTTTGCTGTTATAATGCATGCTAAGTATTGATTAAAATCACTGTGTAGTCATAGACTCATATTTGTAGAGTCATACAGCACAGAAACAAACACTTTTGTCCAACCAGTTCGTGCTGACCATGTTTCCAAAGTAAATGAGTCCCATCTGTCTGTGCTTAGCCCCTATCCCTGCAAGCCTTTTTTATTCATAAACTTGTCCAAATGTCTTTTAAATGTTGTAATTGTACTTGCATCCATCCTTTCTCTGGCAGTTCATTCCACATACAAATCACAGTCTGCATAAAAAAATTACCCCTCATGTCCTTTTTAAATCTTTGTCCTGTCACCTTAAAAGTATGCCCCTGGTTTTGAACTCCCCCACCCTATGGAAAAGACCGTTTTGTCATTCACCTTATCTATGCCCCTCATGATTTTATAAACCTTAATAAGGTCACCCCTCAACCTCCTATGCTCCAGTGAAAAAATGTCCTTGTCTTTCCAGTCTATTTTTATATCTCAAGCCCTCCATTCCCGGCAACATCCTGGTAAATCTTTTCTGAATCCTGTCCAGTTTAATAATACCCTTCCTATGACAGAGCAACCAGAACTGCACACAGTACTCCAGAAGAGGCCTCACTAATATCCTGTACAACCTCAACATAACGTTCCAACTCCTATACTCAAAGGTTTGAGCAATGAAGGCAAGTGTGCTAAACACCTTCTTAACCACCCTGTCTACCTATGACACAAATTTCAAAGAATTATGTATCTGAACCTTTAGGTCTCTCTGTTCTACAACACTACCCAAGGTTATTATCATTAATTATATAAGTCCTGTCCTTGTTTGAATTACCAAAATGCAACACCTCACCTTTATCCAGGAATAATGACACAACATTAGCCACCCTCCAGTCCTATGACATTTCACTTGTGCAGATAGATGATACAAATATTTCTGCTAGAGCCCCTGCAATTTCCTCCCTAACTTCCCGCAATGCCCTGGGATACATCTAATCAGGCCCTGGAGATTTATCTCTCTTTGTGTTTTCTAAGACTTCTAGCACATCCTCTTCTGTAATGTGAGCTTTTTCAAAGTATCAATATTTATTTTCCTGAGTTCTCTAGCCTCCATTTATTTCTCAACAGTAAAAACTGATGCGAAATATCAACTTAATATATATCCCATCTCCTGATGTTCAACACAAAGACAACCCCGTTGATCGTTAAGGGGTCCTACTCACTTTCCTGTTGTTTTCTTGCTCTTAATGTATTTGTCGAATTTTTTGGATTATCTTTAATCTTATCTGCTAAGACTATCTCATATCCCCTCTTTGCCTTCCTGATTTTCTTCTTAAGATAGCCCCTACACTGTTTACAGTCTTCAAGAGATTCGGTTGATCCCAGTTGTCTATATCTAATGTATGATTCTTTTTTATTCTTGACTAGAATTTCAATATCTTTGTTCCCCAATCTTATGAGCCTTGCTTTTCACTCAAACAGAAACGTATTGTTTCTGAATTCTCGTTATCACACTTTTGAAGGCAACCCACTTGTCAGACGTCCCTTTACCTGTGAACAGTCTACTCCAATCAACTTTTGAAAGTTCTCGTTTCATACCCTTAAAATTTGCCTTACTCCAATTAAGAACTGTGCCTTTTATGGAAGACCTATCCTTTTCCATAACTATTTTAAAACTAATAGTATTATGATCACTAGTCTCAAAGTGTTCCCCTACTAACTCTTCAGTCACTTGCCCTGTCTTATTTCCCAAGAGACGGTCAGGTTTTGTTCCTTCTCTAGTAGGAACATTTACGTACTGATAAATTTTTCTTGAACACATTTAACAAATTCTTCACCATCCAAACCTTTAACACTATAGCAGTCCCAGTCAATGCTGGAAAATTAAAATCCCCTACTATTACAACCTTATTATTCTCACATATATTTGAGATCTCTCTGTATATTTGCTTCTCAATTTCACTCTGACTCTTGGAGGTCTTATAGTACAGTCGCCTCAAGGTGATCATCCCCTTGTGATTTCTAATTTAAACTCATCTATTTTCACTAAATGATCCCTCAGAAATATCTTCTGTAATTACTGTAGTAATGTTTTCCTTCATCAAAAATGTCACTCCCCTTCCTCTCTTGCCTCTATTTCTATCCTTCCTTTCACGTCTAAACCCCAGAACATTGAGCTTCCAGTCCTGCCCTTCCCTCATCCAAGTTTCCGTAATTAACAAAGGTAGAGAAAGTGATATACTTTTTGAAGTGTTCATGATTTCTTTTTCATGGGCAGGTAGGAAAGTTGGCAATGATAGCATGTATAATGCTTTCCTTTATTGGATGAGGTGTGGAATACTAAGGAAGGGAAATAGTGTTGGAACTGCACAAAATGCTGATTTGACTGTAGCTGGAGGTTTATGTACAGATCTGGTCACTTCATTAGAAGAATTGCATAATTATTCTGGAGAGGGAACAGATGAGACTGACAAGCATACTGCTGAGGGCTAGAACAGATTGGGTAGGCTACAGTTGTTTCCTTTAGAACAGTGGAGGCTGCTGGGTGAACTTAATTGAGGTATACAAAATTACGAAGGGCTTAGATACAGTAGATAGCAATGACCCGTTTCCCTAGTGGAGAGGTCAGTTAGGTGCTGGAAAATGGGATTAGAGTAGTTAGGTTGTTCTTGACTGGCATGAGCACGATGGGTCGAAGGACCTTTTTCTGTATGGTAAACCTCTAGGACTCTAATTACCAGCAAGGACAGACTTGAAGTGACTGGTGAAAGGATTAGAGGGGACATTGTGTAAATCTTTTTTACCCAGTGGATGGTATATGTCTGAAATGCTTTACCTGGTTTGATGCTGGAGGTAGAAACTCTCAAATTATTTAAAAGACACTTGGATCTGCACCTAAAATGCTGTAGCCTGCAAGACTTTGGACCATTCATTTTGGCTGGCACAGACACAGTGGATTGAATGGGCTCCTTCCACACCGTAATATTTCTCTGGTTTTTCAGATGTGCACTGAGCACTTTGATTTTAAGGAAAAGTTTTGTCATGTGCAAGTTCAGTTTCATGGTGTACAGCTCGCAGTTTGCTGTCACTAAATTGCTTCAGCCCTCAGATTCTGTAATGCAGAGTTATACCTGGTGCTTTTCATCCATAAATGCTGTAGCCAATTTGCTCGAATGCAGTCTTATTGAAAGTCAAAGTCAAATGTTAAGATGCTGGTTTAAGGCTTTGCAATTTAGCTAATGTGGTACTGGCAGGTGAGGGACAAGGAGATCAGAAATAGATTGAAAGCTACAAATGCAAGCAAACAAATGAGGGAATGCAAAGTGATGTGGCATGATCGGGCTGTCAGAATGATGGAAATGTAAATCCCAAACAAACAGTCAAGTGACAAGCTGAAGCAAGATGTCTCAAGAACACTGATCAGTGAATGGGACAGGGGTACTTGCAGTGATGTGATACCAAAAGACAAGCAGCAAAGGACGGCAGGAAACGTTTCCACCTCAATGTTGGATGTCCTATTCTGCTTCACTTGTTTCTTATCCTGAATAGGTGGTTTTCATAGCAGTGTGATTACTTTAACACTGGCATACTCATTTTAGAATTTCAGATTAACGGATAGAAAATATCTTATAAAGGAAGACCTGCAATTGGTTAACTTTGTATCATTGCATGACTTTGCCTCATCGTAATTCATTTGATTTGATCGGATTTATTGTTTTGATTTGATTTATTTGTAGTCACATGTAACTAATTACAGTGAAAAGCTTTGTTTTGTGAGCAGTACAGGCAGATCATAGCAAATAAGGGCACACAGATCGTAGGGTGCTTAGACAGAGCGAGGCATACAAGGTTATGGTTGCATAGGAGGTGCGCAAAGCAAGTTCAACATTAGCAAGACCAACATTATTTGAAGTTAGAGAGGTCCATTCAGCAGTCCAATAACAGCAGGAAAGAAGTATTCTTAGACCTGTTGGTACATGTTCAAGCCTCAGTATCTTCTGCCTGATGGAAGAGGTTGGAGGAGAGCATTACCAGGGTGGGAGGGGTCTTTGATGATGTTGGCAGCCTTTCCGTGGCAATGAAAGGTGTAAATAGAGTCCATGGATGGAAGGTGATTTGCATGATGGTCGGAGCTGTGCACACAACTTTCTGTAGTTTCTCATGGTCCTGGGTTCTGCTGCTCAAACCCACATCCATGCTTCTGTTATCTCTAGATTCGATAAATTTAAAGCATTGTTGGGTGATCCTCCACATTGCACCCTTCAATAAACTTGAGATCATGCAAATCTCTGCTGCCTCTTTCTTAATGCACAGCATGTCTGTTTGCGTATTTTCTGACTGTCTTTGACTCTCTGTCTAGCAAGGTCTTGATTTTAAAATTTTTATCCTCATTTTCAAATCCCTTCATGGCCTTACCCTCCCCTATCTCTGTAATCTCCCCGAATCCCACACACCATCTTAGATATCAGTGTTCCTCCAATTCTGTGCACTCCCAATCACAACTGCCCCACCTTTGGTGGCCAGGCCTTCGGTTGCCTTGTCTCCATTTTCTGGAATACCCTCTTTACCGCTTTCTACCTCACTTCCTTTAAGACCCTTCTTAAAAACTATAAGAAATTGCAACAGGAGTAGGCCATTCAGCCCATCGAGCCTGCTCTTCCATTTAGTAGGATCAAAGCTAATCTAACATTCCTCTTGTTCACTTTTCTGCATTTTTCCCATGACTCTTGTTTGCCAAACTGATCAAGAATTGACCTACCTTATCCTGAAATATACACAAGGACTCTGGCCCCTACAGCTCTCTGAGGCAAGGAGTTCATCTGAAACCACCCTCTTACCCGCTCTTTTGGTAAATTTGACTCTCCTTAATTGTAGTTTCATACTTTGTTTTATAATGTTCCTATGAAGCAAATAGTGACTTCCCATTACATTAAAAGCCCCTGAGCAATAAAAGGCTGTTGCTGTATATTGCTTTTCAGGACTTCCCAGGATTGAAGAAATGCTTTTTTTAGTCTGTAGTTACTGATAAAATACCAGAAATGTAGCTGCTAAATCAAGTAGCTCTGTTTGCGTACTGCCCAGGGGCACAGAGGTACTGAAACAGAAACAGAAAGTGCTGGAGAAACTCAGCAGGTCTGGCAGCATCTGTGGAGGGAAAAGCAGAGTTCGTGTTTCAAGTCCAATGACCCTCTTTCTTCCCTGCTCTTCATTGAATACTACTATGGAACCTTGTCTTTATTTCAAATTGACTGGGTAAGTGGATCACCTCACATTAAACAGTCAACACCAATGACAGTGCAGCATCATGTGTTGATAGGGCTGAAGGTGTTAACTGTGATTTTGTAAATGTCTAGAGTGGGACCTGAACATACTACCTTCTGACTCAGAAGCATGACAGCTTCCGACTGACTCAATGCTGTTTTATATTCTAATTCTGCTATTTTATATTCTTCTGAAGAAGGATTACTGGGCTTGAAATGTTAATTCTACTTTCTCTCCACTGATGCTACCAGACCTGCTGAATTTCTCCAGTTCTTTCTACGTTGGTTTCAGATTTGCAGTAGCTGCAGTTCTTTGCTTTTAGTACATGGAGTCATAGAGAGATAGAGATGTCCAGCACGGAAACAGACCCTTCGATTCAACTTGTCCATGCCGACCAGATATCCTAGATAAATCTAGTCCCATTTGCCAGCATTTAGCCCATATTGCTCTAGACCCTTCCTATTGATATACCTATCCAGATGCCTTTTAAATATTGTAATTGTACCAGCTTTCAATACTTCCTCTGGCAGCTCATTCCATACACACACCACCCTCTGCATGAAAAAGTTGCTCCTCTATTTTATTTTTTTTAATTATATTCAAGTTAAACAGCAATGTTACCAGAAAAGATAGCTAATACACTGGAGAAAATTTGTGAAGATAGTGCTTGCAATTGAAATAAAAACTGCAAACTGTACTTATGAAGTAAAATTTGAAAATAAGGTCTATTTATTAGCATTTGTGATGCTATGTAAATTATTTTTTTCCCATAAGGTATGTTCTGATGATAAAGGCCCTTCAGTTATTTGATCTCACTCTTTCAGAATCCCAACCCACCTGTCTACTCATTACAGAATCAAGCTGTTTTTTTAAATGAGCTTAATGTCATCCATCCTTCTTAGCAACCCTAGAGCTATTAATCACCCTAGACTTCTTGAGTATATGTCCTCTTGCATTTAAACCTTGAACACTGGGGAGAATCTGACCTTTAATGTTATTACGAGAAACAAATCCTGCTGGTTTATTTAAGATTTTTGTTGTTTTCGGGCTGTCAGATAAAATATTGGCGATTTCTCTGGTGCAGTAAACCAGTCAGTCAAAAGGGAGTAATATTTAAGTGCATGGTGATTGCAGTTCATGGCTGATCAAGAGAATTAAACAGCACGATTAGCTATGTGAAGGTGAGCACAGGTCTTGACTGAGCATAGCTGTGGACCTGGGCACTGAATAGCTGGAGGATGTATGATTATGGGTCAGTTCCTACGAGGAAGCAGCTCGGGAGAGATGCCTGACTCTTAATTAACCTGAACATCAAACCTCCCCACATTCCTTTCTCACTTCCCTGTAATTGTAAAGCAGGAGGGGGAGTAACTTGGCTGCTTTCTGCTAAGGATCAGTGGAGAAGCAATGATCAGTGGAGGAGGACAAAGCTGAAGTTATATCAGGTGTCAAGTGAAAAGACTAGGTAGTGGGAGGCTTGCCTGTGTTGAATGATTGTTCGGTCCAGCATTTTATTATTAACTGTGAGCCTACCAGCATATTGTAGATTTTGAAACTGAGTCTGAGCATTTTCTTATTTGAGTTAACTTGCTATACATTACCACTGCATTATACACCAAAGGCCCTACATAAATGTAGGTACATTGTCTTTAATAAGCTCAGTTCCTCCTGACTGCTAAAGAAGTGCTTTATGCCATCATTGATGAAATACCGTAGAATTCCTGCAGTGTGGAAGCAGGCTATTTGGCCCATCAGGTTCACACCAATTCTCCAAAGAGCATCCCACCTAGACCCACGTCCCTATCCGATCCCTGTAATCCTGCATTCCCCGTGGCCAATCCACCTGACCTGCACATCTTTGGACTGCGGGAGAAAACCAGAGCATTTGGAGGAAACTCACACAAACACAGGGAGAACCTGCAAATGCCACACAGACTGTTGCCCAAAGCTGGAATCAAACGCAGGTCTCTGGTGCTGTGAGGCAGCAGTGCTAACCACTGAGCCACCATGCCACCTGAAATATAGCAGCTAAAGGAAGAACCATTGATTGAGTGATGCTGGCTGATTGATCAGTGATGGCCAGAGACACAAGGGTACATATTCCCTGCTCTTCATTAAATATTGCCATAGAATCGTTTACTTCCAATTGAATGGCCAGGCAGGACCTAAGTTTAAACTGGCATTCACAAGTCAGCACCTCTGACTGAGCAGCAGGTTAAAATAGAGCTGGAGGTGTTAGCTGGGATTTTGTAAATCTCCAGAGTAGACCTTAAATCCACAACCTTCTGATGCAGATGTATGACTTTTTCCCACTGAGTCAATGCTGTTTTATATTATAGCTGCATTAAATACCAATATTACCAGAAAATTGAGCTGATACCCCTGAAAGAAGCAATGTGCTGAAAATGACGGGACAAATTTATCTTAAAAAAATTAAGACATTTCACACAACTAATTTTGACATTCAATTGATCAGTACAAATGATCTGTGACTATTGATGCCTGATTTAATTGTTCTGATAATGTAAATTCTAATGCCAAATTTAACTATCAATTAGCATTTTGTCATGCTGCTGAGTTTAATTAAATTATCACACTGATTTCAATAGCAGTCCAAGTGCATGCCATTTCATAGACTGAGAATTGTCTGATGGAGATGGAATTGCTGGCAATGGCTTATCAATCTTCCAGTCTTGTCCTGGAACCCACATGTAATCTCCAAGCTGTGAACACAAGTTTCACGAGTAAAATTAAAGGTGTAATGATTTTCTTTGAACACTTTATGCTGATTTTAAAAAAAAGTAATTGGCAATTGGGGAAAAGCCGTTGAGTGACAGTACAGGATCATCCAATTGGATGATAAAGACTGTTCAATGTTCAAATAATGTGGGAAGATGATGCCATATGTCATCCGACCAATGATGGGAATGTGAAACATTGAGTCAGACTTCCCTCCCTCGTGATGAAACCTTCAAGAAAATGTCCAACAAGTTGATATGTCAGCACTCAAAGGGCATCATCAAATATCACAGATATTCAGTTTTTACCATGTCAAATCCACTGCTAATGGAACACTGAAAGCAATCTTATGAAAACCTCGAATGGGGAGAAACAAAGTGCAGATAAGTGAAGAATTTCACTTTGCTTGTTATAAGTTCCCATGTTATCCTCTTTTGACGTGTTATATATTGTGTACATTTGTCATGTGCAAACAAGTTGTGTACACCAGTTTTCACACTGTGTCTACAGATTTGTATATTGATGGATAGAATCCAGCACAATTGTGATGTGACTCAAAGTGAGATCTTGCAAAGGATGTTGCAGGTAGACAGTGAAGAAGGCATTTGGAAAGCTTACCTTTATTGGACAGTGCATTGAGTATAGGAGTTGGGAGGTCATGTTGTGACTGTACAGGACATTGCTTAGGCCACTTTTGGAATACTGCGTGCAATTCTGGTCTCCCTGCTGTAGGAAGAATGCTGTGTAACTTGAAAGGGTTTAGAAAAGATTTACAAGGCTGTTGCCGGGGTTGGAGGGTTTGAGCTATAGGGAGAGGGTGAATAGGTTGGGACTATTTTCCTGGAGCGTCGGAGGTTGAGGCGTGTCCTAATGGAGGTTTATAAAATCTAGAGGGGTATGGATAGGGTGATTAGTCAAGGTCTTTTCCCCAGGGTAGGGAAGTCCAAAACTAGAGGGAATAGGTTTAATTAAAGTGAGAGGGAAAATGTTTAAAAGGGACCTAAGTGGCAACATTTTCACACAGAGGGTGGTGTGTGTATGGAATAAGCTGCCAGGGGAAGTGGTGGAGGCTGGTAAAATTCCAACATTTAAAAGACATCTGGATGAGTATATGAATAGGAAGGTTGAGAAGGAAATGGGCCAAATTCTGGCAAATAGGACTACATTCATGTCAGATATCTGGTTGGCATGGATGAGTTGAACCTAAGGGTCTGTTTCCATGCTGTACAAGTCCATGATTTTATGTAAAGCTGAAATCCTGAAAAATTAACTCTCTTCCTTTCCACAAAGGTGATATACTTCTTCAACAATAGTCTCTGACATTCTGGGCTTGTCTTGCACATGAGGATGTTAGTGCTTGAATGAATTAACAAAGGGATAGCAATGCTTGTGTATCTGTTCCAAAACCCAGCAGGAGATGAGAAAAATATGTCTTTAAGGTGCCATTTTAAAGTATATTTAGGGAGTCCCACATATTTTGATTTACATACTTATTTTCATCAACATGTTTAGCCTTTTCTGTGCAGAGAACGTTGTTGCCAATGTCACAGATTGTTGACATGGCTACTTACAAAGAGCAAGAATGTCAATCTAAAAATTGAGATAAATATCGAAGGAGCATTGTTGAAATGAATGGGCTTTTGAATATGTTCTCACCTCTGCTTTGATAATTGTGTTGCTGAGGGAAAACCAACTCACAAAGGCAGATGGATGTTATCTCTTTGAATTAAACTTCAGTCAAATGTTGAGTGTCTATAATCAAGATATTTGCATATTTTGAATTGTGAACATTGACACGTTGAATAGTTGAAACATTGAGGAAGACTTGTATGGACAACAAAGAAAGTAGATTATAATTATACACCCTGATTAGCAACCCAAATTTCTTTTGGATATGATTCTATGCCTTCCAGCCAAGAAGGAATATATTATTGTGTGAAAATATAATTAAAAAACAGTCAGGATTCCTAATTTTGCTTTTGACAAATTTGTATAGTTAATGGCTGAGTCAGGCAGACCAGGACATACACTTGAACTGTGATCTGTCTTGGTCTTGTGTCTGCATTGAGTTTTGTTATACCACAGACAAGAAAAAGGTAAGGCTATTATGGATGAACTTAAGGACCAAGAATTGTAAAGTAGACCAGGATTTTCTATTCTCAATTGCTATTTTGAGCTTGCTGCAGAAACCATACATTTATGGGTATTGAGCGAGGATGTGGGTTACGTTAGCTACAGTATTATCACTGCTGAAACTTTGGCTTAACACAAGAATAATGTACCCTTTACAAACCATTTGGAAGGTGATTCGTCTCAGATGAACAGCACAAAAACCAATCAGTATTACCTTGCAGGATTGAGGAGTGAATACTAAATTTGTGGGGTTATGGCAATTGGTTGCATGTGTTAAAACGTGAAATTGTTGTCAGTATGTTCTTTGCTCGCTGAGTATCTGTTGTTCCGTCAGTAACATCCTAGCCTTAGAAGGTTGTGTCTTCAAGTCCCACTCCAGGACATGGAAATAAAACCAGCAGCACAATTTTATCCTAGCTCACTTACTTTCACGCTGTTGTCTTTGTCACAAACGGCAATACGGTGAGCATCATTTTGAAGTTAGAAACGTAGAAAGAAGGAACAGAAGTAGGCCATTCAGCCCTTTGAGTCTGCTCCACCATTCAATGTGATAATGGCTGATCATCTAACTCAGTTAACTTTCTATCCATACCCTTTGATCCCTTCAGCCCTAAGAACTATATCTATCTCCTTCCTCAAAGCATCCATTGTTTTGGCCTCAACTGTTTTCATTGGCAGAGAATTTCATAAGCCCACCACTCTCGTTGGTAAATTGTCATCTCAGTCCTGAATGGTGTACCCCTTATATTTAAACTGTGACCACTGGTTCTGGACTCTGCAGTCACCAGGAACATTCTTCCTGTATTTCCCTTGTTAGAATTTCATAGGTTTCAATGAGATTCTTCCCCTCTCATTCTTCTAAAGGTGGGGGATGGTGGGTGGGTGGAGGTGATGGCCTAGTGGTATTATCGCTGGCCTGTTAATCCAGAGACCTGGATAACATTCTGGGGACCCGGGTTTGAATTCCGCCACAGCAGATTTGAATTCAATAAATATCTGGAATTAAGAATCTAATGATGACTGTGAATCCATTGCCGATTGTCAGGAAAAACCCATCTAGTTCATAAATGTCCTTTAGGGAAGGAAACTGCCATCCTTACCTAGTCTGTCTACATATGATTCTAGACCCACAGCAATGTGGTTGACTCTTGACTGCCCTCTGGGCAATTAGGGATGGGCAATAAATGCTGCCCAGTCAGCAACGCCCTCATCCTGTGAATGAATAAAAACAAACTGAAGATAGGCAAACCATAAAAGTCACACACCATTCAAAATCGGCTTTCCTCTGATTCTCCTGATAGCATTTGAATGTATCTTGCAGTTCTCACTCCTAGAGATAGCAAAAATTGTTTTTCATTGACACTACCTGGGAAAAAGGCCTGGCTATGCAGACCAAACACTCACCATAGAAACAGTTGGATATTCACCTTACTGATACTATCAAAATATAAATGGGGCCATTTATACACTTCCATGTTATACAGAGGGCACCAAATGTATTTAGAAATTCCCATCTTTGAATTGTATTTCTCCATAGACTGCTTCTCCCCATATGTCACCTGCTCTAGCTCTCAAATTGCACTCCTTCAGGGCTACAGCCCTCCAACATAGGTCGCTATAGCTTCGGCTGCTTATATTCTGGCCTTTCCCTCCTCTTTTAAACTTACTGTATTCCAAAGTGGCATCTGTCATAATACATTCTTTTGTGGCTTGGTATCAAATTTTCTGTGATAAGGCTTTTGCGAAGTTTTACAATGTTCAAGATGCCATATAGATTCAAATTGTTCTTGTTGAAAGGCAAAATGGGTAGTGCGCGAGTAAAAATGCCAGCCAAGGTATTGGTCCATCTTAATAGAAGCTCTGACCTCAGGCTTGCATTGTTGCTGTCAAGTTTATTGTATATCAAAGTGAAATGAATGTAGGGATTTGAAGGGTTAAAACGTCTTGTGCTGAAATTTCATTTCAACATGCCAAATATAAGAAGTGCACCGGTACCAGCAATATCCATGTCAGCAGCAGGCAAGTTGAACAGCTCTGGGTCATAACATAGGGTGTAAATCTTTAAATTGTAAAACTAGTTGCAGCAATCACTGCCTCTGCACAATCCCTATTTATTGAGACTTAATTATTGAAATTCAATAGGGAGGGGGTGGTGGCTGCAAGAAATATGGAGGAAGCCTACAGTGGGTAAAATAAATGCAATAAATCTTAGCAACAAGCTAGGTCAATTCTATTTGATCTTGTTAAAACAAACATCCTTAATAACACATTTTTAATGGTTGTCAGCTCAGATAATGCTAACTCCCCTTTAAACCTGGCATCATCGCCCCACTCCTGGGCAAACAAATGATGACCCATTCCCCTGAGACCCCACTATACTTGTTAACTGTTGCTTCACCTTGAACTTTTCCTTTTCTTTCCAACATTGTTCGAGGTGTTGCAACGTCCCAAACCTGTGTGGAACTTACATCAAGCCCTTATTTTTGGATTCCTGGAAACAAGCTCCTGTCTTTGACATAATGCTGAGGTGACTCTTACCAAAGTCATGACTGGCATCCTAGTTAACTATTGCATATAACTGTGTAAAAAAAAAAAAAGAGTTTTTAAGACCAGTTCTTTTAGGCAAAAAAAGTATGCAGTTGACTCTTACAGGACTTATATTTTCAGTTGGTTGTTGAAAGGTGGTGGAAGCAGGTTCAGTTGAGGCATTCCAGAAAACATTGGATAATTATTTGTGTGGAAATAATGTGGGAAAGTAAGAGGAAAATACAGGAGACTGGCACTAGGTAATGATGTTTGTTTGAAGAATTTGTACAGGTATGACGGACCGCATGGCTTCCTTCTGTTCAGTAACATCTCATTGATTCTAGGATTCTCCAAAGTGACACTGATGTTGGTTGTTGGCCATGGTCCTGAATGCAGCAGGCACCACTCTCCAAGGCTACCAACCAGTATTTATGATGTTTAAATGGCAAAAAAAGAGCAACAAAGTGAAAAACATCCACTGGACTGTTCACAGCAATCCCACATCGAAGGTAGTGCAAGATATAGAAAAAAGTAAAGGGTTTAGGATCCAAAGGTTGATGTTGACTGTTACACAAGAATCTATCACTTGAGTAGGTAACACAGTGTGGAGCTGGAGGAACATAGCAGGCCAGGCAGCATCAGAGGAACAGAAAAGCTTTCCTGCTCCTCTGATGCTGCCTGGTCTGCTGTGTTCTTCCAGCTCCACACTGTGTTACCTCAGGCTCCAGCATCGGCAGTTCTTACACTTGAGTAGTATGCTTTCTCCTGTTTGACTTGTCTACAGATATAACATGGTTTTTGCACAAAATGTGACTCCTCCATTGTCTGGACTCCTCCATTGTCTGGCTGAGTGAAACAGCACTTGCCTGCTTTCTTTGTATCTACCCTGTTGTAGTCAGAGAGCCACCTGGAATAGATTCTGTTCTCAGTGCTGTGCCATTATCTCTGGTCATAGAGACATACAGCATAGGAACAGACCATTTGGTCCATGCCGACCATGTTCCCAAACTAAACTAGTCCCACTTGACTGCATTTGGCCCATATCCTTCCAAACCTTTCCAACACATTTATTTATCCAACTGTTGTAACTGTACCTGGATCTACTACTTCCTCTGCCAGTTCATTCCACACACAAACCACTTTCTGTGTAAAAAAAAAGTTGCCCCTCATGACCTTTTTAAAACATTCTCTTCTCACTGTAAAAATATGCCTCCAGTTTTGAACTCCCCCACTCTATGGAAAAGACCCTTGCTATTCACCTTATCTATGCTCCGCATGTTTTATAAGTCTCTAAAAGGTCACCCTTCAATCTCCTATACTCCAATGAAAAAAATCCCAGCCAGTCCAGCCTATTTTTATATCTCAAACCCTCCATTCCTGGAAACATGCTAATAAATCTTTTCTGAACCCTCTTCAATTTACTAATATCCTTCCTATAGCAGGGCAACCAGAACTGCGTACAGTCCTGCAGAAGAGGCCTCACCAAAGTCCTGTACAACCTCCACATGATGTCTCAACTTCTATACTCAAAGGTCTGAGCAATGAAGGCAAGCTTGCTCCACGCCTCCTTAACCACCCTTTCTATCTGTGATGCAAATTTAAGAGAATTATATATATGACTCCCTAGGTCTTTCTGTTTTATAATGTTACCCTTGGTGCAGGGGGCAAGGATTCAGGTGCCTGGATCATTGGGATCATTTCTGGGCCAAAGGTGACCTATTCAAGCGGGACAAGTTGCACCTGAACTGGAGGGGGACCAATATCCTGGTGGGGAGATTTGCTAGTGCTGCAAGGGAGGGTTTAAACTAGATTGGCAGGGGAGGGAGATCCTCAACAGCAGGGAGGCAAGAACGAGGCTGGAAGGAGATACAGTCATCAGCAAGAGCAAGTTGAAGAGACAGGTCAGGCTGGAACAGGATAGGGAGTGAGGAATGCCTGTTGGATTAAACTGCGTCTATTTCAATGCAAGACAGCTGGCAGGTAAGGCCGATGAACTCAGGGCATGGATAGGTACGTGGGAATGGGATATTATAGCCATTATGGAAACATGGCTAAGGGAGGGACAGGACTGGCAGCTTAATGGGCCGGGGCACAGGTGCGTTAGGCAAGACAGAGGTGGAGGGAATAGGAGAGGGAGAAATGCATTTTTGATTAAGGGAAGTATCACAGCAGAGATGAAATAACTGAGGGATCATCCAGTGAGGTTTTGTGAGTGGAGCTAAGAAATAAGGAGGGAATGGTGACATTATTGGGGTTGTACTACAGGCCCCCAAATAGTCAACGGGAATTAGAGGAACAAATATGCAGGGAGATTGCAGAGACTTGCAGGAGAGATTGGGTTGTCATAGTGGGTGATTTTAATTTTCCCAACATAGACTGGGACTGCTATGGTGTTAAGGACTTACAAGGAATAGAATTTATTAAGAGTGTTCAGGAAAGTTTCGTCCAGCAGTATATAGAGTGTCCTACTCAAGAAGGGTCAAAACTCAACCTACTGTTAGGAAATAGGGCAGGACAGGTGACTGAGGTGACGGTGGGGGAGCACTTTGGGACCAGTGACCGTTGTTCTATTAATTTTAAAACAGTTATGGAGAGAGGCAAAACTGGTCACAGGTTCAAGTTCTAAATTGGGGCAAGGCAAATTTTGATGGAATTAGACAGGAGCTTGCAGGGGTTGATTGGAATCGTTTGTTTGCAGGCAAAAGAATCTCTGGCAAGTGGGAGGCCTTTAAATGTGTGATAGCTAGAGTTCAAGGTCTGTATGTTCCTGTGAGGGTGAAGGGCAAGGTTGGTAGGAGTAGGAAACCTTAGATGACAAGAAATATGGAGCTTTGACCAGAAAAAAAGAAGCAAGCATGGCTCGGATAGAGGCAGCTGGGATCAAGGGAATCCCTGGAGGTATATAAGGGATAGAGGAGATTACTGAAGAAGGAAATCAGGAGGGCCAAAAGGGGGCACCAGATAGCTTTGGCTGAGAAGATTAGGTTGAATCCAGAGAGATTATTTATGTATATTAAAGGAAAAAGAATAACTAGAGAGAGAATAAGACACCTCAACAACCAAAGTGTATGTGGAACAACAGGAGATGGGCGAGGTCCTCAATGAATATTTCTCCTCTGTGTCTAACGTGGAGAAAGAAATGAAGACTTGGGAACTTGGGGAAGTTAGTGGTGATATCTTAGGGACAGTCCATATCACAATAGAAGAGGTGTTGAGTGTATCAGAATGTATGAAGTTTGATAAATCTCCTGGTCGTGAACAGATATATTCAAGAAACCTGCAAGAGACTAGAGAAGAAATTGTGGGGGCCCTGGCTGATATATTTACATCATCATTAGCCACAGGTGACGTCCCGGAAGACACGGGGGTAGCGAATGTTGTGCCTTATTCAAGAAGGGCTGCAAAGAAAACCTGGGAATTATAGACCAATAAGCTTAACATCTGTTTCAGAGATAGTAGGAACTGCAGATGCTGGAGAATCTGAAATAACAAGGTGTAGAGTTGGATGAACACAGCAGGCGATGCTGCTTGGCCTGCTGTGTTCATCCAACTCTACACCTTGTTATCTCAGCTTAACATCTGTGGTAGGTAAGTTACTTGAGAAGATTCTGAGGGATAAGATATACATGCATTTGGAAAGACAGGGTTTGATTAGGAGTGGTCAGCATGGCTTCATGCGTGGGAGATCATATCTCACAAATTTGTTAGAGTTCTTTGACGAAGTGAGCAGGAAGGTTGTTGAGGGAAGGACGGTAGCCGTAATCCATATGGATTTCACTAAGGCCTTTGATAAGGTTCCACATGGTAGGTTGCTCTGGGAGGTAAGATCACATGGAATCCAGGGAAAGCTGGCAAATTGAATACACAATTGGCTTGATGAGAGGAAGCAGAGGGTAATAATGGAAGGATTCTTGTCGGACTGGAGGCTTGTGATTAGTGATGTGCCTCAGGAGTCGATGCTGGGCCCATTGCTTTTTGTTATCTATATCAATGGTTTGGATGAGAATGTACAAAGCATGATTAGTAAGTTTGAGGATCACACTAAAATAGGTGGTATCATGGACAATGAGGAAGGTTATCAGAAATTGCCCACTTGTTCAGTTGGCGAAGTGGACTGAGAAATGGGAAATGAAGTTTAATATAGATAAGTGTGAGGTGTTGCATTTTGGAAAGTCAAATCAAGGTTGGAGTTTCAAGGTGAAAATGGTAGGTCCTTAAGGAGTGTAGTGGAACAGAGGGACCTTGGCAGTCAGGTGCACGGTTCTCTGAAAGTGGACTCACAGGTAGACAGGGCAGTGAAGAAGGCTTTTGGCACACTGGCATTCATTAGTCAGGACATTGAACATAGAAGTTGGGAAGTTATGTTGCAGTTGTACAGGACATTGGTGAGGCCACACTTGGAGTGTTGCACTTCGTCACCTTGCTACAAAAAGGATGTTATTGAACTCGAAAGAGTGCAAAAGAAAATTACAAGGATGTTGCCAGGACTCAAGGGGCTGACTTATAGGTAGAGGTTGGACAAGCTAGGACATTTTTCTTTAGAGCGTAGGAGACTGAGGGGGGTTCTTATTAAAGTGTATAAGATCATGAGAGGCATGGATAGGGTGTATGCACTCAGTCTTTTTCCCAGGATTGGGGAATCAAGGACTAGGGGGCATCAGTTTAAGGTAAGAGGGGGAAGAATACATGGGAACAGAAGGACATAGAACATAGAACATTACAGCGCAGTACAGGCCCTTCGGCCCTCGATGTTGCGCCGACCTGTGAAACCAATCTGAAGCCCATCTAACCTAAACTATTCCATTATCATCCATTTGTTTATCCAATGACCATTTAAATGCCCTTAAAGTTGGCGAGTCTACTATTTTTGCAGGCAGGACATTCCATGCCCTTACTACTCTCTGAGTAAAGAACCTACCTCTGACATCTGTCCTATATCTATCACCCCTCAATTTAAAGCTATGTCCCCTCGTGCTAGCCATCACCATCCGAGGAAAAAGGCTCCCACTGTCCACCCTATCTAATCCTCTGATCATCTTGTATGTCTCTATCAAGTCACCTCTTAACCTTCTTCTCTCTAACGAAAACAGCCTCAAAACCCTCAGCCTTTCCTCATAAGACCTTCCCTCCATACCAGGCAACATCCTGGTAAATCTCCTCTGCACCCTTTCCAATGCTTCCACATCCTTCCTATAATGTGGTGACCAGAACTGTACGCAATACTCCAAGTGCGGCCGCACCAGAGTTTTGTACAGCTGCAACATGACCTCATGGCTCCGAAACTCAATCCCTCTACCAATAAAACCTAACATACTGTACGCCTTCTTAACAACACTATCAACCTGGGTGGCAACTTTCAGTGATCTATGCACATGGACACCGAGATCTTCCTGCTCATCCACACTACCAAGAATCTTACCATTAGCCCAGTACTCTGTATTCCTGTTACTCCTTCCAAAGTGAATCACCTCACACTTTTCCGCATTAAACTCCATTTGCCACCTCTCAGCCCAGCTCTGCAGCTTATCTATGTCCCTCTGTAACCTGCAACATCCTTCCGCACTATCCACAACTCCACCAACTTTGGTGTCATCCGCAAATTTACTAACCCATCCTTCTATGCCCTCATCCAGGTCATTTATAAAAATGACAAACAGCAGTGGCCCCAAAACAGATCCTTGAGGTACACCACTAGTAACTGAACTCCCGGATGAACATTTCCCATCAACCACCACCCTCTGTCTTCTTACAGCTAGCCAATTTCTGATCCAAACCGCTAGATCATCCTCAATCCCATGCCTCCGTATTTTCTGCAATAGACTACCATGGGGAACCTTATCAAATGCTTTACTGAAATCCATATACACCACATCAACCGCTTTACCCTCATCCACCTGTTTGGTCACCTTCTCAAAGAACTCAATAAGGTTTGTGAGGCACGACCTACCCTTCACAAAACCGTGTTGACTATCCCTAATCAAATTATTCCTTTCTAGATGATTGTAAATCCTATCTCGGAGCAATGTTTTTACACAGAGGGTAGTTCGCATCTGGAATGACCTTCCAGTGGAGGTGGTTGAGGTGGGTACATTAACAACTTTTAAAAGGCATTTGCATGAATACATGGATAGGAAAGGTTGATAGGTATGGATAGAAGGACATGGGCCAAGCGCAGGGAAATGGGGTTGGCGTGGATGGACATTTTGATTGGTATGGACCAGTTTGGGCCGAAGGGCCTGTCCCTGTGCTGTAAGACTATCACTCTACCTAGGGCCATACTATTAATTGTATCTGACATACCCTTGTTTGTTTTACCAAAATGCAATATCTCACATTTATCCAAATTAAATTCCATCTGCCCATTGATCCAATTGACCAAGATCTCTTTGTAATCTTGGATAATTTTCTTCGCTCTCCACTTTTCCAACAATTTTGGTGTCACCCGCAAACTTACCAACCATGCCTCCTGTACTGTCATCTAAATCATTTGTAGAAATGACAAACAAAAGTGGACCCAGTACTGATCCCTACGGAACACTGCAGGTCACAGACTTCCAGTCTGAAAAGCAACCCTCCACCACCCTCTGTCTCCTACCGTTAAGCCAATTTTGTATCCAGTTGGCAAGCTCACCCTGAATCCCACGTGATCTAACTTTACTAATTAGTCTACCATGTGGAACCTTGTCAGGGGCTTTACTGAAGTCCAAGTAAACAACACGAACCACTCTGCCCTCAACAATTTTTTTGGTTACTTCTTTAAAAAACTGAATCAAGTTTGTGAGACATGATTTCCCTCACAGAAAACCATGCTGATTATCCCTGAAAATCTATCCTTTGCCCTAGATTATTTTGCCATGGCAGTACCATTCAAAATCATGGTGTTTGTTTCCTTTACACTGATAATTGCCAGTCCTGTACCTTTACTAATTTAAATGAACTGACAGCTGGCCTGTCCCACAGTGTAGGATTAGCATGCATTTCCTCCAGTTAAATGCTGAGAAGATAGAAGCTGCTGTTATTAGGCTTTGTCAGAAACCTTATTCCTTTGCAAGTGACTACATCCCTCTCCCTGCAGTTGTCTGAGACTGAGCCAGACTGTTCATGATCTTGCATTTAAATTCATCACAAAGATCAGCCTCCTACACAATATCCATGCCGTCATTAAGATTGCCTATCCCCACATCTATGACATTCTGTCTCTTCCATCAGCTGCATATGCCTTGGGTACCAGTTCTCCAC
This sequence comes from Rhincodon typus, assembly GCF_021869965.1. Classification (NCBI taxonomy): domain Eukaryota; kingdom Metazoa; phylum Chordata; class Chondrichthyes; order Orectolobiformes; family Rhincodontidae; genus Rhincodon; species Rhincodon typus. Next base: position 86,640,904 of record NC_063338.1, read on the forward strand.
AGGTTCTGGCTTATTGACTAACCTTGATTTTCAATGCTCCTCCAATTGTGGTCCCATCTTTAGGCCATAAGCTCTGGAAATCCTCCCTCCCTCTGTCAAACTGCTTCTCAATGTCTTTTCTTTCCCTAAGGTAAATCACAAGTTGCCTCTTTGACCAAGATATTTTGATGATTTAGCCAGTATCTCCTTTGGTGACTTGTTGTCTAATTTTGTTCCAAAATACTCCAGTAAAGTGCTTTGTGACTATTCATTAATTTAAATGCACTATATAAATGAAAAGCTGTTTTTTACGCTTCTTTCTGAGTAATTTCTTTATTAGACCAGTATCAGCTAGAATTTGTGAGTGAAGGACATTCAATTCATTCATGCTATTAAGTATTTTGCTGCATAGGGTCTTGATAATTTACCCAGCCATAATGCCAGGACCCAATAGACCTTCTTATCATTGAAGACAGAGGTCTGCATGAAAAAGATTGTAATAAGATCCTGTCAAGCCCGAAATTCTGGAACCACCAAGGATACATTGTTGATTTTATTTTTCTCTGGTGGCATCACTTCAAAGGCTAAAGGTTTTGTTGAGCTATATAACTTGGGAGATCATTGAAAGCCATCTGAACATCTTGCTAACATATTTTTTCAATCATTTATAAAATTGGGAATACTTCAGACATTCCAGGTATCAAGAATTTTCAGCAAGGCAAAGAAATTAAGGATTTAGAATCAATGTGAGTTAAGTTCCAGACTAAGTGTGACCTAACTGAATGGGAGAATAAACTTTAGGGGCTGAATGACCTGCTCTGTTCTTTTGATGAAATGTGTTGTATTTGGAGGGTGTATTGATTGATTGATTGATTGATTTATTGATTTATTGTCACATGTACTGAAATCCAGTGAAAAGCTTTGTTTACGAGCAGTACGGGTAGATGACAACAAGCAAAGGATGTACAGATCAAAAAGACTCAGAGACATACAGGTTACGTTGCAGTTTACATTATTTGAGTCTAGAGTCCATTCAACAGTCTGATAATGTGTAGAAAGAAGCTTTTCCTGAACCTGCTCGTGCGTGTGTTCAGGCTTCTGTATCTTCTGCCTGATGGAACAGGTTGTAGGAGGTCATTACTGGAGTGCAATAGGTCTTTGATGATGTTGGCGGCCTTTCCGCGGCAGCAAGCCATGAAAATCGAGTCCATGGATGGAAGGTTGGCTTCTGTGATGGTCTGGGCTGTGCACACCACCTTCTGTAGTTTCTTACAGTCCTGGGCAGAGCAGTTGCCATACCAAGCCGTTATGCACCCGGACAGTATGCTTTCAATGGTGCATCTGTAGAAATTGCTGAGAGTCCTTATGGACATGCCAAATTTCCTGAGCCGCCTGAGAAAGAAGAGGCGTTGTTGTGCCTTCTTGAGTGTCATAATTACGTGGGAAGTCCAGGACAGGTCATCGATTATCATCACTTGTTAGAGATGTGTGCATGTTATGTATGTGCAAGCATTACTGTATAGAACTCTATTGTTATCGAGCTCAGTTTGGGGAACTGTTAACATGTAGCTCCAATTTGCCAGTTGTAAATTGCAGTTGATAAATGCCTTTCTGAGACCCACAATTGCTGTTTCATATACACCTAAGGCCATCTTGATGGGCTGTAAATTGAGACTGAAACTATTGAGATTCGCAGTCAACAGAATGAAATGCGGATTCTCACTTTCCCCTGTATTGACCATAAAACCTAGGCAGACTTATTGCTCTTGATCACTAGCCATTGAACAAATTGCTGAAAAGTGCTTTTATCTAGCCTGGAGAGAACCTTGTAAGAAAACAGTATATTTAAGGAAAGGTTTGAAGCAAATTTTATTTGTACAAATTTTATTCAGGAGCATGAAGAACAAAAGAATTGGCATGTGATATATAAGCGTCTTTCATGACTACAGGACATCTCAAAAGAGTTTGACCATCAATGGTTTTGGAGTGTAGTCACTGTTGTAATGTATGAGGCTTGGCACCCAGTTTGCACACAGCCAGCTCCCTCCAAGTAGCAATGCGACGATGAAATAACATCTATTTATCAGATCTGAAGAGGGCCACTGGACTCAAAATGTTAGCTTTGATTTTCTCTTTACAGATGCCGTGAGACCTGCTGAGTTTCTCCATCAACAAAAACTCAAGTTTCTGGAAAAGCTGTTAACGTTTCGGGTCTGGTGACCCTTCCTCAAAACATGGAACGTTCACTCTGATTTTCTCTTCACGGATGCTATCAGACTTGCTGTGTTTTTCCAGCAACTTCTATTTTTGTTTCTGATTTGCAGCATCCACAGTTGTTTTAGTTTTTATCGAGTTTTTCTCTCACTTTGTTATGGTTTCAGATCTCCAGTTCTTTGTTTAACAATCTATTTCTTAGATATTTGGTTACGTGATAAACATTGACCAGGACACAAGTGTTGTTGGTTCTTTTCTATTTGCTGACAGGGCAGACTGTGCTTTAGCCTCATCTGAAAGACAGCGGAATGAACAATGTTGTAATCTGTTGATACAATTCTTTCACATTATATCGTGAGTTGAGAGGAATTTCCCCAAAACAATTTTTCATGATTAGGTGCATCCTTTTAAATATCAATTCTCCCATGATAGCAAACAGAACTATTGATATGATTATCACTGACATTTTCCAGGAGATTGAGTAAAATAAGATCACGATTTAAACAAAGCAGAGATATTAATGTAACAAAAAATGTCACGGTTTTAATTAAAGATTCATACTTGTAATATTTCTGTTTTTCATTTTCCTTTGCATAACGCCAGCCCCATTATCTTCCTTCCGTTACTGTTGCCAGTAAAACAGTCAAATGTCTGCAGTGGGAATAACTTCATGTCACCCACATACTTCAGCCTTTGAATTTGGTAAGTGATGGTACGAAGAGTAGTCATACAGGCAGATCAGTGATGAGCAATTAGAACAGCACTTCTCAAAGTTTATCCCACCCAGACCTAAATTGAGGATTGAAAATTGTGATGATCCCTTGGTGAAAGTGTAGTGGTGGTGATGGGGGTGGGGTTGCTATCTGTTAAAACAGAAGCACACTGTTATATGTCTGTCAGATGTCCGTGGCAGCCATTCCTGCCTCAATGTTCAAAACCCTGAAGTTTCAGCTCACAGCATCACTTTGGAAATCCTTGAAGTAGAAGGTCAAGACTATGACCCTTTACCTGATCCCAATATGTACTGTACTACATGTTGTACTGTATAGTCTCTAAGTTTGTGAATTTTTCCTGAAACCTTTCCACCTCTCTCCATCCTTAAGATGTTCCTTAAAAAAAAGTTCAACTCTTCAACTCGTCATCAACTTAATACCTCCCTAGGAGGCTTAATGTTAAATTGTGTCTTTTATTCCTGCAAGGTGTTTTTGCAATGCTGTACTGAACCTACATTATTAATGCTGGCGTCTGCTATTGTAATGGGCAGAGTATTGTCAATAGAAGAAAGGAGTCTCTCTACAAGACTAGGTACAGCAGTCAGAAATAATGTCACCGGGGTACTGCAGTATATCAGCTGGAAAAGAGTCACTGGCAGCAATCTGAGAATAGACCCTGTAGCTAAACACTTGCTTGGCAGTGGAGACACTTGGCTTTACAAGAGCAGAAATCTCTACACAGGACATACTTTTAGTTTAAGGATAAATACCAGACTGAACTTCAATCTGCTGTGTCTTATATCTAAGGGATAGCGTGTTAATTAAATTTCAAGCAAGCATCTCTGCTCACAATTCCAGTGTGATTCCTTGGGATGATTAATTTTTTTTTACTGGAATAAGCATAAACTCTATACATTATTTAATAGGAACACATCCTTTTTGCAGTTAGATGAACCCTGGGATTTAAGCAGAACTCTGAACATGTTTCCCAGATGAACTGTTCTCCTGGTGTTCCCACCCCTGCCATATATTTTTGGGGAAGCAAGTCGGGAGATGGATCCCCCCCCGAAAATGTGACATTTTTACAATTAAACTATGTGATGCATTCTAATATTTTGTCCTTTTGTATTTTGCTGAAAGTAAGCTTGCAGGTGCAACAGGCGATGAAGAAGGCAAATCGCATTTAGAGTCATAGAGTCATACAGCACGGAAACAGACCCTTCAGTCTAAACAGTCCATGCTGACCATAATCCAAATCTAAACTAATCCTGCCTGCCTGCGCTTGGCCCATATCCCCCCCCAAAGCATTTCTTATTCTTGTACTTATCTAAATGTCTTTTAAATGTAACTATACCCACATCCACCACTTCCTCTCGAAGTGCATTCCACCCACGAATGTATCTCTATGTTAAAAAAGAATGCTCCTCTTGTTTTTTTTTAAAGCTTGTCCCTCTCACCTTAAAAATATGGCTTCTAGTCTTGAAATCTCCCTATCCTAGGGAAAAGACACCCACCATTCACCTTCTCTGTATCACTTATGGTTTTATAAACCCGTATAATGTTACCTCTCAGTCTCCTATGCTCCAGTGAAAAAAGTAAGGACACCTTCCCCGTGAGAGGATTCAAGTACAGAAGCAGGGATAACAAGATGTAGAGCTGGATGAACATGAAGATGTAGAGCTGCTTCTGTGATAGTAGGAACTGCAGATGCTGGAGAATCTGAGATAACAAGGTGTAGTGCTGGATGAACACAGCAGGCCAAGCAGCATCAGAGGAGCAGGAAAGCTGATGTTTCGGGCCTAGACCCTTCTTCAGAAAAATGTCTGGGTGTAGGCCCGAAACATCAGCTTTCCTGCTCCTCTGATGCTGCTTGGCCTGCTGTGTTCATCCAGCACTACACCTTGTTATCTCAGATTCTCCAGCATCTGCAGTTCCTACTATCACAGAAGCAGGGATGTCCTGCTAGTGACTTGGTGAGACCACACCTGGAGTACTGCTTGCAGTTTGGGTCTCCTTATCTGAGGAAGGCTGTTCCGGCTATGGAGAGGGTGCAACGAATATTTAACAGAATGAGCCCAGGGATGGCGGGGCTGATGTATGAACAAATAAACTGGATCGATTAGGGCTATGTTCACTGGAGTTTAGAAGGATGAAGGAGAGTATGAGGCAAGCCATTTAGGATTGAAATGAGGAATATTTCTTCACCCAAGAAGTGGTGAGCCAGTGGAATTTTCTGCCTTAGAAAGCAGTTGAGACCAAAATATTGAATGTTTAGGAGTTAGATACAGTTTTAGGGATAAAAAGATCAAAGGGTATGGGGAGAAAGTAGGAACAGGAGAGTGAGTGAGATGATCAGCCATGATCATGTTGATTGTGATGGAGGTTCAAAGGGCCAAGTGACATACTCCTGCTCCTATTTTTTAATGTTTCCAGCATTGCTAACTCTTTCTCCATTCCTTGAATATTGCATTTTTGGTTTGAGAAAAATAAACCTGCATAAGAAATTTACACTTGAACTTATCAATTCTCAGTAAACTGCTTCTGATTCTGGATTTTCTGAAGGATACCTTAATTGGCATTCTTCCCAAATCCCAAACTTCTCCCATTTCCACCTAGAGGCGGTTTACAGATCCAGAATTTGTAATGTAGACAATTAAAGGTACTTTGATCGAAAAGGAAACCACCTAATCTCAGAAATTTGAATCAAAACCCTCCAAAAGTAAATCAAAGCATAAACGATGTTGCTTGGAATGGAAGGTGTGAGTTATAAAGAGAGGCTGGTTAGGCTGGGACTTTTTTCCCTGGAGCATAGGAGGTTGAGGGGTGACCTTATAGAGGATTATAAAATCATGAGGAGCATAGATAAGGTGATTGACAGTTGTTTTCTTTTCCTTAGGGTGGGGGATTTCAAGACTCGGGGGCATATTTTTGAGGTGAGAGGAGAAAGATTTTAAAAAGAGAGGCAATTTTTATTTACACAGAGGGTGGTTCGTGTGGAATGAACTTCCCGAGGAAGTGATCGATGTGGGTACAGTTACAGCATTTAAAAGACAGATAAGTACATGAATAAGAAATGTTTGCAGAGATATGAGCTAAGCTCAGGCAGCTGGGACTAGTTTAGTTATGGATTATGGTTGGCATGGTCTGGTTGGACCGAAGGGTCTGTTTCCATGCTGTATAATGCTATGACTGACACCACATGCCACTCACCCTAGAATTATATAAGGGATGTTATCGCACCGCATGGCCATGTCAGTTAGTTACAGTCAGGATGATGTCCTACCCCCAAGAGCTGTGGCCAGTTAAGTCCCTAGTGTACCACTGGGAGTGGTGACCGTGATTGGAACTGCAGACAGTTCCACACCTCTGAGGACAGCCCAGGTAAGTCAGTGGTTGCATAGGGCCATGCTAGCAGATTTGAGCAACGGAGCGGGTGTCTGAACAGGGCGAATGTGGTGGTACTGTCATATGGAAGTTCGTGTTGTCATTGTGCAAAAGGATTCCCAAACAGGCAGGAGCTGCCTTCAGTCCACAAAAAGGGCTGCCACCCTGTGTTATGGGCACCTCCCGTAAAATACCAGCACTGGCAGGAGATGGCCTTGAGTTAGTACTATTTGGCTGAAGGATAGAGCTGCATCCGCCCTGCCATTAGTGATGTATCAGTGAGGCAGATAGGTGCTTGGCATGGTGAACTTTAGCTTATTCATATTCCTAAAGCCAAAACTTGTCAAGCTTACATCAGGGAGGTATTCTCAGTTGCATCACCAGTGACACACATTTGGCAGCTCTCTGGTGTACATTTGCTAATTAGATTCAAAATGAGCTTAGTGACACCAAAGGTGCTGTGCAACAACATTCACATGAAAAAAAAAACCTTTGAAGCTAAGACTTGATCTATAGCCAAGACATACTGGGCTTGTTGGTGCCCATGGTCCTGGGCATTTCCTGGGCATTTTTGAAGAGTCACAGGACCCAAAACATTAACTCTGATTTTTCTTCACAGATGCTGTGAGACCTGCTGAGATTTTGCAGCAACCTCTGTCTTTGGTCCTGATTTACAGGATCCACATTTCTTGTGGTTTTTATTGTGCCTTTTCGCATGTTTGGCATCAATGTCATATCGTTTTCTCACTTTGCTCAGTGCTTATATCTAGCTCCTAACATAAGATGAAAAAAAAAGAGAAAATCTAATTAGATCACACTTGGAATGTTACATTCTATTCTGATCTCCATGGTAGAGCAGCATTGGAGGAGTTGCAAAAAGAAAAGATTACTGATGATTGATACCAAAGCTGGCTAATTGTAACAACCAGATAGGATAGAAGAGCTAGGGCTCTTTTCTGTAGCATAGCGAAGGCTGAAAATTCTTGTAATGGATCTCACTAAATTTAAGAAATGTTTTGATAGGGTTGATATTGCTGCAAAGCGTGGACAAAATCCAAGTTTGGGCTGATTTATGGCAGGTGAAATTTGAGATCCACAAATAGCAAGCAGTGAACATGTCCAACAATAGTTCTAATCCCCACCCCTTGATGTTCATTGGCAATAGCATCATTGAATCCAGAGCTATCAGCATAAATCTGAAATTTAAGGCTTGGCTACCATTCGTTGTCATCAAGACCCATCTAGTTTAACAATTATCTTTAGGAAAGGAGATCTACCACCTTTGCCTGATCTGACCTATGCATGACTCCAGGCCTATAAGAATGTGATTGACTCTTAACTACCGTCTGAAATAGTCTAGCAAACCAATTCAGTTCAAGGGCAATTAGGGATGGGTAACAGATGCTGGCCTTTCCAGTAACGTCAACAAGAACAATGACAAAAACAATAATGTAGACACATTTGAAGGGAAGATTATAGGGAAGGGAACAGTAAGACGGACAGATGGGATTAGATGAAGTGTGTGGGAGGAGGATTATATGGAGTGTAAAAAATTAAAAATTAAATGTTGGACAAAATGACTGATTTCTGTACTTTTTTTATAAAGGATTGCCACTTTTTGGGCTTAACTGGTGACAATGACATTTGTTTGTTTCTATGTATGTGTTAGAAATACACCTATTATGAGGCACAATGTCAATTTCCTTGAACACTTTCTTTTAGAGTCATAGTCATAGAGGCATAAAGCAGAGAAACAGACTTTTCGTTCCAACTCATCCATACTGACCAGATATCTTAAACTAATCTAGTCCTATTTGCCAGCATTTGCCCATATCCTTCTAAACCCTTCCTATTCATATACCCATCCAGATGCCTTTTAAATGTTGTAATTATACCTGTCTCTGCCACTTCCACTGGTACCACATTCCATACACACACACTGTCTGTGTGATGGAAGTTACCCCTCATGTCCTTTATAAATCTTTTTCCCTCAACTAAACCCATGACTTCTAGTTTTGGACTCCTCTAGCCTAGGATTTGTGGGACGTGTGTGTCACTGACTCTGCCCGCATTTAGTGCCTGTCTGTAGTTGCCCTTAAGAAGGTGGTGATGAGCTGCATTCTTGAGCCACTGCAGACCCGCACTGCTATTAGGGAAGGAATTTCAGGATTTTGATCCCATAACAGTGAAGGAACAGTGATATTTTCCTAAGTGAGGAAGGTGAGTGACTTGGAGGGGAACTTGCAGGTAGTGATGTTCCCATGTATCTGCTGCCCTTATCCTTCTAGATGGATGTAGTCATGGGCTTGGAAGGTACTGTTTAAGGACTAAATTTCTGCACTGCATCTTGTAGGTTGCAACCCTGCTGCTATTGAGTCAGCATTGAAGGGAATGCATATTTGCCATAGTGCCAGAGGACCGTAGGGCTATTCTGTTAATAGAGAGAGGTGACTGTTGGTCAGTTTAGAATCATAGAATCCCTGCGGTGTGGAAACAGGCCCTTCAGCCCAACAAGTCCACACTGACCCTCGGAGTGTCTCACCCAGACCCATCCCCCTATAACCCACCTAACCTACACATCCCTGAACACTGTGGGGGATTTTGGCCAATCCACCTAGCCTGCACATCTTTGGACTGTGGGAGGAAACCGCAGCACCTGGAGGAGACCCATGCAGACGCGGGGAGAATGTGCAAACTCCACACAGACAGTTTATCCGGAGGGTGGAATTGAACCTGGGTTCCTGGCGCTGTGAGGCAGCAGTGCTAACCACTGAGCCACCGTGCCGCCCCTTAACCTGAGGGTCACCACACCTCAGGTGAGGGTGAGAAGGCAGGGCCTTCATGGTAACCTGAGTCATTTTGAGAAATGAACCAGCCCTGTTTGTGTAACTCTGCACCGCAAACAGGCCATCCAACCATCTGAGCTAATAGAACAAGAAAATAATTGAGCAGTATAGCAATAGATAAAGGAGAGGTGCTGAAAGGGCTGGTAGCACCCCAGGCAGAGAAGCCACCAAGGGTTGGGTTGAGATGCATCCTCGATTGCTGAGAGAGGTAAAGGAGCAAATTGCAGAGCCATTGACAGAAATTTCCTAGGCCTTTCTGAACACATGATTAGTCCTGGGAGACTGGAGAATTGGAAACGTGATGCTGTAGATTAAGAAAGGGGACAAAGGATAACTTAGGAAACTACGGACCTATCTGCTTAAAATCAATAGTGGGAAACCTGATGGAGGCCATAATACAGAAAAAGGTGAATTCACAATTCCAGAAAAATAAGTTAATACTAGACAGTCAACTTGGTTTTTTCAAGGACAGGTCACATATGATAAGTTTAATTGAGTTCTTTGACAGGGTGATACAGGCAATGGATGAGGTTAGTGCTGTGGATGTTGTATATTTGGACTTTCAGAAAGCATTTGACATGGTGCATTTGATACTGTCCACTAACCGCGGGAGTGGCATTTATGTCAGTCTCCCAGGAGAGCTCCTCCTGCACCTCCCTGATTAAGTGGGAGGGTGAAAGGGGCTAATGTGTGATTCACAGGCATTTTGGTAGCAAATAGCAGATGTTTTGTACTGATGGATCCTTGGCAGTATAGATTTGAAATTGGCTCAAAGATCAGAAGCCGAGAGTAGATATAGATGGATATAGATGTCGAAATGGGCTGACACCTGGCAAATGAACTTCAGTGCAGAGAAATGTGAAGTAATGCATTTTGGTTGAGACAATACTGACTCAATGTAGGGAGTACAGGAGCAGAGGGGCCTTGGGGTTCAAGCACCTAATGCTCTTAAGGTGAGCAGGCAAGTTGATACAATGATTAAGAAGGCTTGGAGGATCTGTGGGTTTATAAATAGAAGCAGAACGTAAAGGCAAGGGAGTAATGCTACACCTCCACAAACCATTGGTCATACTACATCTGGAGTATTGTGTTAAATTCTGGGCACTTTATTTAAGGAAGGATGTTAAAGTCCGAGACGGAGTGCAAAGGAGATTTACTAGAATGATACCAGGAATGAGAGATTTTAGATACACAGAAAAATCAGAGAAACTGGACTTATTCCCCCTAGAGCAGAGAAGTCTAAGAGATGACCTTATTAAGGTGTTCAAAATTATGAGCGATTTTTACAGGATAAAGAAGGATGTTCTGTTTCCACTAGATGGTTTGCCAGTAACTAGGGGTCACCATTTCAAGATCATCAGAGGAGAGCTAAGAGTGAGATGAGGAGAAACGTCTTTACTCAGAGAATTGTTAGCATTTGGAATGTGCTGCCTGTGAGACTGGTGGAGGCAGATTCCTTGGGAGGTTTGAAAAGACAGCTGGATATATTTTTGAAAGTGATGAATTGAGAGGGCTACTGAAATAGGGCTGAACAGTAGGACTATTTGGGTAGCTCTTTTGGGACCCATTGCAGACACTAGTACAGGACAGCTAGCTGAATGGCCTCATTCTGTACCATAAAATTCTGTGATCCTCCGATGAGGCGTATCTCGTCTGCATTTTGCACAACCTTTTTCTCAAAATGTTACTGAATCGTTTATTTTTAACCTAACTGCGTAGATATTGACTGGTGAAATAATTCTAACAAATCTCTGCACTTAGAACACAAAGTGAAAATGCTGGTGTCTGAGTAATTTGACACACAAACCATTTGCCTCAATAATTGACCTTCGAACAGGTACAAAGAATAGGAAATAAAATAAATACATATGAATCTTGAACAATCCACAGCTATTCTTCAATGTCAGAACAATTTAGAACTGAGATTATGTGATGGGTAGAAAGATTAAAATCACATTCAACACGCTTTGAGGTGCTTTAGAATTCATTGTTATTCTTAAGTGGAGAAAAATGATCAGATAAACGTTGCATCTTGTCAATGATATATCTTGAGAGTCAGAGGACTGCATATTGAACATAAAATTACAATTTCCCTAAGAGTTTTGAATAAAATGAATTTTAGGCTATTCCTCCAGCATGGATCATTAGCTAACAATATATTGGTAATTATTGACTTATTCACTTATTCGTTGCTTACCATACAAACAGAAATTGATATCTCTTCAAGTCTGCTCTGGCTTTTTACTGTAAATTAGAACCATTACTTTGCACAGTAAACTGTGTCAATTTTTAGCAATGTTCAGTCTTTGAGTGAGGGCTTAATCAATATATTTGCAAAGCATAATTGTGAGTTTACTTTCTCTCTTACAGATCATTGCAGTAATAAGGCTGCTTTGCCATTAATGGTTTGCATAATTACTTGTGGCAATCCTTGTTTTTTTATTTCTGACAAGCTCACTAGCACTTCATTAATAAAGAGGACAGTATGGAACCATTTAGTAATTACTTTCGTGTATTTTGCCATTATATGCACAAATGTCATTGCTAGATGCTGTTGTGGTTACATGTGAATGAATTCAGATTCACATTCATTAGTTATTATTAACTGTTCAGAACTTGGTGGAGTAGCAGGCACTCTGCCCAACCAATCATGAGCAAGACACAAATTTAATTAGATTTCGCATTCAGATTCTTTTTTCATAAGTAGGTCTTTCAAATGAAGTACACTCAAGCCGCGCATAGTCACTAAGCAGAATAGCATTTGTTGAAATACTATCTAATGGGAAAGGAGATCCTCTGGGGCCTGTGCAGTACACTTTCAAATCCTACTTGATGGCCACAGAACATGCGTTCATAATGCAGCCAAACAGGTTCACTATCAGCAAAATCCTTCCAACATGCTGATTGCAGGAGGTAAAAGCAGGAGAGACTCCTAGCCTGCAATGCATGATGTGGAGGGGCACCGCTCAAGCTAAAGCTCCAGTTCCAGACTGATGACCCTTTCCAAATAAAGAAGCACGAATGAAAATAATCTTCAGCACCTGCTTGGTCTACCATATGAGAAGCCTGGAAGTATGGGTTTATGGAGAATTGCTTTGAGGAGTGCATGAAGTATCACAATGACGCTTAGATCGTGCTGTTCTGAAGCTGACATGAGTCCGGTTGTTGGGGGCAGAGCAGAGGAAGTTTAACCCTGCATGTGGAGATGAATGGAGATGAATTAGCTTTATTGTCCATATACTCAATCAGTACAATGAAGAGTTTATACGTTGCCACTTACAGCGCCAACGTAGGTGCAAAGGTGCCTAGGTACAGCTTGTTTAGTTGCAAGATCTTAGAAAATGGAGAAATAAAATGTCCCGCGTTGCCAAAAATAATGTGCTTATGCCTTGCCTGATTGGAAAGTTCTTTACTTTATAAAATGGGAACAAACCAATGTCAGTAACTCTCAATGTTATAAATAAGTTAACAAAAGAAAACTTGATGATGATCACAAGGTGCGACTTTGCCTTTCACTTCCTGTTTGAAGTGGAGTTTGATGGAGGAGGGTGATGAGATAAGACTTCATACTCGTGCTTGCTTCTGATCACCTAGCATCATTCTGTGCCACCTTGGAATGGAGTAGGAGACAGTAAGGACCGCAGATGCTGGAAGCTAGAGTCAAGAAATGTGGAGCTGGAAAAGCGCAGCAGGTCAGACAGAATCCGAGGACTTAGAATGGAGAAAGTTTGTTTCATGGAACTAATAACGTCAAGACAGAAGTGATGCTGCTGAACTTACATTACAAACATCTTTCACTCAAACAAAAGCAAAATCTGGGAACCTGAAGTAAAACAGAAACTGCTGGAGACAGTTCAGTGGGCCAGGTAGGCTCTGTAGAGGTGGAAATTGAGCTGACGAGCTGAATTTTTTTGGAGGTGGACAAGACGCACAGACAAGGCTGAAAATGGGAAGTGACCTTGTTTCACCACATGGTGGCACCCCATGCTTGTGGCAGTCGATAAACAGATAAGCGGTGGATCAGTGGTTAGCACTGCTGCCTCACAGCACCAGGAACTGGGTTCGATTCCTCCCTCAGGCAAGTGGTTGTATGATGTTTGCACAATCTCCCCATGTCTGCCTGGGTTTCCTCCAGGTGCTCCAGTTTCCTCCCACGGTCCAAAGATGTGCAGGATAGGTGGATTGGCTGTGCTAAGTTGCCCATAGTGTCTAGGGATGTGCAGGCTGGGGGGATTAGCCGTGGGAAATGCAGGGTTACAGGGATACGGTAGGTGGGCGCATCCGGGTGGGCTGCTTTTTGTAAGGTTGGTGTGGACTCAATGGACCGAGTGGCCTGCTTCCACCCTATAGGGATTCTGTGATTCACTGCTGAGGCTGGTGGCCACTGGGGAGAAGGCATCCCTGTGCCAAAGTGCCAATTCAGCCATATAAGTTGTTTTGGGGAAGCTGAGGCCAAGAGGACAGACCTAAGTGATGAAGGGAGGGTGTTGGATGTAATGGCAGTGGTGCCTTCAGCATGTGGCATCCATTTCTGCCCGGTTTGAGACAAATGGCTCCCCTGTAGGCTTCAGAGCACTTATCAAAGAGTGCCTCACCCCCACCCTCTGGGTCAGCCACTAGGAGACCAGTAAGGCTTACCTATGTGGTGCCAGGTCCTTCCAGTGCTGGGAAAGTGGCCATAGAGACAACAAGTGCCCATAATTGCAGTCAGCCACTGCACTATTAAGAGTGCCATGACTGTGTCAATATGCCATGGGGGTGAGAAACTGATGAGTCCTTATAACTCCTGCTGCATTATTGCCAGCCCTACTACTTAGCAAGCCATCTTCTACTGGTCAGAAAATTTTCGACCAACATTCCAGGCCTGCATTCTGTCATCAGAACCAAATTCCCGTCTCCTCCTGTCACTGGCCTGTGCCAGTTTCCTGTACTCTACTCGCATACTTGTTGTCAGTCCTCACTGCATCTTTAACCTTTTTGAGGATGGTGCACAGTTAAGGAAGCATACTTTCATGGTTTGTAGAACTCTCCTTGCTGATCCACTACCCCCACAGCCATCATGTTCATCCAAAACCTTTCCGCAATGTCCTCCCCTCTCAGTCATTGCCTCCCTTCATTTTGCTGATCTTCTTTTTCTTTTTCTGATAATGTTCTATGGTCCTTTCTGTATCCCATCCTAGGCACCCTGTCGCTTGCACCCTCCAATAAAAAAGCTGTTTTAATTTGGCTGGTAAAGGGGTTCCATTCAGAACGCCATGTTATGAGACAGTTATCATCTCCAGAAGTGTCTGGCAAGGAAGGCCCTGCTAATGAACAAATTTAACCTAAAATTCAGTACAACTGAAAGAATCATAATTTTTAAAAAATATATATATAAATATACAATGAATAGTCTGTAGTACCAACAGTAGCAGAGGACCCAAGCACACATGAAGAGAACAGTAGACTGTGCCTGCACTTCTAAATGGCACATGATAAATGCTACACACAAAAGGTTTATCAGCAAGGTGAGGACCATGGAGTTGGAGGCAACTGTTACAACGGAGAATTGCGGAATCCCTCTGATAATTAAATGAAAACATAAACCCCGATCTGCTATGACAGGAGTAGGGGTTCCCCTCTAATAATTACCCCTGAAACACCCAGAGAAGTAGGCCTTTCCCCTTGTAATCTGTAAAAAGAGTGGTTAAAATAAAGAAAATCCCTGATCTCCAGTTTATAAGTAACAAGAAACATTATTTATTTATCCCAACAATGAAGAAATTAACAAAATTACTAACAAATTGACAATTTCCCCCTTAGACTACTAACTGCTCCCTATCTGGTCTAAGTTCTACTGGAATGCTGTTTAAAGTCCCACTAATATAAACACAATTAATAAGAAGCAATAAATTATCACTTAATCTTTCCAGGTTCGCTCCAAGTCTGTCTTCTGGAATCTTCTGTTGGCTCCGCTGTCTTCACAAACACAGTTCTTCCGTTAGTTCTGCTGTCAGGAATGTTTTATCTCTATAATTTCTTCACTGAGGACTTTGAGCTAAAAGACCGTGGTTCCTGTGATTAATTAGATGTGCTTTCTCTGAGAGCTAAATGGTGCTAACTCTGGCAAATGGCAGTTGGCTCTCACCGATTTTCCAAATACCGTCATCTTATATACCCGTAATGACATAATCAAATTCTTATAATATGATTGGTTTCAGGTTGTCAACACCATCAGATTTAAATTTAATTGGCTTTTTATTTCGAGGTGCTAAGTTTAAATTAATTGGCCAAACCCAAACTTGTTGTCAGAATATCAAAACAAGATTGTTATTTTGCCTGCAACATGTAAGGCTTTTTTTGATACACTAGTTTCACTTTTTGAAGCTCTCTGTACTGGCAAATTCAGCTGCTGCTCACAGATTTACTTTTTTTTTAAAAATTTCTAAGTACAGACAAAGCACAAATCTCTTAAAAGATCCACACATTTTAGCTCAGAGCTGAGGAAAGGTCACCAGACCCGAAACGTTAAATCTGATTTTTTCTTCACAGATACTGCCAGACCTACTGAGCTTTTCCAGCAATTTCTGTTTTTTTTTGTTCCTGATTTACAGCATCTGCAGTTCTTTTGGTTTTTATCACACATTTTAGCTTCCTGCCTTCCACCTCACAATCACTCTACCCAACTTCATAACACAACATGCAGCTTTATAAAGACTTTGGTTGCACCAAACTTAGAGTATTGCTTTCAACTCTGGTCGCCACATTACAGGAAGGATGTGGAGGCTTTGGAGAGCGTGCAGAAGAGCTTTACCAGGATGCAGCCTGGATTAGAGGGTATGAGCTATAAGGAGAGGCTAGGAAACTCTGGTTGTTTTCTCCAAATGGTGGAGATTGGGGGGAGACTTGATAAAAGTCGATAAAATTATGAGATGTGTGGATAGGCTTGATGGTCAGAATCTTTTTCCCCAGAGTTGAAATGTCTAATAAGTTCAAAGGAGATGTGAGGGGCAAGTTTTTTACACAGAGAATGGCAGGAGTTTGGAATATGCTGCCAGGGGTGATGGTGGAGGCAGATATGATAAGGACATTTAAGGGACTTCCACATAAGCATGAATATTCAAGGAATGGAGGGATATGGAACAAGGGCAGACAGAACGGATTAGTTTAATTTAGCATCGTGTTTGGCATAACATCGTGGGCCAAAGGGCCTGTTTCTGTGCTTTACTGTTCTATGTTCTATGTACGTATGGGTAGAGGGTTTGTTAAAGGACTGGTATAGCCATTATTGGATTATACACACTAAATATTGTCACATACTCATTGTTCAAAAGCAAGGGTGTAGAGTCATGAGATGATTGCTAATGCCTTGAGGGAGAGTATTGAAACTTTCTTTGATGGTGGACGTTGATGGAATTATTGACACTTGACTCTCACGTTCCTACTTTTTGACTTGTCAATCCAGAAGAATGTGTCATGAGATGAAAGCCCTCCTCTTCTCATTGAATTTGTTTAAAGTAACAATGTCAATATTATTTCCCTGCCAACCAGAACAATTATGAGCTGAAGTCTTTGTCAGTTAAAGTCTGTATTCTTCAAGTAGAGTTCCTGTATTTTATTCATTATTTTCTAACCCACAATGTGCTGTAGTGCACAGGTGGAAAGTGAAGAATTCATTTTCGGATCTAATGGGATGTGTGAAAAGGAGTTGGTAAGCTGTGCACACCAGAAACTTTGCAGGAGTTCATTACCGTGGAAAATGATTCCTTTTAGTCTCTTACAATAGTTTCCAGTGGCTCGACATGTCAAGGTGCCTGGAGCTGCAGTTGACTGTAGTAGATAATCTGCAGCACCTTCTGTGCCTGTTCCAATGAACTTTACAGTTGTCCACACAGCTGCATTGGGAGGCTTTCTGTGCCAGTGAGGAATACCATTTCCTCTCCTGTGTCCATCAAGCCATTCTTTTTGTGCACTCATGAGAGCATGCTGCTTATATGCTGCTATTCCCCCTCATGTGTGGAAATACCACCGCCCTCAGGTTACTGGATTAACCACCAGCCAGTGCCAGGCCAAACTGGCTGCGGAGAGCTGCAGTTGACAAGTAGTGAATGGTAAGGGCCCATGTGTGGTTATGCATCCCACTATGAAGCAGGAATGAAAGCAAAATTGCTGTAAAGGCTCAGCAGGTCTGGCAGCATCTGTGAAGGATAAAACAGAGTTAACGTTTCGGGTCCGGTGACCCTTCCTCAGAACACTATGAAGCAGAATGTGGCTGGTTGCTGCAGAAGGGTCTACCTTTGACACACAGTCCCAAGCAAACACATAAAAACACAAATACCATCTCCCGAATGTGTCAATGGCAAAAGCCTCTTTCTCACAAGCCTGTTTCAGAGATAGTAGGAACTGCAGAAGCTGGAGAATCTGAGATAACAAGGTATAGAGCTGGATGAACACAGCAGGCCAAGCAGCATAAGAGGAGCAAGAAAGCTGACGTTTCGGGCCTAGACCTTTCTGAAGAAGCTCCTGCGAGTATTCCACCTTCTGTTCCACCTCATAACTTTTCTTTCCCTATTCTCATTCTCCTGATGAGTGGCCAATGTTTCTTTATGCAGGCCCGAACAGCTGTTCACAAACTTAAGTCTGTTTTATACCCAATCACCACTTGAGGAGGAGGTGAGAATGATTAGCAATGCAACAAGGTTTGTAAACCTACCTCCCAAATTTTACGTAGGATGCACACCCCCTTGACTTGTGATGTGAAATTTGCCCTCAGCTGTTTTCATAAATATCTCTGAATCAAAAATGTTAATTTCAAAGACAAAAATGTGAAAAGAATATTTCTAAAACTGGAACTGCTGCAACTGTGGGCATGAGACAAAATCTAGCCTGGACTACTCAGGTAAAATTCGATCAGTGATTAAGTGAGATGTTGGTAAATGTAATTTTCCTGTTTCACATTACTTTGTGTTTCTTTATTGAGCTTAATGCACTTTGTACACTTGCTTTTCCTTCCCACGATAAATTTCAAATGCAAATATCATTGAACAACTGCAGCTTTGATCTTTCCATGGGGATTTACATGTTGGCTCTATATACATTCTTAATTGGCAAGCAACGCCTGCATTGTAGCAATCAACACATTAAATCCCTGCTTCATCTTACATTTTAAACTCCGCCATTCCCTTCAGCAAGTTATTGGAGCTAAATATTGACCCGCGTTGCCAGGTATTGTCCGCGTGATGGTCTGAAATTTTATAGAGACAGCAGAAAATCTGGTGACGGGATCGAAAGTGGGAGTTGACATCAGAGCCAATACAGTGTGGAGCTGGAAGAGCACAGCAGGTCAGTCAGCATCAGAGGAGCAGGAGAGTCAACTTTTCTAGCCTGGACCCTTCATCAGGACGAAGAGTGGGAAGGGAACTCGGAAATAAAGAGAGGGAGGGGAGGTTGGGGGAAGGTAGATGGGATGGTGATAGGTGGATGCAGATAGGTGGTTGCAGAGATTGGTCAGTGGGAAGGGCGGAGCAGACAGGTGGGGAGGAAAATGAGATAACAAGGTGTAGAGCTGGATGAACACAGCAGGCCAAGCAGCATCAGAGGAGCAGGAAGGCTGACGTTTCGGGCCTAGACCCTTCATCAGAAATGGGGGACGGGAAGGGGGTTCTGAAATAAATAGGGAGAGAGGGGGAGGCGGATAGAAGATGGATAGAGGAGAAGATAGGTGGAGAGGAAACAGACAGGTCGAAGAGGCGGGGATGGAGCTAGTGAAGGTGAGTGTAGATGGGGAGTTAAGGAGGGGATATGTCAGTCCAGGGAGGACGGACAGGTCAAGGGGGCAGGATGAGGTTAGTAGGTAGGAGATGGGGGTGTGGCTTGAGGTGGGAGGAGGGGATAGGTGGGAGGAAGAACAGGTTAGGGAGGTGGGGACAAGATGGGCTGGTTTTGGGATGCGGTAGGGGGAGGGGAGATTTTGAAGCTTGTGAAATCCACATTGATACCATTGGGCTGCAGGGTTCCCAAGCGGAATATGAGTTGCTGTTCCTGCAACCTTCGGGTGGCATCATTGTGACACTGCAGGAGGCCCAGGATGGACATGTCGTCTGAGGAATGGGAGGGGGAGTTGAAATGGTTCGCGACTGGGAGGTGCAGTTGTTTATTGCGAACCGAGTGTAGGTGTTCTGCAAAGCGGTCCCCGAGCCTCCGCTTGGTTTCCCCGATGTAGAGGAGGCCACAGCGGGTACAGCGGATGCAGTATACCCCATTGGCGGATGTGCAGGTGAACATCTGCTTGATGTGGAAAGTCTTCTTGGGGCCTGGGATGGGGGTGAGGGAGAAGGTGTGGGGGCAGGTGTAGCACTTCCTGTGGTTGCAGGGAAAAGTTCGCGACTGGGAGGTGCAGTTGTTTATGGAAAATGAACAGGTTGTGTCAGGTCAAGGAGGCGGGGATGAGAGGGAGGGTTAGACATGGGATGAGGCATTGGGGAGATTTTGAAATTGGTGAACTCTATGTTGAGGCCATTGGGCTGTAAGCTTCCGAGGCGAACTAAAAGGTGTTGTTCCTCCAGTTTTCATGTAGCCTCATTTTGACAGTGCAAGAGGTCCAGGATGGATATGTCGCTAAGAGAGTGGGAGGGGGAGTTGAAAATGGCTGGTAGATGGAAGGCGGTGTTGATTGGAGCTTACTGAGCGCAGATGCTCAATGAATTGGTCCCCGAGTCTGCACTTGGTCTCCTTCATACCAAGGAGACCACATCGGGAGCAACAAACACAGTAGACCAGGTTAGAAGACATACAGGTGAATCTCTGCCAGATTTGGTAAGATTGTTTGGGACCTTGGATGGAGATGAGAAGGGAGGCCTAGGGGCAGGTGTAGCACTTCCTGCGGTTGCAGGGAAAGGTGTTGTGTGTGGTGAAAGGAGTAGTGGGGAGTGTGGAGCAGATGAGGGGGTCACGGAGTGAGCAAACCCTACGGAAAACAAATAGGGGTGGGAAAGGAAATATCTTTTTGGTTGTGGGGTCAGATTGCAGGTGGCAAAAATGGTGGAGGATGATGCATAGGATTTGGAGTTTGTTTGGGGTGGTATGTGAGGACCAGGGGGACTCACTCCTTGTTGTTGTTGGAAAGGGGTTGCGTTTGAGGGCAGAAGTGCAGGAAATGCAGGAGATGCAGTTGAGGGCATTCTGAATCACGGGAGAGGGGAAATTACAGTCCTTGAAGTGGGATGACATCTCTGAAGTCTGGGAGTGGAATGCTTCATCCCAGGAACAGATGCGGCAGAGGTGGAGGAATTGGGAGTATGGGATCGCATTTTTGTTAACATCAGTTCAGTTGGCAGGGTGACATGAAAAGACATATCGGCCAGTGGCCAATTAAGCTCACCTTAATCGCCCTCCTTTCCTTCAAGCACCCAGATCCTTTCCTGTGCCAAGTTCCATGCCCATCAACAAAAGGACTGATAACATTTCCACTGATATCTTGGATGAGGCTGTGTTTGATTTTTTTCATGCCTTTGGATCAAGGGACTATCTTTTCCAAATGGGATTGAGTTAGAACAGTATAAAGAAAGAGTGAAACTGATTGCAGAAGTTAATGGCAACCAAAAAAATGAGAGAGATAGAAGAAAAATACAGATGTTATTGGAAAGGACAGGAGAACAGCAAATATAGGACCAACTTATAAAAAGGAACACTGTCAAGAATCAAAGGAAACATAGATCTGTGATCTTATCAGTGGTTGGAAGACCATAAAAAAGCCTGAAAGGTAGAGGCAAAAAAAGTAAAAGGTTGAGCTCTTTGAAGATATCATGAATGAGTTATAAGTCAATTTAATACACCTCACAACATCTTTGATAAAGTACCTTTGAGGGGATTACTATTTAAGAAGCAGAATGGCACCAAATAAGTGGGAAGCTGTTAACTTGGATGACTGGTTGAGTTAGACGTTGTACAGTTATGAGACCAGCTCCTAACAAAAAGCTTACCATAGAAATTGATCCTAAACTCCTGAATGCATATTAATGATTAGCAGGTAGAAACAGCAATTTCCCAAGTTTGTTGATACCAAATTGGGTACTTGGCAAAAGGTAAAGATCAAACAAAACTGGTTAGGGAGTGTTCTGAACTGTTTAGGGGTGAGGCCAAAATATGGAAGGTGCTGTTTAATGTTGAAAAGTTAGCAACCTGAGATGGGGAACAAACCATCTAATTTCAGAGCAACTGGAAGCAGGCTGTGAGAAATGATAGGAGAAAATCTGTGAGGTTTTCGTGGAAAGTTCTGAATTTGTCAGCATCATGTGCAATGCTGGCCCCAGCAAGTTGGCTCAGAGAATGTGAAGCAAAGACATTAAAATATGCAACACTGGGAAGTTGAGATAACAAGGTGTAGAGCTGGAAGACCAGATTCTCCAGCATCTGCAGTTCCTACTATCTCTGAAACACTGGGAAGTTGTAATGTCTTACAGAATTTTAGTCTGTCCCCCTGTTAAGTTTTCTGTACTCTCTGAGCATTAAGTCGCAGCAGAATATCCTGACCGTTCCCTCTGTGACACCCTGGTCCGCTCTTCCATCTCTCCTAGCATTTCTTCACTCCCTCATAGCATCTTCCCATACAATTGGAGAAGGTAGCTTTGGCCACTCTTGGCCTGCTCCAGTGAAACTGAATGCCACCTGGAGTAACACCATCTCATTTTCTGCTGAGGAACTTTACAGACTCTCAGATTTAATACTGAGTTTCACAAATCTTGACAAATCTTCTCCAATTTTTTGAGGATTTGACCAGTAGAGTGGTCAAGAGTGAATCAGTAGATATTGTGTATCTGGACTTTCAAAAGGCTTTTGACCAGGTTCCACACAAGAGATTAGTAAGGAAAATTAAAGCTCATGGTATCGGAGGTAATGTATTGACGTGGATAGAGAACTGGTTGGCAGACAGGAAGCGGAGAATTGGAATAAACTAGATGCGGGAAGAATGTTCCCGATGTTGGCTAAGTCCAGAACTAGGGGTCACAGTATGAGAATAAGGAGTAAGTCATTCAGGACTGAGATGAGGAAGAACTTCTTCACTCAGAGTTGTGAATCTGTGGATATCTCTCCCACAGGAAGCTGTTGGGACCAGTTCATTACATACATTCAAAAGGGAGCGTGACGTGGCGCTTGTGGCTAAAGGGATCAGGAGTATGGGGAGAAAGTGGGAATGAGATACTGAGATTCCATGATCAGCAATGATCGTATTGAATGGAGGTGCAGGCTCGAGGGGCCGAATGGCCTACTCCTGCATCTATTTTCAAAGTTTCTAAATTGGACAGTTTTATTAAAAATTCTTTTGCTTCCTATGAGAATTAGCAACACTTGGTAGAAATGTCAATTACCAAGGGACATTGGTTCAAGGTAAAAGGGTACGTTTAAAAGAGATGTGAGAGGCTGGCTTTTCTTACACAGAGAGTATTAATTGTTTGGAATGTGCTGCCAGAGGAGATGGTAGAAGCAGATGCAATAGCAATTTTTAAGAAGCATCTTGACATGGATAGGCAGGGTTTAGAAGGATATGGACCATGAAGAGGCGAAAGGTTTCTAGTTTAGAAAGACATCACTTGTTGGCAGAGGCTTGGAGGGCCGAAGGGCCTGTCCCTGTGCTGTACTGTTCATTATTTTTCATGGTGGTGGGTCGGAAGAGCTGCTTGCAGGCTGAAACTGTAGGAAAATTCAAAGTTATTGATGACTAAACGGAAATCTCAGAGATTATTTAGGAGGAGCTCTGTCAAAAAACTGGGGAGGGAGGGAATTCCATTGTATTCCCATGCATATTCCAAATGTAATTAAAGAACATATCCTTGCATTGACTATTTCTAGTCTTGATTGTCTTCCTGTTTCATTCTTTCAGACACTGAGAAATTACACATTTTGCATGGTATCTTTCCTCTAGGGCTTTTGGTGTGGGTATTTCAGTTAAGGTGTCTATTCGATGTCTTCTTTTAGTTGGAATAACCTCATCAATGTTTGGATTGTCTGGTAAGGCAATATTATAGTTCATTCCTCAAACATATCTATTGTATTAACTTCATGAGATTTTATTACCACTTTATATCAGGAACTAGGTGTCACAATTTCGAGTTTGCCTGTAAGAGAGCTAGAAGTGAGATGAGGAGAGACTTCTATACGCTGAGAGATGTTAGGATTTGGAATGTGCTACCTGGGCGAATGGTGGAGGCAGTTCCATTGGAGGTTTCAAAAGACTACTGGATATATATTGGAAAGTGATGAATTTCGAGGATGACAGAGAGAGGACTGGAGAATAGGACTAGCTGGGTAGCTCTTTTGGGAGCTGGTACAGACATGATGGGTCAAATAGCCTCCTTCCGTACTGTAAAATCCAATCATTCTATGATTTGATGATCATTATAACCAGATGACTCAAAAAACAGTGCAGAGCAGTATATGAACTCGGAGGTTACGGTTGAAAAAAATGGATCATATTCTCTTTATGCAATGGAATTAATAGGAATTGAAAGAAAGTGGGGTCTATAGAAATTTCCAAGCACTTCTGTATTCAACTTTGAAATTAGATTTTGAACATTCCCCTTTTGATGCGGGAAAAACAGAATGTTTTCAGATGGCAGTTTTTCACACATTTCACTGTATAACTCAGCAGGAAAGGCAGACACACTCTCATTTAACACTTCCTTATTTGGATATTAGAAGGACTTCCATCCCTCATTTGATTTGATGGCAGCTGTCTAGTCTCAGCAGCACCAGGGGATGATGCTGATTCAAAAACAGAAGTTGCTGGAAAAGCTCAGCAGGTCTGGCAGCATCTATGAAAGAAAAAAACGGAGTTAACGTTTCAGGCCTGGGGACCGTTCCTCTCTGTGCTTCTCCGTCTTTCTATGTCCCTCTCCCTCTCTCACTGTGTGTCCCTCTCTCTCTCTCTGTGTCCCTCTCTCTCTGTCTCTTTGTCCCTTCCTCAGTTACCGGACCCAAAACGTTAACTCTGGTTTTTCCTTCACAGATGCTGCCAGATCTGCTGAACTTTTCCAGCAATTTCTGTTTTTGTTCCTGATTTACAGCATCCGCAGTTCTTGTGGTTTTTATTGAGTGATGCCTGTTATTGCTGGGACTACACCTAGTGCACGCTTCCAAATGTCAGGAGTCAGTTTTAAGGTGTGGTTAATGATAACTAATGCAGTAATTGAATAAGGTATCTTTCACAAAGTTGAAAATCCATTTGATGTAAAACCTATGTTGTTTATCCATGTCTGGACAAACAACATAGGCAAAACAAGGAAAGAGGACCTGTTTGGGGATTATCAGGAACTAGGAACTAAATTAAAGAACAGGTCCTCAAGGGTTATAATCTCCAGATTATACCTGAACCACATGCAAATTGCTATAGGGACATGACAATAAGAGAGGTAAACATGTGGCTTAAGGAGTGGTGTGGGAAAGAGGTGCTCAAACAGTATTTGAACATGAGGGATCTGTACCGTTGGGATAGTCACTCCCTGAACCGAGCTGGGACCAATGTTATAGTGAAAAGGGTAAATAGGGTGGTCAACAGGACTTTAAGCTAGAAAGTGGGGGAAGGAAAGGTATAAGAAGTATAATGGTCAATGGGAAACAAAGCAGCAGGTTAACATCTATGGGGGTGGATTCAACTGAATGGAAACGTATGAAAAAAAAATAGAATGAAAGGAGAACTCAGGAGAGGTTATTAAAGTCTCCAGAATACAAAATAGGACAGAGTGTTTGGAAAGGGTTAGAAATCTAGCTTCAAGCACATCAGCTAAAAGGATGACAATGAGAAGAGGGCCGATAAATACAGGACTGAAGGTGTTGTATCTGAATGCACGGTGTACGAAATAACACAAACGAGTTTGTGGTGTAGATTGAAATTGGCAGGTATGATGTCATGGGCATCACGGAGACCTGGCTGCAAGGGGATCAGGATTGGGAGCTAAATATCCAAGGATATATATCCTCTAGAAAAGACCGGCAGGTGGGCACAGGAGGTAGGGTAGCTTTATTAATAAGAAATGAAATTAAATCAAAAGCAAGAAATGACGTAGGGTCAGATGATGTAAAATCTGTGTGGGTAGAATTGAGGAACCGCAAAGGTAAAAAAAAATCCATAATAGGTGTTATGTAGGATCTAGGATGTGAGGCACAAGATACACCAGGAGATAGAAAAGGCATGTAAGAGAAGTAAGGTTACAGTCATGGGAGATTTCAATATGCAGGTGGACTGGAAAAATCAGGTTGGTAATGGATCACAAGAAAAAGAATTTGTGGAATGTATATGAGATAGTTTTTTGGAGCAGCTTGTAGTGGAGCCCACTATGGAACAGGCAATATTGGATTTGGTGATGTGTAGTGAGGCAGACTTGATAAGGGAGCTTTAGGTGAAGGAACCCTTAGGAGGCAGTGATCATAATATGATAGAATTTACTCTGCAATTTGAGAGGGAGAAGCTGGAATCAGATGTAACAGTATTCTAATTGAATAAAGGCAACTACAGAGGCATGAAGGAGGAGCTGACCAAAATTGACTGGGAGAGGAGACTAACAGGAAAGACAGTGGAGCAGCAATGGCAGGAGTTTCTGGGAGTAATCTGGGAAACACAGCAAAAATTGCTCCCTCGGAAAAAGCAGCATACTGAAGGGAGGACGAGGCAACCATGGCTGACAAGGGAAGTCAGGGTCAGCATAAAAGCAAAAGAGAAAGCATATAATATGGTCAAGGGGATTGGGAAGCCTACAAAGACCAACAGAGGACGACTAAAAAAAAAATGAGGGAGAAGATTAAATATGAGCATAAGCTCGCCAGTTATATAAAAGAAGACTGCAAGAGTTTCTTTAAACATATAAAGCGCAAAAGAGAGGCAGAAGTTGAAATTGGACCACTGGAAAATGACACTGGAGAAGTAGTAATGGGAACAAAGAAATGGTAGAGGAACTGAACAAGTACTTTGCGTCAGTTTTCGCAGTGGAAGACTTGAATAACATCCCAAAAATTCAATAAAGTTGTGGGGCGGATGTGAGTGTTGTGGCCATGACCAAGAGGAAGGTGCGAGAAAAACTGAAAGTTCTGAAGGTAGATAAATCACCAGAACCAGATGGACTACACCCCATCTGTTCCCAAGATGAGGCATTCCACTCCCGAACATCCCAGACGTCCTCGTATTTCAAGGACCGCAACATCCCCCCCCCCCCCCCCCCCCCCC
>NC_063338.1:86667333-86699383 GCF_021869965.1 Rhincodon typus
TGCATTTCCCGCACTTCATCCCTCACACCCCCTCCCCGCAACAAAAACAAAGACAGAACTCCCCTTGTCTTCAAGTAAGACCCCTTTAACCTCCGGATTCAACACATTATTCTCTGTCACTTCCTCCACCTGCAATCTGACCCCACTATGAAGGATATATTTCCCTTCCCACCCTTATCTGCCTTCCGGAGGGACTGCTCTCTCCGCGACTCCCTCATCTGCTCCACACTCCCCACTAGCCCCACCACCCCCAGCACTTTTCCCTGCAACCGTAAGAGGTGCTACACCTGCCCCTACACTCATGTCCATTCCAGGCCCCAAAAAACCTTCCACATTAAACATATGTTCACCTGCACACCTGCTAATGTGGTCTGTTGTGTCCGCTGTTCCTGATGTGGCCTCCTGTACAGCAATGAGACCAAGCAGAGGCTCGGAGACCACTTTGTAGTGCACCTACACTCGGTTCGTGACAACCAACAACACCTCCCAGTTGCGAATCACTTCAACTTCCCCTCCCACTCCCTGAATACATGTCCATCCTGGGCCTCCTCCAATGCCACAATGATGCCACCTGGAAACTGGAGGAACAGCATCTTATATGCTGCCTTGGGAGTCTACAGCCCAGTGGTCTCAATGTG
This sequence comes from Rhincodon typus, assembly GCF_021869965.1. NCBI lineage: Eukaryota > Metazoa > Chordata > Chondrichthyes > Orectolobiformes > Rhincodontidae > Rhincodon > Rhincodon typus. The sequence continues at coordinate 86,667,972 of NC_063338.1, forward strand.
GACTTTACGAGCTTCAAAATCTCCCCACCCCCGACTTATCCCAAGACCAGCACCCCCCTCATCCCCACCTCATTGACCTGTCCATCGTCTCTCCCACCTATCCGCTCCTCCCTCCTCACTGACCAATCCCCACCACTACCTACCTGCACTCACCTTTACTAGCTTCACCCCCGCCTCCTTGACCTGTCCGTCTTCTCTCCCACCTACGCGCTCCGCTATCTACCTGCTATCACCGCCTCTCCCTCTCTCTATTTATTTCAGAGCCCCCTTCCCCTCTCCCATTTCTGAAGAAGGGTCCCAACCCAAAACATCAGCTCTCCTGTTCCTCTGATGCTGCCTGGCCTGCTGTGTTCATCCAGCTTCGCACTGTGTTCTCAGACTCCAGCATCGGCAGTTCTTACTATCTCTGCACAACTTGATACATGTAGTTAGTCAAAATGGTGTCATTCATAGTTTGTCTAGTTCATTCTTGAGTTGTAGGCATGACTAATGAATATTTATTGTCCATTCCCCAGTCATCCTTGATAAAAGTAGCGGTGAGCTGCACTCCATGTGGTGAAGGAGTTCTCAGAGTTGCAGGAATAATGGACTGAATTTTGCCATGTGTTTTTTGACCATGAGATCTGGTTTAAAATAAAAGCATTCCTAAAGCCTTACTTGCTAGCACCAGTTCGGAAATTCTACCATTAGATACCACTTAATTGGCCAACCATTGTCCTGGCATCCAATTGATGGTTGTTATTAGAATGCAGATTCTGTTAGGATGGAAGGTCTGTGGTCATTATCAGCATTACGGGGAGAGGTGGGTCACTGATGAGGCAGATAGGAGACATCAGAGCTCTGATAGGTATGTTTAAATTAATGGAAATATCAGCGGAACGCAAGTCAGCAATGAAACCCCTCTGGATGACCTAACAAGGTGTAGAGCTGGATGAACACAGCAGGCCAAGCAGCATCATAGGAGCAGGAAGGCTGATGTTTCGGGCCGAAACCTATTTGGTCTGTAGGCAGTGACCTTGTTTGCCTGAGGAATCCCCTTTTATGTTAGGGAGCCTGTAACTATACTACAGGGAAATTGCCACCATTATGTTGGCAGCTGTCCCTATCACATAAAATAGCCCTTAACAGGAATTAAGAACAGAGAATAACTTTAGTCTTATTTTGTACTTATTTGTTTTGTGCATTTTTTGGAGGCAACTTGCATAGGAACTCCATGTGTTACAAGTTCCCCTCAAAGTCACTCACCATCCTGACTTGGAAATATATCACTGTTCCTTCATTGTTGCTGGCTCAAATTCCTAGAATTCCTTCCCTAATGGCATTGTGGATCTACCTTCAGCAGGTGGCCTGCAGCGGTTCAAGAAGGCAGCTCACCACCACCTTCTCAAGGCCAACTAGGGACGGGCAATAAATACTGACTAGTCATGATGCCCACATTCCATGTGTGAATTAAAAAAGAAAATTGTGTGTTAACTAGGTGAGGACATGGCTAGCTATTCTTGGAGAAAAAAAAACCCAAAAGAACTGCGGACGCTGTAAATCAGGAACAAAAACAAAGTTGCTGGAAAAGCTGGCAGCATCTGTGGAGGAGAAAACAGAGTTAACGTTTCGGGTCCGGTGACCCTTCTTCAGAACTGAGGAAGGGTCACCGGACCCGAAACGTTAACAGCTATTCTTAGAGGTTTGTTTTTTGTGAGCTTCAAGTCTTGGTACCAAGCAATCTGGAAGCGTGTTATGTTTAAGTGCATTTTATTAAGATTTTACAACCTTGAAGTAGAAATGGAGGTTAATGGTTCAGTGCATTTAAAAAAAAAGGTGGAAAAAGAAAGAAATTGAATTATTGTCCAGTGGCAGAGATCCATTGACAGGGAAACAGAACAATCCCGTCAATCAATCTGTAAGTGAGTCTGTGGCTAGAGTGGAGACTGAGATATTAAACTCTGCAAAAAAAAGGCAAGAAAACTTCTGTCAAATGAATTTTGGAAACTTGTTTTGCTCTGAATTTACAATCGGAAATTACATGACAGTTATAGTCCAGCAGGTTTACTTAAAATCACAAGTTTTCAGGGTGCTCCTCTTAGTCAGGATGAAGGACCAGCACTATGGAAGCTTATGATTTCAAATAAACCTGTTGCACTATAACCTTGATGTCATGTGACATATGACTTTGTCTACCCCAGTCCAAAACCAGCATCTCCACATTATGAATTTAAAACTACAGTGAGTTTCATGTACTATTTGACTCCCATGTTGGGTAGGTACAGCAGTTAAAAATGTAGGATCGAGTGAATGTGAAGAAACTTGACAATGGAAACTGTTAACAGCCATGCTAGCTGATCAAGAAGCCTTCATGTGGAGAAATTAGACAAAGTTGTAACTCTTAGCTGAGGTTTGGGTGTTTGTAAAGATATTGTTGGGATATTACTGATAGTGTGAATTTGAGACCCTTTATGATTCTATAATGAAATCATTCCAACTTTTGTCCATTACAATATAGGTCTTGTATTTCTTGTTTAATAAATTTTTTATTCTTCCTATTAAGAGTACACCAGCAGCCTCTTGTGACTGTGTTCAGTAACTGACCTCCACGGCTTTATAAAAAAGGTGAGGATCTAACAAATAGGTTCCACTCTAGGATCTGGCTGGCCTTAAATTGAATTGAATAATTTATTGTTACTTGTATTTAATGTGACATACAGTGAGAAGCTTCAACTATTGCCACACTCTAGTTCCATTTTGAATAACTTTAAAAAATATATAATTGAAAGAGAGTCAATTTTCATTCTTTGTCCACTACTCCAGTTCAAGACTTCACCCCACTGCAAATGCTACGAGTCCTGAGCTGGCTTATCTACAATGTCCTGCATTAACATCAACTGGCATCATAACATTACAGTCCCTAAGAACGAAAAGCATGTGTGTGTGTATTATGATCATCAGGCACAGTTCATTTTGTGGTCAGATGGAAGCTTATGTCCCAATTAGGTTGGAAAAATAGGAAGAGTCACATGTTTAATTTGCTCTTCTAAGACTGTGACTTAAAAGCAACTTGGGCCAAACACCAAATATGCCAAAGAATGATACTGTGAATAAAAAAACAGAATATGCTGGAACTGCTTCGCAAGTCAGACAGAATCTATAGAGAAACACAATTAAAGGTTTAGGTTAGTACACTTGCATCATAATTTACAATGTGCTGTGTCCTGTAGTAACTTTTACTTAGTGATGTGGATGTTTATTTCATTGTGTGGAGGGATTAGATGAAGCAAAAAAAAACAGATAAACCAAATGCTCTGATAATTATCTGAATCATAATTCTAGCAGTCAGTACATTGAAACAAATCTACCTTGTACTTTAGCTTATGATTATCATTGATATTGGATGACACTTTAGCAAAGAGCATGATGCTAATTAGAGTCTGCCTAATTGGCCGTTATTAATGAACGTTGTACTTCAGTTTCTGTAAATCAATTTTCATTGTTGTTTGCACTGGATATAAAGGGTGATTCAAAGATTTCTCAACCAAAAGAAGATGCACGATTCTTCATATTACGAGTTTTGCCACAAGGATTTAGATTTGACTGCAACACTGAAGCCCATTAGGTCAAATAATGCATAAGGCAGAGGTTAGGTTCTCTGTGCTTGGGCTGCTGTTTCCCATTGATCTTCAGGGTGAATTAGAACATGGAACATAGAACAGCATGGCGCAGGAACAGGCTGTTTGGCCCACCCTGTCAGTGCTGACCATGATGCGCTTCTAAACTAATCTGCCTATACATGGTCCATATCCCTCTATTCTCTGCCTATTCATGTGCCTGTCTAAATGGCCCTTAAGTGTTGCTGTCATATTTGCTCCTTTGACCTCTCCTGGTAGCACGTTACAGGCACCAACCATGCTTTGTGTGAAGAAACCTGCCTCGCGTTATCACCTTTAATCTTTACCCTTCTCATCATGCACCCTCGTATTTCTGCCCTTGGAAAAAAAACTCCAACCGAAACTCCATCAACAAACTTGTTGAATTGGTCCAAATATACGAACCACTAAAAAACAGAACCAGAAGTATTGTCAAACACACCGGCAGACAGAGGCATATGAGTAACAAACGGGACAGAACATCAGTGCTTCACCAGAGGCGCACAGACGATGTTACCTAGCAGGGTGACGAAACGTCTGCAACCAAATACACCAGTTTGGTGAGCAAATCTACCACCTCATCCACAACCCGAGCTACAAATCTTCTCAAAAACTTTAAAAAGACTCCATTAATGCACCCTAACCATGCCTCTCATAATTTCATATACTTCTATAAGCTCACCCCTCAGCCTTTGATGCTCCAGTGAAAACAATCCAATTCTGTTGATATGTATGAGTTAAGCTTTGTAGAGTGATGCTTATGACAGTAGCAATGGGTAAGTTGTCTGTTCAAAGTGACATTTTAGTTTTATTTCATTCACTTGCGCATTGAGCGATATGAGACTTTGAAGTTGTCTTTAATCACGGTGAAGCCTGGTGTCTTATTATTTTGATTCATTTCCAGAGAGTCTGTAGTGAGTCGGTTAATCTCAGGTGGAAGTGTAGAAGGAGCTTTCCAACTTCTGTGGTAAACCTGATTTATGGGAAGAGTTTATTTATTGGTTAATAACTGCACTCCTGAGACTTGTCCAGCTGGTTACTGACTGCATGCGAAGGGCATTGGGCGAGGGCAGCACTGGCTTTACTCTGGAAGGTAAAATAAGGGACAGTTAGATTGGGGGTGGGGTCGTGACTATGAGACTGTGATGGCAGAGGGTGTTGGGGGTGATGGTGCTGGCACATGAGGGTTTGCCCTTGAGTTTCTTTAGCCATAAGAAATAGGAACAGGAGTAGGCCATTCAGCCCTTTGAACCTGCTCCAGCATTCCTCACTCAGAGATAGTCGGAACTGCCGACGCTGGAGTCTGATATAACAAGGTGTCGAGCTGGATGAACACAGCAGGCCAGGCAGCATCAGAGGAGCAGAAAAGCTGACGTTTCGGGTTTGTGAGCCACATTTCAGACCCGAAATGTCAGCTTTCCTGCTGCTCTGATGCTGCCTGGCCTGCTGTGTTCATCCAGCTCTACACCTTGTTATCCCAGCGTTCCTCACGGTCACTTCTATGCTTTGTTACTGTAACCCTTGATTCCCGTACTGATCAAGAATTGATCTACCTTAACCTTACATATGCACAAGGACTCTGCCCTCACAACTTGCTGTGACAAGAAGTTCCAAAGCTGTCAACCCTTAGAGAAGAAATTCCTCCTCATCTCAGTCTTAAATTGGTGCCGCTCTTTTCTAAGACTGTGCCCTCTAGCTCTAGACTGTCCCATGAGAGGAGACATCCTCTCAGCACTTACCCTGTCAAACCTCTTAAGAATCCTGTATGTTCCAAAGAAGAGTTTGTCTAGCTGTAGTTGAATGGTTCACATAATGAGAACATTTTTGTTTTAAAGTAGCTTGTAAAGTTGTTATTATTTCATACACAGTCAAGGTTTCACATACATTCAGGACAGTGAAACCTCTCCTATCTGGTTTCCTGACCCAGAAAAACCAAGCATACTGTCGCTGCATACTGTCCCTTATGCAGAGGATGGTCATGTATGCTCCCTGCCTCAAATTGCTGCTTCTGAGGAGTGGTCCCACATAGTCCTTGCCTCATATTGTTCCCTTTGAAGAGAGTGGTGCCACACACTCTTTGCCTGACATTGTGGCCTCTGGAGAGAGTTGTCCCACATGTTCTCAGAATCTCAGAATTGTTACAGTGCCATTCAGTGTATTGTGCCTGCACTAATTCTGTAACCTAGCACCAATCCCTAGCTTTTTCACCATATCCCTGCCCACCATTTCTGTCCAAATAATGATCTGATGCCCTCTTGAAGGCCCCAATTGAGTCAGCATTCACCACATTTCCAGGCAGTTCATTTCATTCCTGAATGACTCGCTGTGTGAAGAAGTTTTGTTCTCACATCAACCTTGCTTCTTTTGCACATTCCTTTGAATACATTGCCGTATCGGAAGAAAGTGGTTATGCATGTGTGGATTTCAAGCCAGTACCACCTGAGAAGCACAGTTCTGGGAAGAATCACTTGGAGACAAAGAACCAAATTAAGGGTTGATCTTTTGAAAAAGAAGGGACAGTTGGTCATTCTGTATTCTTGTCAGTAACTCAAAGGTGCTCACAACTCTTGGGAATTTATTTAAAGAAGTGAATACCTTTTCAGAGGTGGTGAGCCCTGGCTCAGTTGACTGTAGTCACCTTGTAGCTGTGACTAGCTATCAAGCAAATGGTACTCTGAGCCACGTTGTTATTGCTGGACATCGGGTTTTAGTGAATGAAGGATGCAACATTTCAGAGCTTTGAGTCCTTCTGATGTTCTCACTCTGTGGCTGGAGGCTACAACCAAGTTTCATTTTATGATTGTCTGTATAAAATTGTCAAGTGTGAGCAATGTTGGTTTGCTGTAGCGACGATTTGCCGTCGATAAATATACTTGTGCCTTTGGAAACTGATGCTTTAGTGTTGCACAGCCAACATCAGTGTAAAAGGAAGTCTTCGAGTTTATGAGACCCTGCTGTTCTCGGAATCATCAGCAGAAATGTGAGCCCGTGTGTCAGATGGCAAATAAAAACCAAAAGAACTACGGATGCTGTAAATCAGGAACAAAAACAGAAGTTGGTGGAAAAGCTCAGCAGGTCTGGCAGCATCTGTGAAGAAAAACATCAGAGTTAACGTTTCGAGTCCGGTGACCCTTCCTCAGAACAGCCAAAATGGCTAAAAGGTCATCAGTGGATATCATTATTTTAAGCATTTAATTGTACAGGTAAATATGCTTGCAGTTAACTTTGAAATGCATTGAGAAAATGATCATGATTTGCCATGAGAAGATACTTGTCCATCACACTGATAACATGAGCTATACCAGTGGAACTCAGCAGTAGGCCTAGTTGCCAATAAAACATCGTGCCTTGGAATCTAGTAATGAAGATATTGTGCTGAACTCTTTTTTTTGTCTTGGGAGAATGTTGTAAAGTATGGTGTGATATAGCTGCATCAAATATTGATTAGAGTGACCTTGTCTTTATTGGGTCTTTCTCTGACTGACTCTAGTTACATCAATAAGACATCAGGATATCATCCATCAACTTAACAGACCTCATAAATGCCTGCAACTGATGTATTGGCAGAATGATTATGCCAGCTTTCATTGTCCATCACTCCTTGTATGCATGACAGTGACTGAACAAATTTTGATGGAAGCGATTAGATTCAATTTTGTCCTTACATGATTGGATGTAGGAAGATAATTTGCATCATACATTTCTGAATATATGTGAAACCTGTGGAATGTTGAGTGTCTGGCAAAATTCTGCCAATGGCAAGAATTGAATTTTTTTTGCATATGCAAGGGAATTTTAATATGCAACACACACACACACACGCGCGTGCGCACACACACATACACAAACACACAGACACACATACGAACAGACACACATGCGTGCACACGCACACACACACACCCACCTGCGCGCTTGTGTAGGTAGACTTGTCTACCACCTTCCCATATATTTAGAGAAAAGCAATTTTAATTTGTGGCAGCCATAAAATACATTACTTGAAGCATAAGGTCAGAAGTTTCCAGGTGAAATTCTCTGGACTGTCAGAGCAATAACACAGCCAGTCACTGTAAAGAAAAAAAAAATTAGTAAAAAACGTACAGTCTACAGTTCTGAAGTGTTGGATGTGAATTTTCAATTTCCGAAGCTGTGAACATGAATCAAACTATGAGGTAGATTTATATTTTTTTCCAGTCTCAATTGTAAACTATGAAACAGCTGCAGAATTAAATAAAAGGACAAAACAAAAATAAGTGACAATCCTGTTTTCAGTGCTGGGAAAGGGTTCTATGAGTGGTTTTGCATGCTAGATCTGAGCAGCAGAGAATGGGATTTCAAAAGTTTTGAAAGCATATTTTGAATCCCATATCCCATATCAATGTTACTTCTGAATGGTATGTGTTTGGCATCAGATCGTAGGGGAAGAGAGATACTATTGATCAATATGAGATGGCACTGACACATTTAGATGAATCTAATGCGTTTGGACAACTGGAAGTTAGTTTCATTAAAATTAGTATTATTTTTAGCATAAGAGGTCCTGCAAGGAGGGCACATCTGCTAAGTGAAGAGAACATTACACTCAAATAAGTTATCGACATGCAGAAGGTCTGAGAATGTTAATCATCAACCAGATCGTATTAATAGAATAGACAAGGCTTAACATTATGCTGAGAGACAGTCCAGTCTGAATGAGAACAAATATTGGAAAAAAGAACAGCTGTTTAGAGAAGAGTTAGCAGGATAATCAAGGATGCAAAGAACATTACACAAAAGAATTTTAAAAAGTTCACTATGGGGAAAGAAATGCTGTATCTTTAAGAAGCTGAATCATTATGTGCACCGTGTTTAGGTAGAAAGAAACAAAGTAATTTAGAAAAATGATTTGGATGAGCATATAGGAGATGACACTAAAATTGGTAGTCTAGTGGCCAGTGAAGAAGATTGTCTAGGATTACAATGGGATCTTGATCAGATGGTCCAATGGGCCAAGGAGTGGCAGATGGAGTTTAATTTAGTTACATACGAGGTGTTGCATTTTGGTAAGGCAAACCAGAGTAGGACTTATACTCTTAATGGTATGGAACTGGGCAGTGTGGCCGAACAAAGGGACCTGGGGTGCAGATACATTGGTCCTTGAAAGCAGAGTCACAGACAGACACGGTGGTGAAGAAGGCATTTGGCACACTTGCCATCATTGGTCAGAGCATTAAGTATAGGAGTTGAGGTGTCGTGTTGTGGCTGTACAAGACATTGGTAAGGCCACTTTTAAAAATATTGCATACAATTCTGGTCGTTCTGCTATAGAAAAAATGTTCTTAAACTGGAAAGGGTGCAGGAAAATGTTTTCCAGGATGTTGCTGGGACTGAAGGGTTTGAGTTATGAGAAGCTGGATAGGTTAGGATTTTTTATGCCTGGACCGTCAGACTCTGAAGGATGACCAGATAGAGGTTTATAAAATCATGAGGGGCATAGATAAGGTGAATAGCCAAGGTCTCTTTCCTGGGATAGGGGAGTCCAAAACTAGAGGCCATGGATTTAAGGTGAGAGGGGAAAAATTTAAAGGGACCTGAAGGGCAACTTTTTCATGCAGAGTGTGGTGCACATATAGAAAGAGCTTCCAGAGGAAGTTATAAAGGTGGTAGAATTACAACATTTAAAAGATATTTGGATAGGAAAATGAGTAGGAAAGTTTTAGAGGGATGTGGGCCACATGCAGGCAAATGCATTCAGTTTAGGATACCTGGACGGCACGGATGGGTTGGACCGAAGGGTCTGTTTCATGCTGTACAACTCTATGACACGGTTGCAGGGGAGATGTCAGCCAATGATTCTGACAAATCACTGTATCATATCACAGTTTGGCATCATCAGGTGTAAAGGTGGACAATTGTTTGATGACTGTTAGAATGATGACTGCAGAAGGGAACCATCAAGTGAATATGAGTTGTCAGATGGGACATCAATCCTTCGTGGGCTTTGCAGATCTGTGAAAATTTGGTCAGGATACTGACCCAAAAATAAAGCCATTGAAGGTAAGATTCAGGCATAATGATGGATCTACATTCATCTCAAGAAAATAAATGAAGCGAGAGCTCATTGCAGTGGGAAGTATGAAGATCTGAACTTCCAGGTGCTGGATATTGAGAAAAATCCACTGATCTCAGCTGACCCCTCTCTAAAGTTTTAACTAGTAGGAGCCAGAAGAGATTTGCAATATTGCAAATGTCGCTTACCCATTGACTGTGAACAGATCCTAAAAGATGCCAAAGATGTGTTTACAGGTCTCTGTCTTCCTGGTGAATATCAGTCTCGAAGTACTTGTGAATGTGAAGTCACCTCTGCATCTGCTGAGGAAACCTTCTGCTGCCCTCAGTATAGAGGAGCTGGAAAAGACGGGTGTAATCAAGAAGTGACGACCCCTATAAATTGGATTGTCAGCATTACAGCTGTCAAAAAACCTGCAAACCTGAGGTTATACATTGATCTAAACAATCTCGGTAAAGCTTTAAATAGATTTAACTTAACCATGCCAACTATTGAAGAAATAGAAGACAAAGGTCTTTACTACCCTTGAAGTGAAGGACAGATAATGGCAAGTGAAGCTGAATGAAAGCAATGGTTTTCTAAGTATTTTCTGGGTCCTAATTTAGGGGTACAGATGGTTGTGCGTGTTATCTTGCATTTCCACTGCTGCCGAAGGAAAGAAAGGTAAAATTCCCACTGTCCTACTAGACTGTCAAGCTGTTCTCTCATTAGAGAAAGACAGCTCGTGGTAGTTTAAACAGAGGGTGACCATGCCTCAGGCGATGGGAGAGGTTGAGAAGGAGAGTCCTTCATTGTCAACACAGAGAATGTGAGTTAATCAGGAATTCCACTGCAGTGGAACTCATTGTGGCTGCTCTGCTGATCCGGAGACATGATAGAAGAAATCACCTCAGATGCCAATCAGAAGCTCGTGTGCCTATCACAGACCATGATAAAAATTTAGTGCATATGCTGGAAGGAGCTTACCAGATGAACCTTCAGCTAAATAAGAGAGCAATGCAATTGAAGATGCCTGACATCAAGTACATAGGTCATGTACTGGACAGCAAAATAAGCTTCACCCAGATCCAGACATGTTGATAGCAGCAGCAGAGATACAATAACCAGCAGATGCAAAATCAATGCCGTGATTTACTGGATTTGTGAATTAGTTAATTTTTTGCCTAATTTCTCCATCAGAATGTGAACCACTATGCAATTTTAGTGCCAAAAGTTTGCAGTGATACTGGGGCATTGGACAAGGAGAGTGTTCAATCGAATCAAAAAAACGGTGATGACAATACAAGTGCTGAGGTGCTATTACACCACTGATGACAGCATCTTATGTAATGCCAGTGAAATGGGTCTTGAAGCAACTTTTTATGTCGCGAGGACATTCAGTTGTGTTTGCATCCAGGATGGGAATGCATACTGAATCATCCTGTACTCAGTCTGAGAAAGCGTCTTTGCTAGTGAACATTTTAATCAAACAAGCTAGATCAAGGAGTTGCTAGTGTCACATGGAAACCCCCAGATATAGTATGGGACATTTCGAAGTAGATGTCTTCACTTTCGTATGAACTGATTATCCTGAAAATGTCAACGACTGTTCTGACCCCTGAGCGATAGACAAGCTGACATCAACAGAAAAACTGTGAGATTGTAGAATGCCTGGAAGGACACTCTGGTTGGTACAGCATTTCAGGCTTTGTGAATGAATGACTATGGTTCTCAATTCATGAACAGGGAATTTGGGCACTTCATCAATGAATGGGAAATTCATAATCATATATCATCTATATACTCTGCCAGTCAAATATAAAGGCAGATACAGCATCACCGAAAGTACCACAATGAGATTAAGAAAATCCATCACAGACTAGTACTAGCCAACGTTTGAGTGGCAAAATATATCTACTTCTGGAAATAGAAAGTAGGCTAGTGCAAAACTAATGTCTTGTCACACCTAAACTAATTTGCCCAATTGGGAAAAAAACTGTTGTAGTGTAAAGTACGAACAGATAAAATTAAGGCACAATGGGGTCATAGTCATGGAGGATTACAGCAAGAAAACAGGCCGTTCAGCCCAACTTGCCCATGCCGCCCAGTTTTCACAATTTAAAGTAGTCCGATTTACCTGCATTTGGTCCACATCCCTTCATATCTATCTCATCCATGATTCTTAAATGATGAAATTGTACTCGCTTCCACCACTACCTCTGGCAGCCTGTTCCAGACACTTGCCACCCTCTGTGTGAAAAACTTACCCATCTGGCCCTTTTGTATCTCTCCCCTCTCATCTTAAACCTTTAGTTTTAGACACCCCTACGGTGGGGAAAATCCATTGGCTATCTACCTTATCTATGCCTCTCATGATTTTATTTACCTCTGAAAGGTCACCCATCAGTCTCCTTTGCTTCAGGGGAAAACAGTCCCACCTATCCAACCTCTTGTTATAATACAAACTTTCTAGTCCAGGTAGCATCCTAGTAAATCTTTTCTGCACTCTCTCTAGTTTAATAATATCCTTTCTATAGTAGGGTAACCGGAACTGCATGTAGTGCTCCAAATGTGGCCTCATCAATGTCTTGTACAGCTGCAACAAAACATCCCAATTCCCATATTCAACGTTCCGACCGATGAAAGTAAGCATGCCGAAAGCCTTCTTCACAGCCCTGTCTGCCTGTGACTCCACTTTCAAGGAGCTATGAACCTGTACCCCTAGATCTCTTTGTTTTATCATAGACCCCAAGGCCTTATCATTGACTGTATATGTCTTGCCCTGGTTTGACTCACTAAAATGCAGCACCTTGCATTTATCTAAATTAAACTCCATCTCCCATTCTTCAGCCCACTGGCCCAGTCAATCAAGATCTCACTGTATTCCCAGATAACCTTCTTCACCATCCACTATACCACCAGTCTTGGTGAAATCGCAAACTTACTAACTGTACCTCCCAAATTCTCATCCAAATCATTAATATAAATGACAAATAACAGTGGACCCAGCACTGATCCCTGTGGCACACTTCTGGTCACAGGCCTCCAGTTTGAAAAACAACCCTCTACCACCACCCTCTGTCTTCTACTGCCAAGCCAATTTTGTATCCAAATGGCTGGGTCTCCCTGGATTCCATGAGATTTAACCTTACTCAACAAACAACGATGCAGTACCCTGTCAAAGGCCTTGATAAGTTCCATGCAGACAATGTCTACCGCACTCCCTTATCCATTTTCTTGGTCCCCCATCAAAAAACTCAAATCAAATTCATAAGACATGATTTCCCAAACAGAAAGCCATATTGACAATCCCAAATGAGTCCTTGCCTCTCCAAACGCCTGTAGATCCTATCTGTCAGAATCCCCTCTAACAACATACCCACCATGGACGTGAGGCTCACTGGTCTGTATTTCCCAGGCATTCCCCTGCAACCTTTCTTAAATAATGGCATAACATTAGCCACCCTCTAGTCTTTGGGCACTTCACCTGTGGCTGTCAATAATACAAATATCTCCACTAGGTGTGCCATAATTTCCTCCGTAGCCTCCAATAAAGTCCTGGGATACAATTCATCGTGTCCCGGGATTTATCTACCTTAATGCGTTTTAAAACACCTCCTCTTCTGTAATGTGGACACTCTTTAAGACATCAATATTTTTTTCCCCAAAGTCCCTAGCATCTAAATTTTTCTTGACGGCAAATACTGATGAGAAATATTCATTTAGCATCTCACCCATCTCTTCTAGCTTTGCATTTCGATGGGGAGGTCCTATTCTCTCTCTGAAATAATGGTGAAAACTAATTTCATTCTGATAATCATGCCAAATCATGCCAGAGCTGAGCATTTGAGAGCCATTTAGAGTGCAAACATTCGCCATTCTCAAGCAGAGTTAGCCAGGCAGCAACTTGGGACCTGTAAAGGGCATTTGATGACGAAGATGTAATCTTCCAATCTGCACGAAGTATAGAATGATATCAGACCCATGATCCACCATTCCTTCAACAATGGAAATCTATCAGAGGCAATAAGTACCATTGCAGTCGTCCTCAATATGGAAACAACTTTACATGAAGAAGGAGCATTATGCGAGGAATGAACAAAAATCACATGAACAATGAACAACAAAGTGCACTATACCATTTGAAGGCACAAATTAAATATTATGTAAATGTCATCTGTGCAAGTGCAACTACAATGAAAACTGTGTTTTGTTCATGAATGATTTTTTTGTTGTTATCCATGGATATTTAGTAATATAAGAAACTCTGGAATTTATTTTATATTGAATTCGGATTTCACCGTCTGCCACATTACCAAGCAATCATGTCAAATGGTGAAATTTGAATTCATTAAAACATGGAATTAAATGTTAATGTAATGATAACCATTGCCTGTTGTTGTAAACTCATTTGATTCACTAATGTTCTTTAGAGTAGAAAATCTGCTGTGCTCACCTGCTCTGGCCTGCGTACAACTCCAGATGCACAACAATGTGTTTGACTTATAACAGCCCAATGAAATGGCTTAGCATGCCACTCAGATAAAGTTCAGTTTGTGAGGTTAATAACAACACAACTTAAAATAACTAGTCCTCTCTGCTGTAACAGAACTCATTTAGCTATGCTTTTGATTTTGACAGTTGTATCCGGCTCCCAGGCACATTAAATATCGAACATAGAACCATACAGCACATGAATAGGTGCTTCAGGCCACCACATCTACACTGACCTTGATGCCATTCTAAACTAATGTCATCTGCCTGCACTTAGTCTGTATCCCTCTTTTCCCTGTCTGATCAGGCATCTGTCTAAATGCCTCTTAAATGTTGCTATTGTATCTACTTCTACCACCTCCCCTGGCAGCATGTTTCAGGCACATCACCCACTGTGTGAAAAAAACGTGCTGCGCACATCTCCTTTAAACATTTCCCCCTCACCTTAAATCTATGCTCCTAGTATTTGACATTTCTACCCTGGGAAGAAGACTCTGACGATTCATCCTATCTATGCCCTTCATAATTTTGTATACTTTTGTCACTGGTTTGTCACCGTACTGGTTCACTAATGTCCTTTAGGGAAGGAAGCTGCCATCCTTACCTGGTCTGGCCTACATGTGACTCCAGACCCACGGCAATGTCGCTGTCTCATAACTGCCCTCTGGGCAATTAGGGATGGGCAATAAGTGCTGGTCTAGCCAGCGATGCCCACATCCCGTGAATGAATAAAAACAAAGGTCACCCCTCAGCCCCTGACAATCTACTGAAAACAATCCAAGTTTGTCCAACCTCTCCTTATAGCTAATACATAGCCAATCCAGGCAACATTCTGGTAAACCTCATTTGCAACCTGTCCAAGTCTCCATATCCTTCTAATTGTATGACGACTAGAACTGCACGCAATACTCCAAATGTGGCCGAACCAAAGTTTTACACAGATGCAATATTTCTTGCCAACTGTTATACTCAATGCCCTGACCAATAAAGGCAAGCGTGCCTTATGCCTTCTTTAACATCTTATCCACTTGTGTTGCCACTTTAAGGGAGCTACGAACTTGCTCCCCAAAATCTCTCTGTATATCAATACTCTGAAGGGTCCTACCATTTACTGTATACTTTTCTCTTGTATTTGACCTCCCAAATTGCATTAAGTCATACTTTCCCAGACTAAATTCCATCTGCCATGTCTCCACCCAACTTTCCAACTGATCTATATCCTCTTGTATTCTTTGACAACGTTCCTCGGTATCCACAACTCCATCAGTTTTCATGTCGCCTGCTTATTAATCAGACCATAAACAGTACACAAATGGTTGACAGGTACATGCTTACTATTAGTAAAAGCAGTATCTATTCACTCTACCAGAACCATCCATTCTTGCTGTATTCCACATGATGTATGTTTTCCAGTAATTGTTGTCGCAAAAACTTGAGAATTGCTCTCACCAAAAAATTCACAAGATTGTTGATTTAAAGAGGAACATCTTTAAAAGATGAGTGTGCTGTTTACTTGGCAATGGACTCTCTCCTTGGCAGAGGTGCTGCTGTGAAGAATGCAGTCGTTAGACGATGATTGACAGTTAACTGCCAAGCCAAGTTTAAACAATACGTTGTACTTGTTTCAACTTAACAAAATATGTAACAACCATTCTTTGTTCATTTCTTTTTGCAATGGTTAACAAATCAGGGTCAACCTGCCTGCTTTAAATTTAAGAAAAAACTTGGCAGTTAACTGACAGTCATCAAATAACTGGTCCATTTTCCACAGCAACACCAAAACTATTCAGATCCTATTTTACCAAGCAATCAACACCCCCTTCCCATACCATTTAAAAGTTGCTCATCTTTAAATTGATCTTCTCATACAGCAAAAAGCAAAATTAATTCCCCTTTACAGTGGATTCTTATAAATGTTCTTATGAGTACAAAATGGAAAACTTCAACAAAATGTGTATTTTAATGTAATTGGCAGGCTGTATCTTATTGTTTTAATACAATGTACTTAACTCAATGGCTGTAGTTGCTTTTCAGACAATGTCTCTTGTTTGTGAATGGTGTAAAATCAAACAGAGACTTAAGTTGTGTTTTGTCAATTGTTACTTGCTCGCACAGTAGATTTATTCACTGTTTAGTTTCTGTACTATTTTAGTTCATTCTATCACATATCCACTGTTAAGCAACAATATATTATTGGATCTTAATTTTGATTATGATTTGAAAGTGAAAAATATTTTGTCACTTTGTCTTGAACCACGACCAATTTCTCTGATGGGATTACTCAATCTAAATACTTTTGCCACTAGCCTGGCATACCTGGCTTTGGAAGAGCTGGAAACATGTGTTGCCACACGGATGCCACTAGCTTCCATGGCATTTTATCTCCTGGCATCTGGTACCTGCATGTTTTAATTTGCATTGAATTACCTTCCATGATGATGTTGTGCACAATTAATTATTCTTATTGAAGGGAACCTGGCATCTCCTTGGCCCCAAATAAATCTTAAATTATTAACATCCATCAGTGCATTTCATTGGCAGGCTCTGCATTTTTCAGGGAATTCAAACTGCACTTCTAATGCAGTCTTAACCCTACATGAGTCTCACTTTCTTCAAAAAAAAATTAAGAAATGCACAATGAAAATTGAAGTCAGTCAGTCAGTTGCATTAACAGAAGTCTGTCTTTGCAGTCTCAGGTTTCCCGTCAGAGCCTGATCTTAGAGCAGGATTCCAATGAGAACTACTCAGCCATGAGTTAATGGCTACTATGAGCAAAGGAGAGGAGATCAACAGTAAATATCAGTCATGTCCAACTTAATAAGTTGGCGAATGTTTTCTGTGGCATGACATTTTGCAGCTTATGTCTTTGATTGGATAAAAGCTAACAGACAAAAATTTCTATACTAAAAGGGCAATATTTTACAAATAAAAACCAAAGGAACTGTGGATGCTGTAAATCAGGAACAAAAACAAAGTTGCTGGAAAAGCTCAGCAGGTCTGGCAGCATCTGTGGAGGAGAAAACAGAGTTAACGTTTTGGGTCCGGTGACCCTTTTTAGTTCCAATATTTTACAAACGTTTGCTGATGGCCTGTTCCCCCTTCAGGTGATGCAAAAAGCACGAACATTTTTGATGTGATTTGACTCATACTTTTTTTCTGGTCTATTATTTTCCAGAGTACATGAGGCTACTCTTGACTAAACAAAGTTTTATGTTTTCACAAAACCACGAAAAACTCCATTAATAACTGTGGAGTTGCATAGACACAGCAGTCCAAGCGGGCTCTTTCTGTCCTGTATGATTGAATTCTGTTACGATTAATAAAATGGAAACAGGAACATATTACTGAGGGCATTGACTAGAAAGAAGAACCCTAATGTTTCCACCAATGCTGTCTGACCTTGTCTTTTTATTGTCCCTAACATTCTTTGATCTGTTTTCCACAGATCTTTTGCACCTTCAACTGGAATTTGGAAGTATAGAATCTCTACAGGGTGGAAACAGGCCATTTGGCTCATTGAGTCCACACCAACACTTCGAAGAGCATCCTACCCAGACCCAGCCCATTACCTTAACCCTGTATTTCCCATGGCTAATCCACTGGGACACTGCAGGGCAATTTAGCATGGCCAATCCACTCGATTTGCACCAGTAGGAAACCCATGCAGAGAGAATGTGCAAATTGCACGCATGCTTCGTTCATGGCTGGAATCGAACCTGTGTTCCTGGCGCTGTCAGACAGCAGTACCAACCACTGGGCCAATGTGGCGCCCTTACTGAAGGAAAGCTGGGAAATAAAAAGCATGATGGAAGAGACCAGATTCTCAGAAACCTGCCATCATTCCTGTTGCCAGAGGAAGTCAGCCAAATAAATGTGTAGATGACAAGCCTGCACATGGCAGACTTGTTGGCTTCATTGCGGGAGCTCACATTTTTAGAACTCCACCCCTGATGTCTGATAGGACTTTGCTGCTAAAAGATACATTTGAATAGATTCTTTCAATGACTTTAAACATTTTAAAGTATTTGGCTCTGTTCCTTTTTATACAGTTGTACCATAGAATTTCATTATAAACACATTACTGATTTCCAAATATTGGAATATTGATACAGTGTTGTCAACAGTATTGTGAATTTGTTTACCTTGAGAGTTTTATGACCACCTTATAGGATTGTGACATTTCGGGAGGACTTTTGACTGTCTGATTTGACAATTTCACGAAATAGTCCAAATTGCAATTTCCACTTTCAACATTGTTATAATCCTCACGAAAGCTTAAAAAACATTGAACTATCAGTGACCGTCATAAAAGAAACACATGATCAGATTTCAAATTTTAAAACTTCAGTGACTAACAAAATAAAAATCAACACACTCGAAAACATTACTGATTATTAAGATAGATAGGTCCCCGGGTTCTGATGGGATCTATCCCAGAATATTGAGGGAGACAAGAGAAAAAATTGTTGGAGCATTGCAGAGATCTTTGTATCCTCTTTGGCCACAGGTAAAGTCCCAGAGGACTAGAGAATAGCTAATGTTGTCCCATTGTTTATGAAAGGTAAAAATGGACAATCCAGGAAATTACAGGCCTGTGAGCCTCACGTCGGTGGTAAGGAAATTATTGAAAAAGAATTTCAGGGACAAGATCTATATGCATTTAGAAGCAAATGGACTTATTAGTGATTGACAGCTTAGTTTTGTGCAGGGGAGGTCATGTCTCATGATTGGGATTTCTGAGGAGCTGACAAAGATGTTTGAGGGAAAAGCAGTGGATGTTGTCTCCATGGACTTCAGTAAAGCTTTTGACAATGTCCTTCATTGCAGATCCCTACAAAAGGTGAAGTTGCATGGTATCAAGGGTGAGCTGGCAAGATGGATACAGAACTGGCTTAGTCATAGGAGACAGAGGGTGGTAGTGGAAGGATGTTTTTCGGAATGGAGGGTTGTGACTGGTGGTGTTCCACAGGGATCAGGGCTGGGACCTCTGCTGTTCGTGGTTTACATAAATGATTTGAAGAAAAACGTAGCTGGTCTAAATAGTAAGTTTGCAGATGATACAATGATTGGTGGGTTGCGGATAGTGACGGGGTTTGTCAGAGGATACGATATCAATCATTTGGAGGCATGTGCAAAATACGGCAGGTGGAGTTTAATCCAGACATATGTGAGGTGATGCATTTTGGAAGATCAAGTACAGGTGAAAATTATACAGTAAATGGCAGAAACTTTAGGAGTATTGATATGCAGAGGGATCTGGGTGTGCAGGTCCACAGATCGCTGAAGGTGGCAGAGCCGGTAGATAAGGTAGTAAGAAAGGCCTTTGGCATGCTTGCCTTCATTGGAAGAGGCATTGAGTATAAGGATAGACAAGTTATGCTGCAGTTTTATAGAACTATAGTTAGGTGAAACTTGGAATATTGCGTACAGTTGTGGTCACCACACTACCAGAAGGATGTGGATGCTTTGGAGAGGGTCTAGAAAAGGTTTACCAAGTTTTGCCTGGTATGGGGCATTTTGGCTGTGAAGAAAGGCTGGATAGACTATGTTGGTTTTCACTGGAACGCAGGAGGGTGGGTGGGAGGGGCGACCTGATAGATGTTTATAATGTTGTGCATGGCATGGATAGAATGGAAAGCATGAGGCTTTTTTTCCCAGGGTGGAGGGGTCATTTACAGGGGGACACAAGTTCAAGGTGTGGAGGGAAAGTTTAAAAGAGAAGTGTGAGGCAAGTTTTTCACACACAGGGTGGTGAGTGCCTGGAACGTGTTGCCAGAAGAGGTGGTGGAAACAGACACAGTAGCAGCGTTCAAGAAGCACCTGGACGAATATATGAATAAGAAGGGAATAGAGGGATATGGATCCTGTAGGTGAAAACAGTTTTAATATGGAAGGGCAAAGTGTGTTGTCACAGGCTGTGTACTCCTTATACACTCACGACTGTATGGCCAAATTCCACCCCAACACCATTTACGAGTTTGCTGATGACTCCACTGTTGTAGGTCGGATCTCAAACAAACATGGGCAGAATACAGGAAAGAGACTGAGTGTTCAGCGGCATGATGTAAAGACAACGATCTCTCCATTAATGTCAGCCAAATGAAGGAGCTGGTCATTGACTTCAGGAAGCGGAGTGGAAGGCATGCCCCCTGTCTACCTCAATGGTGCTGAGGAGAAAATGGTCGAGAATGTCAAGTTCCTGGGAGTAATGATCACCAACAATCTGTCCTGATCTACCCACATCGACGTGATGATCATGAAAGCACAGGAACTTTCTTGGAAGGCTAAGGAAATTTGGCATGTCCGTAAGGACGTTTACTAATTATTATAGATGCGCCATAGAAAGCATTCTATCTGGATGCATCACAGTGTGGTTTGGCAACTGCCCTTCCCAAAAGAAACTGCAGGGAGCTGTGAACACAACGCAGTCCATCACGCAAACCAGCCTTCCATCCATTCACTCCATCTATACTTCCTGCTGCCTCATAACCAACATAATCAAGGACCCCTCCCACCCTAGTTATATTCTCTTCCACCTTCTTCCATCGGGCTGAAGATATAAAGGTTTGAATACATGTATGAACTGATTCATGAACCACTTCTTCCCTGCTATTATCAGACTTTTGAACAGACCTCTCAAATGTTAATGTTGATCTGTCAGCACCTTTTCTGTGGCCATAGCACTGCATTCTGCACTCTGTTCTGCTACCCTGATGCACTTTGTATGGTGCGATCTGCCTATATAACACACAATACAACACTTTTCTCTCTGTTTGATTTGATTTGATTTATTGTTGTCACATGTACTTAAGTGCAGTGAAATGTTTGGTTTTGTGAGCAGTACAGGCAGATCATAGCAAACAAGGACATACGAATCATCGGGTGCTTAGACAAAGTCAGGCATTTAAGGTTACCGCTGCACAGGAAGCGTGCAAGGCAAGATCACCATTAGGTTTGTAATTAGAAAGGTCCATTCAACAGTCTGATAACAACAGGGAAAAAGCTGTTCTTGAATCTCTTGGTGCATGTGTTCAAGCTTCTGCGTATTCTGCCTGATGGAAGAGGTTGGAGGAGAGCATTACGGGGATGGGAGAGGTCTTTGATGATATTGGCGGCCTTGCCATGGCAACAAGCTGTGTAAATGGAATCCATGGATGGGAGGTTGGCTTCCGTGATGGTCTGAGCTGTGCACACCACCTTCTGTAGTTTCTTACGGTCCTGGTCAGAACAGTTGCTGTACCAAGCCGTGATGCACTTGCTAGAATGTTTTCAATGTTGCATCGGTAAAGGTTGGTGAGGGACTATATGGACATGCTGAATTTCCACCTGAGGAAGAAGAGGCACTGTTGTGCCTTCTTGCCCTTTCACATCTACCTGAGAAGTCCAGCACAGGTTGTTGGTTATTGTCACTCCTAGGAACTCCATTGATGTAGCTGGGGGCGTGTTCTCCTCCTTTCTTCCTGAAGCCAATGATCAGTTCTTTTGTCTTGCTGACATCAAGAGAGAGATTGTTATCATTGCCCCTCGACACCAAGCACTATCTTCTTTCTGTGTTGTGACTTATCATTGTTTGATATCTGGCCTAAAACAGTGGTGTCGTCAGCAAATTTATAGATGGCACATGTATGGAATTTGGCTACACAAGTGGAGGTGTACAGGGAGTACAGTAGGCGGCTGAGTACGCATCCCTGTGGGACTCCAGTGTTGAGAATTAATGTGGAGGAGGTGCTGTTGTCTATCTTCACTGATTGCAGTTTGTGGGTCAGGAAGTTGAGGATCCAGTTGCAGAGGATGGTGGAGAGACTTAGGTCTCAGTGTTTGGAGACCAGTCTGGTAGGGATTATGGTGTTGACGGTGGAGCTGTTGTCAGTGAATGTCCTTAGTATTCAGATGTTCCAGGAATGAGTACAGGACTAGGGAAATGGCGACCGCTGTAGACCTGTTTCACCGGTAGGCAAATTTCAGGGGATCAAGGCAGGCTGGGAGGCTCGAGTTGATGTGGGCCATAACTAATCTTTCAAAGCACTTCATGATTACGGAGGTCGGAGCTAACGGGCAACTGCCGTTGAGGCACGCTGCATGTGTTTTCTTTGGTACTGGGACGATGGTGGCATTCTTCAAACAGGTGGGGACTTCACATTGCAGCAAGGAAAGGTTACAGATATCAGCAAATACTTCATCCAACTGGTCTGCATAGGGTCTGAATGCATGGCTGGGGACTTCATTTGGGCCTGTCGCTTTCCTCGGGTTTACTCTCAGGAGGACCGATCTGATGTCTGCAGTGGTGATGGAGGGAACAGGTGTGTCTGGGGCTGCTGGGGATAGGTGACACTGTGCTACTGGCATTCTGCTTGAACTGAGCATAGAAGACATTGAGTGCATCAGGGAGAGATGTGTTTTTGTTCACTATCTTGCTCTGCTTCATTTTGTATCCCGTTATGTTGTTTAGGCCTCACCACATGCGGAGGGAGTTCGTATGGTCGGTTTGTGCCTCTAACTTGGTCACGTATTGCCTCTAAGTATCTCTAGTGGCTTTGTAGAGGTCGTATCTGGATTTCCTGCATAGGTCTGTGTCTTCGGACCTGAATACTGCACGCCCGGCCTTCAGAAGGAAGTAGATTTCCTGGTTCATCCAAGGTTTCCGGTTGGGGAGCACGTGGATTGTCATCTTTGGCACACAGGCCTCTATGCACTTGCTAATGAAGCCTGTGACGATGGTGGCATACTTGCCTAGGTTGTCTATTGAGTTCTTGAATATGGTCCAGTCCACTGAATCCAAACATTCCCGGGCATGCTCTTCCGCTGCCTCGGACCAGCATTGTATTTCTTTCTGTGAACGATCCTCCCGTTTCAGCTTCTGCTTGTAAGCTGGAAAGAGGAACACAAGATTTTCATCTGATTTTCAAAAGTGCAGATGGGGTATGGGATGGTAGGTATCTTTGATCGGTACATCTTGATACATGTGACAACAATAATTGATCAATCAGTGTACTGTCCTCGCAACCTGCAGTCTTTACAGCAGCCAGTCCCCATTTATCCTCAGCTTATAATGGGCTCGCTACTTCTGGTTCATTGATGGGATGATCCCCTGTGGTTTGAGAATCTCACAATCAACTTCCAGCAGCAAGGTCCTTTCCTAGTCTCTCCGTGTAAATCTTCCACAGTGCTTTAACCAGAGACACAGAGCTTCTACAAACATCCTGCCTGGTGGTTAGCAGAGAACCATGTTTTCTCTGCTGCTCTTAGCAGCTGCTGCATTCCTGCTCCTATTCTTTGTTTCCAGATGTTCAATTTGTCACGTGCACTGCAACAGGACTTGACCTGTACTTTACATAGCGGCCAAGCAAAACTATATTGAGTTCATATGCTCCATATTACCATAAATTATAATAAGCTATTTTAAAACATTACCATCTTGCAAAATCTCAAGTCCTTAATAAGATCAGAATCCAGGCCATTGAATCAAATTCAACATAGAAGAAGGCCATTTGGCCTATTTAGCCTGTGTCAATTCTCTGTGAAGTGATCCAGATAATCTCATTCTTCTGCTCTTTCCCATAGTCTGCTAGTTTAGTTTTTCCAGTGCCAATCTAATTTCCTTTTGAAATTATTGTTTATCTCCATGTTGATCAATATTATGGGTTCCAGCAATTTGCCCAAAATTGATTAAATCAATGCAAAGAATGGAGGAATTTGAAATGCAAATTGCATCTTGCAAAGTGGTTTCTGGGATCTTTTGTGCTGATTTGAAAGAGGAGCATTGTACTGAGAGCCAACACGTTCCACATAAGTGGTCATGGCCCCAGTTTTGAATTAATTATCATGGAGAAGATTCACTATTTGCCCCATTTCTGAGTATTTAAGGAGGTGCTTTAAGGTGTGAATGCTTGCAGCTTTATAAAAGCTTTCACATAACAAAAAATATTTCTTAGAAAATTAAACCAACTGCAGTGAACTAATAAAACTGGTGAACACCTCTGTAAAATATTTAAAGTTGTTTTCAGTTTTTTAAAACTGGGTTATTCACAGCAAGTCGAAACAGTTATTTAAAACGCTTTTGTATTGTAGCAAGACAATTCTCAATTATGTTAGTGAAACTGCAGTAAATTCTCACTCTTAAATGTATCAGGAAATATTTTCAATGCAGGAGAAAAACAATTACATTCTGGCATTCTGTGTGAGCACTCTGATTTGTGGAAGAGTTATGCCTTGAAATTTAATGCAAATCTGAACCGAAAATTATATCAAAATCCAAGCATAATTATCAGTTGGACTGTCAATCATACCCAAAGAGGTAGTTCTCCCACTCAGGTTTTAGATCAGATTATCAGCATCTCCTGTACTTCGCTTTTTGTCTTACTGGATTCTTTCACATCTGTGTAACTCCAGAGAGAAAAAAAAGAATATACTGGACAGTGTGAGTGATGATGCATTTTCAAGCAAGTTACACCGCATGTTGAATCCATTTGTTTGTTCACATTTCTTTGTGGGTATCCTGTCCCTTAAAATTATCCTGATTCCCTGAAGCAGAGCTGTACAGGGAAGCCTAGAGTCTTTGTAATCAATGTGGTAAAAAGATTCTGTTTGACTCATCAGTCTTTTTTGGAATTTTGAGAATTAATTATATCTTGGCAAATGCTATAAATGCACTGGCTTGACAATTACTTGGGCCATTTGGTCCCATTCCATATTTGGCACTACTCATGCTGGCTTTAGTGCACATTGGAAGTGAAAAGTGTTGAAAATAATGTCACTGAACTTGTACATTAAATGCTTTTGTTCTTCTTTGGATGACTTGCTCTGTGAAATGATAATTCCATGGAAATTTTAAACCAAAAGCCATTTTGGAAAGGGAAGAAAAAATCTGCTGGAAAAATTGGATGTGTGTTTTGCCCCATCAAAGTATCTTTCCCTGATGCAGCAATGCTTATATTAACCCTCATTATATAAAAAAGTAGGTCATAGATAACGTGGCACTGAAAAGTCCAACAGGCATTTATTACAGCTCCTTAATAAATACAGATGCTGCGTTCACAGGCACTTCCATATCTTGGCTAACATTCAGTTATTCTGTTATAAGGAGTAGTATGTCTTCTTCAGTGTGTCATGCTTCAAATGGTCCAAGATAAGATGGAGTCTGCCCTCAACTCACATGCTATGATTCAGTGGTGATATCATGAGTATGTCTCCAGAAATATTGGAGTTCTCATTTAAAACTGAGGTGAAGAAACACATTTTCTGTCGGAGGATTGTGTGTCTTTGTAATTTCCTTCCTCAAATGGCAGTGAATAGTGAATTCTTAAATATGTGGATGGCTCAATATTTTTTCTATGAAATTATATGTTAGAAGAGAGTTTTTAACATTGCAACAGCGATTTTGTTTTTAAATCGTGAAGGACAGTTTTTTTTTAAATGGAATTATGTTTAGGGAGATTTGGGAGAAGTCTACAAATGGATGTCTGCAGAGTAAGGGTTTATTTATCAGATTGAAAGCAGAGGTATGTTCTTGATTAGCAAGTGGTTGAAAGGTTCTTGGGGATACAGAAGAATGTCGTGGTTAAAATTAGATCAGCCGTGATCTCAGTGAATGCCAGAGTAGGCTGAAACAGCCGAGTGGCCAACTGTTGGTCCTTGTTTGTACGTTCATAAATATATATTGACGTTCTTACCATGAGACATAACCCAATATCCCTCTTCTTCCAAGGATAACAAATATTATCACATATAGACGTACATGGCTGGACACAGCCACATCATATAAATTAACCATTCAAACTTCATTGTAATAGTTTGTGCTCAGTTTTGTTAGTTTTCTACTGGCTCACATGTCAAGTGTCTCTTTCATTTATCTCTTTCTATGTCTCAGCGAGTTTGATCATTGATAACTGAGCAAGGTCCTTTGCAGTCGCCCTGCAAGCATAAGC
Source organism: Rhincodon typus (assembly GCF_021869965.1). Lineage (NCBI taxonomy): Eukaryota > Metazoa > Chordata > Chondrichthyes > Orectolobiformes > Rhincodontidae > Rhincodon > Rhincodon typus. The sequence continues at coordinate 86,694,053 of NC_063338.1, forward strand.
TATTTTAGGAATGGTAGTCCCTTCTCCATTGGTATTGCATGAAGATGTAACAATTGTGGCTCACATGATGAACACATGAGTGACCAGTGTAACAGGAACCTCAAGAGGTGTAGATCCTAACCGCGACATTTCTTCTAACTTGAAGGAATTTCAAATTTAAACAGAAACCCCACTAAGACATATTGTTTAAACTGGATGGAATGCACCATTTATAAGCATCTTAAAACTCTTTATTTTGTTTATTATTGTTGCCCATGGAGGGTGTAATTGTGGTCACTGTTTTTTCACATGACTGCAAAGTTAGAAAGCTGTCTGTTCAGAGTTCTCTGTAGACTTTGCTGCATGATCTAGGCTGAGACTTTAGTTCTGTCTAACAAAGACTACATTTCATAAGTGACTCACTGGTTGTAAAGTTGTGATACTCTGAACAAGGGAGAAGGAACTTAACGAATGAACGATATTTCAGTGCATTCAACCTAGGCTCCCATGTGGAACAAATGTGCAATTTGAAAATTCTTACCAACGCTGCTCCTTCCAGACTATGCTTGAATAACTCAGTTGTGATTATTTCTCTTTTTTCCTTTTTGTGAGAGAATGGTATGTTTTTATTTATTCTTTCATGGGATGTGAGCGTAACTGCCAAGGTGAGCATTTGTTGCCCATTCTTAATTGCCCTTGTTAAGCCATTTCAGAGGACAGTTAAGAGCAACCATGTTCCCATGAGTCTGGAGTCACATACAGACAAGACCTGGCAAGAACAGCAGATTCCCTTCCTGGAAGATATGAGTGAAACAAATGGGTTTTTACAGCAACAAAAACAGAAGTTTCTGGAAGCAATGTCTGGCAGCATCTATGAAGAAAAGAATCAGAGTTAACGTTTCGGGTCCAGTGACCCTTCCTCAGAACACAGCATCCACAGTTCTTTCGGGTTTTTGTAGCAATTGGTGATAATTTCTTGGTGAACATTGCTGAGACTAGTCTTCAATCCCAGACTTATTAATTGAATTTAAATTCTGCTAACTGTCTTGGTGGGATTTGAACCCATGTCTGGGTGACACGGAGAAGGGCTGTGAACACATTGGAGAGAGTGCAGAAGCGGTTTGCGAGAAGGTTCGAAGGCTGAGGGAGTTCAGTTAGAAAGAAGTTGGTACCGTTCTCTTTGGAGAGAAAATGGCTAAGATGAGATTTGATAGAGATGTTCAAAATCGTGTGCAGGCTGGATTGAGTAGATAGAGAGAAGCCGTTTCCACTTGTAAGGGAACAATAATTAGAGGACATAGGTTTAAAGTGATCCGCAAAAGAAGCAAGGGTGAAGTGAGTTAAAACGTTTCTGCACAGTGAGTCGTCAGGGTACAGAGGACACTGCCTTTAAGTTTGGTGAAGGCAGGTTCTAGTGAGGCATCCAAGAGGGCATTGGATGATATTTAGATAGAAATAATGTGCAAGGATGTGGTAAAAAAGCAGGAAATTGGCACAAAGTGATGGTACTGTTTTAATTAACTGGTGCAGGCATGATGGGCTGAATGGCCTTCTTTTGCATTGTGACACTCCTCTGATTCTGTCATTTCCTCAGAGAATTAGCCTGGACTTCTAAGTTACAATCCAATCCTACCATCCATAGAAATGATACCACACAGAAAATGGCCATTCAGACCATCATTGAAATAACTCCACAGAGGCTGATATCCTGTTACCAAGTCACCATATATTTACGTGTGCCTTGTACTTGACACTGGTCCAGCTTCCTCAAAGCCAGCTCTTGAGCGAACAGGACCTCTGACACTCCTGTTTGCATCTGTCAACCAGGGCTTGCTGATTGGGGCTGTTAATCTGGTCCAAACAGGGAATTTATGTTCTATGAAGTCCACCTGGCTGACCTCATTACAATCGCTACAATAAAATCTGCACCAGCTCAATTTATTAACCACCCATCCTCATCCTACTTTCCAGCACCTGGTCTGTAGGTTGCAGCAACAAAAACTGAAGTTGCTGGAGAAGCTCAGCAGGCCTGGCAGCATCTGTGAAGAAAAAAATCAGAGTTAACATTTCAGGTCCGTTGACCCTTCCTCAGAACCATTACAGCAATTCATGTTCAGCTCCAGCTTCCCTTTAAGTATGCTGAGGGTTTCTACCTCAACTGTCACACCCTCTGTATGAAAAGGTTTTTCATTTTGTCCTTCCTAATCTTTCTACAAACCACATGAAATCATCACTGCTTTACTACAGTCTTAAAGCAATGGTGACTTAGCAGTATTAACATCCACATCAGCGTGGATATGCCTAAATGCCAGATACGCCTGAGGGCCTGAACAATGTACTCCCGTTCCAATGTGTTTTTCTACCTGCACTCTGTCACCAACCCTTCCAAATGAGTCAGACAAGCTGTTAAAATCTCCAAAACTTCTGGTTCTGTTCTTCAGTGGGTATTTTATGTATCAGTTGACTAAGAATTAATTACTTTCTCTGCTTGGCCTTAGATTTCCATTCCAAACGCCTCCTTTCACAATAGATACCTTCATTCAATTATGCAGAAATCCCCAGACATTGTAGTCTGAAATATTTACTTAAATCATCAATTATCTGTTTGCTTTCTTAGCACCATTCTAACCCATATCATTAAGGGAAAGCACATTTGATTTGATCTCGTTTGGCCTTTCTCATTTACTTTGCGTGCTTGCTTTTTGCCCTGTTGGATTACATTTCTATAAATTGCATTCTCCTTCAGCAGGATGACAGTAAACATTTCTCAAACTGAGACGTTGATCCATTTCCTTTCAGTTACACCCCAAGCCAGAAAACAGTTTTGGTTGCTGTGTAACTCCAACGTTGTGAAATATTTAACTTATCCACAAAGTATATCTGTAATAAAAAGGCATTGCTGGGTTATATCTGCCCTTCAGGCCAGTGTTTTGACACTGCGCAAGTACGAGGCTGAAATGACTCCACAGAGGCTGGTATCCCATCAGCAAGTCAGCCTTTATTTACATGTGGAGAGTACTTGACACTGATCCAGCTCCCTCAGAGCCAGCTGTCAGAGTGAAAGGAACCTCTGACACTCCTGTTTATATAGGGGAGGTGCTGGTCTAGTGATATTATTGCTGGACTGTTAATCCAGAGACTTGGATAACATTCTGGGGACTTGGGTTTGAATCCCGCCACGGCAGATGGTGGAATTTGAATTCAATAAATATCTGGAATTAAGAATCTAATGATGACTGTGAATCCATTGTCGATTGTTGGGGAAAAACCCGTCTGGTTCACTAATGTCCCTTAAGAAAGTAAACTGCCATCCTTACCTGGTCTGGCCTACATGTGACTCCAGGCCCACAGCAATGTGGTTGACTTTTAACTGACCTCTGGGCAATCAGGAATGGACAATAAATGCTGACCTAGCCAGCGATGCCCTCGTCCTGCAAATGAATAAAGGAAAAAAAAATGTCAGCCAGGTCTCCCTGCTTGGACCAGGTTAACAGCCCCACTCAGGGAGCTCCTTCTCTGATCCATCTGGCTGACCTTGTTACAACCACTTCAGACTGTTTTAAAATCTAATCAGACACTACCATGCTTCCATTTGAACTGAAGCACTTCTGTATTTGTATCCAGTTGAATTAGTAATTCATGCAACAGATTAGTTGAAACCTCACACGGGGTGGATTAAATTTGCAATCTGGTTCAATCTCCAATTTAGCATTCATTTTGAATTGTTAGCAGATCAACAATAATTTGCATTTATGTAGCTTTTTAAATGTAATTCGAAAGGTCTCAAGATGCTTCATAGGTGCAGTAAAATTTGGCATCAGGTTTACGAGGATGTTGCCAGGGTTGAAGGGTTTGAACTACAGGGAGAGCCTGAATAGGCTGGTGCTGTTTTCCCTGGGATGTTGGAGGCTGAGGGGTGACCTTAAAGGTGTTTATAAAATCATGAAGGGCATGGATAGGGTGAATAGCCATGGTCTTTCTGCCAGGATAGAGGAGTCCAAAATGAGAGAAGAGGTTTAAGGTGAAGAGGGGAAAGATTTGAAGGGGACTTAAGGGGCAATATTTTTACACAGAGTGTGTTGCATGTATGGAATGAGCTGCCAGGGGAAGTGGCATCTGGATGAGTATATGAATTGGAAGGGTTGAGTTGGATATGGGCCAAATGATGGCAAATGGGACTTGACTAGTTCAGAATATCTGGTCAGCATGGGTGAGTTGGACCGAAGGGTCTGTTTCTGTGCTGTACATCTCTATGACTCTGACTACACCATGCAGATGGTGGAAAGGGTCAGCGTTAAGGAATGACTGCATGGAGGAGAGAATGGTTTCAGAACGGAATTTCTAATATATTGAGCACAGAGGCAGAGAGGTCATGCCCAGCAATGGTGGAGCAATGAGAATCGTGCAGAACCAGAGCTATGGAGAGATTTTGGACATTCATGGAAGTGGGTGTCAGAGATAGAGAAGGATGAGGCCAGGGAGAGATCTGTCCGCAAGACCATGACTTTAAGATTGTAGAGTTAAGTTCCAGAAACTGAAGTGAGTCATTGAACACTGACCACAGGGTGACATGCAGCAAGATGGCGGCAGGGTAAGTGGCTCCATTCGGAGTTCCATTCTGTTCGCCAGTTCCCTTTCCTTTTCTTTCTTTGTCCTTTTTTTACCTTCTTCTCATTCCCTCTGTAGTAATTCTATCCCCCCCACCCCTTTTAACTACCTACCTAAGGAGTCGGGAAAGAGCCGGGTCGAGACTGGGAAACACGTGGTGGGAGCTGAACGCGCGGGTTGTGCCCTGCAGCGACGGCGGATCAAGGGTGGGCCGGTGACAGCAGGCCAGTGACGCAGCGGTGGCAAGAGTGGGCCGGTGAGGCAGCCCATAATGGGCCGGTGAGGCAGCAGTGGCAAGAGTGGGCCGGTGAGGCAGCCCATAGTGGGCCGGTGAGGCAACCAAGAGTGGGCCGGTGAGGCACCTGAGAGCGGGCCGGTGAGGCAGTCCATAATGTACCAGTGAAGCAGCTGAGAGTGGGCTGGTGAGGAAGCACATAGTGGGCCGGTGAAGCAGGTGAGAGTGGGCCGGTGAAGCAGCCGAGAGTGGGCCGGTGAGGCAGCCGATAGTGGGCCGGTGAGGCAGCCCAGCGTGGGACGGTGAGGCAGTCCATAGTGGGACGGTGAGGCAGCCCAGAGTGGGACGGTGAGGCAGCCCATAGTGGGCCGGTGAGGCAGCCCAGAGTAGGACGGTGAGGCAGCCCATAGTGGGCCGGTGAGGCAGCCCATAGTGGGCCGGTGAGGCAGCCCAGAGTGGGACGGTGAGGCAGCCCAGAGTGGGACGGTGAGGCAGCCCATAGTGGGCCG
>NC_063338.1:86699483-86700181 GCF_021869965.1 Rhincodon typus
GGGACAGTGAGGCAGCCGAGAGCAGGACGGTGAGGCACCTGAGAGTGGGCCGGTGAGGCAGCCCAGAGCGGGACAGTGAGGCAGCCGAGAGCAGGACGGTGAGGCACCTGAGAGTGGGCCGGTGAGGCAGCCCAGAGCGGGACAGTGAGGCAGCCGAGAGCAGGACGGTGAGGCACCTGAGAGTGGGCCGGTGAGGCAGCCCAGAGCGGGACAGTGAGGCAGCCGAGAGTGGGACGGTGAGGCAGCCCATAGTGGGACGGTGAGGCACCTGAGAGTGGGACAGTGAGGCAGCCGAGAGCAGGACGGTGAGGCACCTGAGAGTGGGCCGGTGAGGCACCTGAGAGTGGGCCAGTGAGGCAGCCGAGAGCGGGACTGTGAAGCACCTGAGAGTGGGCCGGTGAGGCAGCCCAGAGCGGGACAGTGAGGCAGCCGAGAGTGGGACGGTGAGGCAGCCCATAGTGGGACGGTGAGGCACCTGAGAGCGGGACAGTGAGGCAGCCGAGAGCGGGACGGTGAGGCACCTGAGAGCGGGACGGTGAGGCACCTGAGAGTGGGACGGTGAGGCAGCCGAGAGTGGGACGGTGAGGCAGCTGAGAACGGGCAGGTGAGGCAGCCGAGAATGGGACAGTGAGGTAGCCGAGAGCGGGACGGTGAGGCACCTGAGAGTGGGACGGTGAGGCACCTGAGAGTGGGACGGT
>NC_063338.1:86700191-86742011 GCF_021869965.1 Rhincodon typus
AGGCACCTGAGAGTGGGACGGTGAAGCAGCCGAGAGTGGGAAGCTGGCAGCAGCATGGCGATGGCTGGAAAGCTCAGAGTGGGACTGCAGCAGAGCAAAGGAAAGTTGGACTCTCTTAAATTATTTTTTTCTTCTTACCTTATTCTAAGTGAATGTGAATGGCGCCATGTATGTACGGTGAAGTATGCTATTCACGGTATTTTTATGTTGAATATACATGACAATAAATAAATGATTCAATACATAAATGAGTCAATGATTCAGACGAACAACGGTTTGATTTGATTTTGATTTTATTGTCACGTGTACCAAAATACAGTGAAAAGCTTTGTTTATGAGTGGTACAGGCAGTTCACAGCAAGCAAAGGGTGTACAGATCAAAAAGACTTAGAGGCATACAGGTTACATTGCAGGTTACATTATTCGAGGCTAGATTCCATTCAACAGTCTGATAACGGCTGGAAAGAAGCTGTTCCAGAACCTGCTTGTGCATCTGTTCAGACTTTTGTATCTTCTGCCTGACAGAAGAGGTTATAGGAGATCATTACCAGGGTGCGATGATGTTGGCCGCCTTTCCATGGCAGCAAGCTGTGTAAATAGAGTCCATGGATGGAAAGTTGGCTACCGTGATGACCTGGGCTGTGCACACCAACTTCTGTAGTTTCTTGTGATCCTGGGCAAAGCAGTTGCCATATCAGGCCGTTATGCACCTGGACAGTATGCTTTCAATGATGTCAAAAAGAAACTTGCTGCTAATTTAAAAATTGGCACAACATATTTCACAAGGGTCTCCGTCCGAAACATTGGCTTTCCTGCTCCTATGATGCTGCTTGGCCCGATGTGTTCATCCAGCTGTACACCTTGTTATCTCATTTTCCTTTAATTACTGCATTTTTTTCCAGCGTGCCTTAAATTGGTTTGTTCAATGCAATTTTTTTTGGGCATTCGTGTATGTCATATTAAATTTGTAAAACCTTCCCCACTCCTGGGGTTCTGCAACATGAGCCTGATGTGTGATAATGATAATCAAACGTACCAAAGCTTCAATTTTACAGCTTAAAGGGAAAAAAACAAAAGCTAAATTGTGCAGGTATTGAAAAAAATGGTATAAAATCTGGAATTGCAGGGATCACTCTGCATTTCAGGCAGTTTGTGTGAAGAAAGAAACAGAGTTGAGATTTCAAGATATTTCCTCAGATTAGCAAGAAGATAAGACGTTTAACAGTTGATATGCACATACAAAATTGGACAAGATAGGAGCAGGAAGAAAGAAGAAATATTAAATGGCAGAGCATGTTGAAGAGTCTGAATCACCTCTTCCAGCTCCTAGTTCTTATGTTCTCACGTAAAGGGCATTATTGAATCAGAGATAACATGGTGTGGAGCTGGAAGAACACAGCAGGTCAGGCAGCATCAGAGGAGCAGGAAAGTTGACGTTTTGGGTCGGGATCCTTCAAAAAATACTGTCTCATTATTGAACCAGATAGGTTTGTAATACATTCAACCACAGATACATAGACATCAGTGGACAAGGTTTTTCTTCATTCCACATTTTTCTTCTTAAATTCAAATTTCACCATCTGCCATGGTGGGATTTGAATCCAGGTCCCATGAACATTACCCTGAGGGTCTGCATTATTGGTGTAGTAAAATGCCAGTGTTCACTGCCTTCGCTGAATACCGTATGTCAAAGTTACAAGCACTCCTGTTCTCCCTTGGGACTCAGACATTATGCTAATTTGGAGATGTTGTGTTCCAATGACTTGGGTATAGCCTGACATCAGCGTTATTCCAGAGGAACGAAGCAAGGGAGGAAAACAGGTTTGCAGAGATGAGGATGTTGAGTTGGGCCTGACATATCTCGGGAAGAGACCTGTGCTGAAATGACAGCATATGGGAGAAATTTGGGCAGCACGGTGGCTCAGTGGTTAGCACTGCTGCCTCACAGCGCCAGGGACCCGAGCTCAATTCCACCGTCAGGCGACTGTCTGTGTGCAGTTTGCACATTTTCCCCGTGTCTGTGTGGGTTTCCTCCAGGTGTTCTGGTTTCCTCCCACAGTCCAAAGATGTGCAGGTTAGGTGGATTGGCAATGCTAAATTGCCTGTAGTGTTCAGGGATGTGTAGATTAGGTGGGTTATAGCGGGATGGGTCTGGGTGGGATGCTCTGAGGGTCGGCATGGACTTGTTGGGCTGAAGAGCCTGTTTCCACACTATAGGGACTCTATGTTTAAATGTCCGGGTGACTAAAGCATCCGAGATGGTTCAGTAGAAGAGGCTGGTATGGTACAAGCACTGGCAAATGACATTAGAATTAGGATGTTGGAGTGAGCCATACCATGAAGAGAGGAAGACCAAGAAGAAGATAGATGGATAAAATCTGAGAGGATCCAGATTAAAAGGACACCCAGCGAGGGGGATCGGGTGTGGTGGGAGTGGGGAGTGCTTACCCCACTCGGTGGGAAAGGTGAAACCAAACTAAGAGGATAAAGAAAAGGAATACAAAAGCACAAAAAAACACATTTAAAATGCCAGCATTTGTACAGAAAATAAAAGGCTGCTTGAAGCAATTTAGTTCCATGGTGCAAATCTTTATTGGACTGTTCAGGTATTTCATCCAAAGTAGCAGAGAATCTATGGCCTATTGTACGGGAATAATATACTCAAATGCAGGACCTGCTTTTCTTTATTTTGAATCTCAGAGCTGAAGATGTTTCTCGGCCTTGTGAAATGAGAACTATTTAGTTAAGGTGACCCAATGAATTTAGTGCTATATATCCCATGAGTCAATTTAAGAAATGAAAACTTAACAACTTGAAGGACAGCTTGATAGATGTGTGATCAAACCTCAGGTGCAGGTTGAATAGGCTTCACTAATATAGAATTAAATGTAAAAAGGCAATTGAAAGTTGAATAATTAAGTTAGGGAGAACTAACATCAGTGGAGTACAAAAGAATCTAACTGAGATAATTTAGAATCAGCATTTGGGATAGAGGAACAGGAGTAGACCTTTCATGTTGGAAGGCACAAGGTCATCTAGCTTTGAGAGCCCACTTGGTGTTCTTGTGAATGGTGAGTCTGCCTTTGGCCATTAATTATCCCCTTTCCTTCCTTCTTCTGCCTGACAGTGAGATTCAAACCACTGGAGGAAAATACTCCTGGCCTTGAGATTTATGCAAGAAATTTTGTTTAGGGAAGGAAATCTGCTGTCCTTACCAGGTCTGGCCTACATTTGACTCCAGATACAGCAATGTAGGTTGCATCTGAAGTATGATTGTTGGTAATGTTCCCATGACCATGAACGAATTTAAAAGAGAGAGAGAGATAGAGAAGCAAAGCACTTAGTGAGGAGATTCCAGACCAACAGCTGAAGACATGAACATCAATGAGTGGATGGTCAGGGGAATGGAAAGGGCCCAGGAGGAGGGAAATGTTGTGTGGAGTTCCTTGCACTACAGCAGGTTACAGAAATAGACAGAGGGTGAAGTCGTGGTAAAGTTTCAAGTCCAGTGTAAGAATTATAAACTTGAGGAACTGGGTGGACTAGGAGACAGTAATTTGGTCACGATGGGGTGATAAGTGAGTGTGACTGAATGTAACTAGGATATAACTAACAGTGTTGTTGTTGAGCTATGGACAATGATGAGTGAAGGATGAGAAGCCAACTAAGCATTTGAGATGGAAACTGAGAAAGGCAGCACCAGGATTTTTCGTGATGGAGGAATAACCAGCCATAAATTCTGACAAATTTTGGAGGAAACAGAAATATATTGTAACAGTTTGGTATTACTGTCAAAAAAAAATAGGATTGCAAGATTTTTTTCAAAAGAAAGCCTCTGAAGCTCATTTAATAACACCCTTTCACAATGCCATCCATACTGGCTCTCAGCATTATATCATCTACCAAGTGGATATCTGCTTTCCATTGCTGTCATGACCAGCACTCTTGAGTGCATGGAGCAATACTTGATCTCACCTGAATTAACTTAGAAAAGATCAGGAATGTTGTTGCATTGATGCAGTGGCTTGCTGAGCTGTTAACCACTTTACACACCCTGTTATTTCCCAAGCACTGAGTGGTCGAATTGACACTTGACGTTACAAGGACAGATTGGTTTGAATGAACCTCTACTCACTAATGTTTAGAAGGATGAGACGGATCTGATTGAAACGTATACAATTTGAACGGGTTCAGATAGACAAGGTGCAGGGTGAGTGTTTTCCTTGGCTGGTGCGTCTAAATCCAGGGGATGTGTCTGAGGAAACAAAAACCGAAAGAACTGCAGATGCTGGAAATCAAAAACAAAACTAGGAATTGCTGGAAAATCTCAGCAGGTCTGGCAGCATCTGTGGGGAGAAATCAGAGTTAATACTTCAGATCTGGTGACCCTTCTGCAGAACTGATGGTAGCTCGGAAAAGGTTGTTTTTTATGCAGAAGATAGGGTTGGGGGTAGGGTTAAGGAGTAAATGATAGGTGGAGATAGAGCCCAAAGAGAGAGAAAAATAGATGAACAGACAAAGGAGTAGATCACAGTCAACCTAGGAGAATGAATAGTCACTAATGGTGACTGTTAGTGGCTAACAATGGTTAGCAGACTATGTGATAAATAGGCCTAGTGTATGGGGTTTGGAGTAAGGACATGAAAGAAGGTGCCTCAAGCTATTGAGTCCAGAAGGCTGCAGAGTTCCCAAGCAGAAAATGAGGTGCTGTTCTTCCAGCATGTGCTGGGCTTCACTGGAGCAGTGTAGCAAGTCTGAGACAGAGATGTTAGCCAGGGAACAAGGTGGCGTGTTGAAGTAGTAGATGACTGGAAGCTCAGGCCATGCAGTCTGTACCAACCCTCTGAAGAGTATCTCACCCAAATCCACCCTTCTGTGCTATCCCCTTAACCCTGCATTTCCCATGGCTAATCACCTAACCTGCACGTCTTTGAACTGTGGGAGGAAACCAGAGCACCCAGAGGAAACCCACACAGGTGCGGGGAGAATATGTGGAGTTTGCAGAGACAGTTGCCCGAGGCTGCAATCGAACACAGGTCCCTGGTGCTGGGAGGTAGCAGCGCTAATCACTGAGCCACAGTGCTGCCCACATGGCAACGTTTGGCCTCAATAGTTGATGAAGCAGCTGAAAGTTATGGAGTTAAGAGGCTCAAAGAGCTAGTGCTGACACGATAAGACAACTGGCTTCCTTTTATACCATAACAATTCTGATTTTCACAATTTGCCAAGTTAATTGCTGATAGAAACTTGTCAGCTGAACAAATCTGTAATGCTGATTTGAAGAACCAGTGCAGACATGATGGGCCAAATGGCCTCATTTGTGCAGTAACACTTCTGTGATTCAGTGTTAAGGAGAAGGCATTGCAAAACAAGGAAAAAAATTAACAGAATGCAAAAGGCAGGCATATTATGTTTTGTTGTGCTCATATTCTGTTGGAAAAAGCCGTCATCCACCATGTTTCTAGAGAATAAATTTATTTCCAGTTTGTTACTATAGTGACAAGAGAGCATGGATAACCAGGAAAATTTGTTTTGATTGATTTCAAAAGTAGTCTTCTTTCACCCTGAGATTGGATAGAAATGTAGAAGGTGTTTTCTGAGAATGTGGTGGAGGCAGGTACTCTTGCAACATTTAAGAAGCATTTGGATAAGTACTTGAAATGTCAGGCACAGTAGACTATGGACCACATGCAGGTAAATGAGATTAGTGTAGTTTGGAGTTTGTTGGTCAGCACAGACATGATGGGCTGAAGAGCCTGTTTCTCTGCTGTCTGAATCTATTTTCCTTCTTATTTTTTAAACCTTATATTCAAAATTTCTTCAGTTTTGTTTTCTTTGGAAAGGTGGATTCCAGGAGGATGTTTGTTGGAATATTAAGTGCAAGGATTTGACAGATCCCTCTTAAGGAAGACAAGGGATTTTTTTTTGTTCTGGGAGTGTCATTAGTGTGTAGACTTACTCCAAGGTAGGAAAGTCCAAAACTAGAGCGTATAGGTTTACGTGTGAGAGGGGAAATAATTAAAAGGTACCTGACAGGCAACATTTTCACACAGAGGGTAGTGCATGTATGGAATGAGCTGTCAGAGGAAGTGGTAGAGGCGGGTACAATTACAACATTTAAAAGACTTCTTTTTCTGTATTCATTCACGGGATGAGGGTGTTGCTGGCGAGGCAGTATTTATTGCCTGTCCCTAATTGCCCAGAGGGCAGTTAACCACATTACTGTGGGTCTGGAATCACATGCAGGCCAGACCAGATAAGGATGGCAGTATCCTTTCCTAAAGGACATCAGTGAACCAGATAAGTTTTTCCGACAATTGACAATGGATTCATGGTTATCATTAGCCACGTAATTCCAGATATTTTTCATTGAATTCAAATTCCACCACCTGTGTGGCTGGATTTAAACCCAGGTCCCCAGAACATAATCTGGCTTTCTGGATTAATAGTTCAGCGATAATACCACTAGGCCATCCCCTCCCCTGTGCAGGACAGATACATGGAGAGTAAGAGTTTAGAGGGATGTGGGCCAGCGAACACAAATAGGACTAGTTCAGTTTTGGAAACCTGGTCTATATGCCCGTTTCCATGCTGTATGACTGTATGACTTATTTTCTCAGGAAGTCATTGAATTTATTCCAGGCTACTTTAAGTGGGTATTTGACACACAAGGGAGTCCAAGAGTAATGGAAATATAGATAGGAAGAGGGAATTGAGACCACAACCAGAACTGCGATGATGTTATCCAGCAGCAGGTAAAGTTAGAAGGGCCAAATGGATGACCACTGCTTTTCGCTCCTCTGTCTGTTAGGCTTTATGGAAACTAAAAAACATTGTTGCTGCTTAACAACTGTTCAACACAAGCTGATGCTGAACCTCTTGTGGAAAGAAATGGATGTGGCATCTATTTTCCCCTGAACTTGGCCCAACTGATAGAAACATAGGACCAAGGAGGTTTATTGTGCATAAAGCCTATGGACCAACAAAGAATGAAACGGTGCATGCTATGTGAACCAAATTCTGAGGCTAGCAGCATTCCAGAAAGCAATTTCAGCGAAATAGACTATCAGGGATGTAGTGCATGCATGGAATCAAGTATATGGAGACATCCTTATGAATACTTGGCAAGATTTGTGACCGGCAACTACGTTTTCGCTGAAGATGAAAATACCAATGCTAACTTTGAAGGACTCAGTCCATCTCATGAGAAGAAATTGATTTTGGAATTGTGAGCTTCTGTAGGACAGTTGTCTTCTCAAGTTACATAATTATTGGATGAGCAAGATATTGAAGAGGTTATGAGCACACTCTTAGATATGGTAAAATTGAAGAAGCAGTTTTATATCCAGAAGGGAAAGTAGATAAGGACAGTGACAATGATAATGATAACTTTGGTGATCAAGTGGAGAAAGTGTCCAAAGATAGATGTAGCAAAATGTGTTAAGATTTAATGAATACCCTAGAGGAACATAGCTGCAGTATGGAGTAAGAGATAATGCAGGTTTATAAGATTGCAGAAGTAATCAAAGGGAAGCTAAGCTCATGAAGCAAATGAAATTAGGTGGTTGCTTTAAAAATCCATCTGTGCCGTGAATTATTGATACCCTTTCAACTTCAACTTCAGTTTCCAAGTATGAAAATCCTGTTGCTGGCCCATCATCAGCTCAGCTGAATCTCTTCTCTCAAGCTCAACAGAAGTTCAATCCTCAACCCTCAATAGAGGTATTTGAGAAGTAGAAAATGGAACTTGGATACAAATAATGTGCAAGGATATGGGGAGAAAGCAGGAGATTGACACAAGATAATGATGATCATTTCAAGAGCCAGTGCAGATATGATGGGCCGAATGGCCTCCCTTTGTGATGTATTGCTCCTGTGATTCTGCGTTAAGGAGAAATCATTTTCACAACACTAATGCCAGCAACAAAAGATATAAATTTAAGATAATTGGCAAAAGAGCAGAGGTGAGATGAACCAAATGTATTTTTATGGGGCAAGAGCACAAGAGTGAAATTACTTGGATAGTTTTCAAAGAGCTGGCAAAGACATGGTGGGCCAAATGGCTTTTTTCTGTACTGTAAACATACGAACACGAAAGACAGGAGAAGGACTTGGCCATTCAGCCTTGAGCCTGCTCCAACATTCAGTATGATCATGGCTCATCATCCAAGTCTCTCCCCTGTACTCACTTTCTCCCATTCCTTTGACCCCCTTAGCCTGACTAACTGCATTTAATGCCTTGAAAACATTGAATGTTTTGGCCTCAATTGCTTTCTGTGGCAGAGAATTCCATAGGCTCACCTTTCTCTGGACGAAGAAATTTCTCCTCATTTTTGTCCTAAATGGCTTACCCATATCCTTAACCTGTAACACTTGGTTCTGGACTCTCCAGGCATCAGGGGCATCCTTTGTGTATATACCGTACCTCGTCTTGTTAGAATTTTATAGATTTCTATGAGATCCCTCCTCATTCTTCTAAATGCCAGTAAATAAACTCCTCACCAATTCAGTCTGTCTTCACACATCAGTCTGCCATTCCCGGTAAACGTTTGTCACATCAGAGAGGCAATGGCCTAGTGGTATTATTGCTAAACTGTTAATCTGGGGACCTGGGTTCAAATCCTGCTGCAGCTGGTGAAATTTGAATTTAATAAAAGTCTGGTATTCGTCGTCTAGCAATGATCGTCAAAGGGTCACCGGACCCAAAACGTTAACTCTGTTTTTTCCTTCACAGGTGCTGCCAGACCTGCTGAACTTTTCCAGCAACTTTGTTTTTGTTCCTGATTCACAGCATCCGCAGTTCTTTTGGTTTTTAACATGAATCCATTGCTGGTTGTCGGAAAACTCATCTGGTTCATTAATGACCTTTAGGGAAGGAAGCTGCCATCCTCACCTGGTCTGGCCTACATGTGACTCCAGATCCACAGCAATGTGGTTGACTCTTAACTGCCCTCTGGGCAATTAGGGATGGGCAATAAATGCTGCCTAGCCAGCGATGCCCTCGTCCCGTGAATGAATAAAGGAAAAAAAAGCTCGCTGCATAGCGAGAGCATACTCCTTCAGACGAAACCAAAACTGCACACCATGCTCCAGGTGTGGTCTCACCAAGGCCCTGTACAATTGCAACAAGACATCCCTGTACTCGAATCCACTCACTGTGAAGGCGCAACGTACCATTTACCTTCTTCACTGCCTGCTGAAGATCCAATGTCCTAATTAACAGCTAAGATTCTATGATCCACAGTCCTGAATTTTGACCCAATTGTTCTGCTCTCTAGGTCATATGAAGCATTCTCTTTCCAGTCCAAGCTGTTGTGCAACATGAAGTCAAAGATTAGCTGGCTGCTCCTGAGAAGAAATGCACTGTTTGTCTATACTGAATTCCATAATAAATGCAAGCATTTATATTAAAGCTTTCTTTAATGCCTGTTTGTTGTGGGTTTGAAAGCAGCAGAGTCCAGCAGCGCAGTCAATGATATTGCACAATGCTTTGGTTGAAACTGTTGATACTTTAACGAAACACATTGGATGTGCTTGAATAATTGGTCAAAGAGTATTAAGTAGAAGGTGAGACTCAGATGTGTTAACTAAGCCAAGTGCATTACCATAAAATTCAGTAATCATGAATCATTGTAATGAATTTGTTTTATTCTGTTGATGTTATAGTATTGAATCAGAGCATCCAGCTTCCTCTTTACTAGTAAGCAGGTTAGACGTTCTGACAATGCATAACATCTTTTATCATGCTCACCACCTCAGTCAGTGGTGTTTTGCAACCGACTGAAGGTTCTGTGAACTGTCTCAATCTATTTTCTTTAAGCGTATCCATCCTCAGTCCCTAATTGGGTCAGGCTTTATTGATGTTTGTTATGATATTAAGTAAATCACTAGCATCTTTCAGCAATAATGCCTTTTGGATCTGCATTGATGTAAATGACTGAACCAAATGCAATTTTATGGCATCATTGACTTACCCACCAGACATTAGTAATGGTCTGGCATTCAGTATAGATCTTTTTTGTCCTTCAGTGCAAAGTAAATATTCAATCTTCTGATGCAAACAGTAAAGCATTTTGAATAAAAGAAATGCTTCTATACCAACTGAAGCTGCAAAGGAAATTACAGTCATTGCTCAAGTGTTTCTGTAGGGAGTAACTCAGTTGGCAGCTCATTTTTATTCCCATGAGTCTGACTGACTGGGAAGTGACAATGAGACCAAACCACTTTATTACGTTATTCATAATACTTACTTTCGCCAGTTCTAATATTAAAGAAATTTCCTTATCTTGTGGGAGTTAGGGATTGGTCACAGAGCTGAGTGTTTTAAATTGGTCACTGACCAAGTGTAAGGATGAAAATCGCAGCTTTGGATAATAAGCAAATTATGTTGTACCCCTTCTTCCTTCTCACAATATAGTTATTGAAACAGGCAGGAAAGAAAAGTAGTTTGAGACATCTCTTGTGTTTTTCAAGAAAGCTACTTTCAGATCAGGATTCATTATTCCAACACCAAAACTGAGATCAGAAGGCAAATCAGACATTAGTGATTTTTGACATGCAGGGAAGTGATGAGAATTGATGGGCCAAAGGGCCTGTTTCTATGCTGTATGACTATGAGAGTTTGAAAAAAAATAGACTACCAGGAAAATAATTGTGCTCCTGCATCTCCCAATGTTTTACATTCAACATCTTTAAATACATCATCAAATGCAAGGCTTTCACATATTCTGTCTGCAGAGTGCTCTAACCTTGGGCTTGTTATTACCATAATTTGGCTAAGTGTCATTTGCCTTGAGTTTCATGGAGGTTTCTCTGAGCAAAGCATCTTATTAACACCTACCCACCCCTATGGTAACCGTCTTCTTCCACTGCTAGCCTGATTGTCCCACTTGCTGTAGCCAGGAGTTGTTGTGATATCCCACAATGAGTATCCCTGTGCCAGCGCCATTTTTGAAAGGCTGTTGGGCTCCTGGACAAGAGGTGGAACTCTGGTGATGCACAAAGTTTGGTGAAATTGAAGAAGGACAACAGGATATTGGCACCTGGCTTTGTGGGCAGGTTCTGGTGGATAGAATGGCTAGAGGAAGGATATCTGCTTCCTGCCAGACTGCCAGAACGGAGCACACCACCAGGACATGGCCTGGGATCACTTCCCAGATCAGTACGCTCTCCACTGTTTGGAGCAATGCCCATCAGTGCAGGAAGGAGGTCAATGACATTCCTTCCTCTGCCAGGGTAAATGTTGCCATCTTCTCACTGCTACCTCACTTAACACTCCATCTGCACTACTGCACCCACCTCCCAGCAGGGCTCAAGCTCTACCACTCTCAAGACTGTATGTCGCATATTGCCTCACTCACTCTCACCTACCCCAACTCCTCCAGGCTACTGACTTGGCATATCCTCTGTGTTTGCTAATCACCTACTAGGGCACCTCACCACTTTTCCCTCACCAGAACCAACTCTAAGAGCTGTGTCCCCCAATTTCATCTCATTTAATCCCAATCTTTCTGTCACAACAAGAGAAAATGACCTCTATAGGGCCAAAAGAGCCCTACTGGTGCAGGATATTTGGTTCTACCCCACTTATCCACTTTGCCCCATACTATGAGGAGAGGATCCTGATTCTCGCTAGTGAGGACCAGGCTAGGTCTTGTGGAGATGCAGAGATATCCATGTCCTGACAACCAAGTAAATTCAGTAGAATACAATGTTCACATTAATCCCACGGCCAATTTACTTTCCATCTGCCACAATGAATAACCCTTGGACATGGCACTTTCTCCCTTTTGTGTCGTGCGGGTACCAGTGGCATGTCCATGTTGGCCATGGTCAAGATGGCTGCCCTGCAAGACACGGCATTTTCCACCTCTGAGTGAGAGAGGACACATGCCTCCGAGGAAGCACTGACAAGGCTGCCTCTGACCCCGCATTCATTCAGATACTGACATCCTGTTGGGTATTTTATCTAGATGAGAGTCAGGGTATACCTGCTGCTGGTGAGCACTCCAGTGCCACATCTCTGTAGATAGTTGAGGATGAGGCACCCCAAGCCACACTCAGATGACTACCAGAGTCCAGGCACCTCCTGCCCCATGCTCACCAGGAGACAAGGCACTGCTAATAGACAGAGATAGTAAGAACTGCAGATGCTGGAGTCAGAGATAACATAGTGTGGAGCTGGAGCTGGAGGAACACAGCAGGCCAGGCAGCATCAGAGGAGCAGGAAAGCTGACATTTTGGGTCGGGACCCATCTTCAGAAATGGGGGAGGGGAAGAGAGCTCCGAAATAAATAGACAGAGAGGAAAGGTGGGCTGAGGAAGGTAGGTGGGGTGGTGATAGGTGAGTGCAGGTAGGGGGATTGGTCAGTGACGTGGGAGAGAAGACAGACAGGTCAAGGAAGCAGGGATGAGAGGGAGGGTTGGTCATGGCATGAGGCCAGGGGTGGGGAGATTTTGAAACTGGTAAAGTCCACATTGAGACCATTGGGTTGTAGTCTCCCAAAGCGGAATATGAGGTGCTGCTCCCCCAGTTTCCGGGTGGCGTCATTGTGACCCTGGAGGAAGCCCCGGATGGACATGTCACCCAGTGAATGGGAAGGAGGAGTTGAAATGGTTCGTCACTGGAAGGTGTTGTCATTTGTCGCGAACAGAGCGCAGGTGTTCTACAAAGCGGTCTCCGAGCCTCCGCTTGGTCTCACTGATGTAGAGGAGGCCACATCGGGAACAGCGGATGTAATAGACCACATTGATGGATGTGCAGGTGAACCTCTGTCTGATCATAGAATCCCTACAGTGTGGGAATAGGCCCTTCAGCCCAACAAGTCCACACCGACCCTTAGAGCATCCCACCCAGACTCATTCTGCTATAACCCATCTAATCTACAAATCCCTGTACACTACGGATAATTTAGCATGGCCAATCCACCTAGCCTGCACATCTTTGGACTGTGGGCGGAAACCGGAGCACCCGGAGGAAACCCACACAGACAGAGGGAGAATGTGCAAACTCCCCACAGACAGTCGCCCGAGGCTGGAATTGAACCCAGGTCCCTGGCACTGTGAGGCAACAGTGCTAACCACTGAGCCACCGTGCCACCATAAAAGGTTTGTGAAAGGTTTTCTTGGGCCTGGGATGGAGGTGATGGGCCAGGTCTAAGGGCAGGTGTAGCACTTCCTGCGGTTGCAGGAAGAGGTGCCGGGGGTGGTGGGGCCTCATAGGGAGTGTGGAGTGGACGAGGGAGTCGCAGAGAGAGCGGTCGCTTTGGAAGGCAGATAGGGGTGGGGAGGGAAATATATCTTCGGTAGTGGGGTCAGATTACAGGTGGCGAAAGTGGCGGAGAATGATATGTTGAATCCGGAGGTTTGTGGGATGAAATGTGAGGACAAGGGGGATTCTGTCTTTGTTTTTGTTGCAGGGAGGTGATGTGAGGGCAGAGGTGCGGGAGACGTAAGAGATGCGGTTGAGAGTGTTTTCGATCTCCGAATGGGGGAAGTTGTGGTCCTTGAAATAAGAGGACATCTGGGATGTTCGGCATTGGAATGCCCCATCTTGGGAGCAGATGTGGCGGAGGAGGAGGAATTGGGAGTAGGGGATCGCATTCTTGCAGGAATGTGGGTGAGAGGAGGTATAGTCTAGGTAGCTGTGGGAGTCGGTGGGCTTGAAATAGATGTCGGTTTTGAGGCAGTGTCCAGAGATGGAGACAGAGAGGTCCAGGAAGGAGAGAGAGGTGTCAGAGATGGTCCAGTTGAACCTGAGGTTGGGGTGAAAGATGTTTGTAAAGTTGATGAACTGTTCGAGCTCCTCGTGGTAGCATGAGGCAGTGCCAATACAGTCATCAATGTAATGGAGGAAGAGGTGGGGGATAGTGCCTGTGTAGCAGCTGAAGAGGGACTAATAGACAGCCAGCCAGAAAGAGAGCCACATCCCCTAAAGATCCCTTGGGACACATCAGAGGTGGCCGCACCTCTCATGGCGAACCGGCCTGTGACCTTCAGCTCCGTGAAGATGTGGAGCATGCCCTTGCCCCTTGCAAGGAAACATTCTGTACGTCTGAGACCTGTGGACACAAACACCCCACTCAGAAGTCAGTTCTGAGGCCTACAGACTCCACCTACTCCAGCTACAGCAGGTTCCACCTACTCCAGCTGTGGTTCCAGGGACTGCACTGAGACTTGGTTGGTTTGCTGGGGTGAGGGGTGGCAGAAAGAAAATCTTTCGGGGGCCCATTGGTGCTATAGGTGACACTCGATCATAAATGGGTTGTCAGATTTTTAATTTCTCATTATTGTGTTTCTACGAGTCTCTGTTTAGCTGCAAATGCATGTTTGAAGTTACCGAGGCCACCCATCCTTATCTCTAGGTGCTGTTTCATGGAGGTGTGAAGGGAGCAGCAGCTACATGATAAGTAGGCAATGGGTGTACCGCAGGTGCCTGTGACTTTGACAACTAGATTCCACTTTTCCATGTGCAGCCAAATTGCAAGCACTACCTGCCAGGAGCCCCACTCTTACAAAGCGGTGTAATGAAGTCAGAAGTCCCACGACACCAGGTTATAGTCCAAAAGGTTTATTTAAAATCACAAGCTTTCGGAGCATAGCCCCTTCGTCATGTGAGGTACTGACAAAGGGGCCCAGCCACTCTGGTGTGTCACGTGACTTCATCAACCCCAGTCCAACGCTGACACCTCCACAATTTGGTAATGAGGTGAGATTTAGCATTAATGACAATGATGCCTGTTTATAGGCATCACACCAATCCCTAGCAAGAATCTCACGTCAAGATCTGGGACTTCATTGGAAAATGCAGCAAGTTGCTCCTAATATTGAGAAAGGCCTCACTGGATTTCTCACACCATCGTGTTAGATTTTTTATTTATTCATAGGGTGAGGGTGTCGTTGGCTAGGCCAGCATTTGTTGCCCACCCCTAATTGCCCAGAGAGCAGTTAAGAGTCCACCACATGTAGGAGCCTGGAGTCACATGTAGGCCAGACCAAGTAAGGATGGCAGTTTCCCTCCCTAAAGGACATTCGTGATTCAGATGGGTTTTTCTCACAATTGACAATGGTTTTATGGTCATCATTAGACTCTTAATTCCAGATTCATCACCATTAGGCAACATCTTCCAGAGCCCTAAAAGATTCCACCCCCTACGTTCTTCCCCACATGCCTTTCACTTCTTTCACTCTCTTGGCTTTTTAAGTTCCCTACCCTTTATTCTTAGTCCTGCATTGCCTTGGCTGCATTATCTTTTGGATATTCTGAATACATCTTGGGAGGAATTGTGGATATGCAGTTATTAGATTAAATTCAATTCATGGATATAATTCTCTTGTTTTCTGAGAGTGCAAATTAGATCCCACTGCCACTGATTTATTAATGTAGCATCTTTCATGTCTTCAGGACATTTCTTAGTACTCTATGTCAAATGGAGCAGTATTGAAGTATAGACACTATTTAATCTGACAACCAAGTTTTCTATCATTAGGTTCCATTTAGAGCACGAAAGGTCCAAATTAATTTTTTGTGGTGTTGATTAAGGAATTGATTAATGAAAAAATTCTTACCAAGAAATTCAAAACTGCATTGTGCATTTTGTCCACTTAAGGCTATGTGCACACATATACCAGCATAGTCTAGACTCATACAGCGTGGAAACAGACCCTTCTGTTCAATTCGTCCATACCGACCAAGTTTCCCAAACTAAAGTAGTCCTACTTGCCTGTGTTTGGCCCAAATCTCTCTAAACCTTTCTTATTCGTGTCCCTGTCCAAATGCCTTTTAAATGTTGTAACTGTTCCTGCATCTGCCACTTCCTCTGGCAGTTCATTTTCAAGATCCACGGCACACTTACTGAAGGTGTGAGAGAGACCACAAGACAATAAGACGTAGGAGCAGAAATTAGGACATTCGGCCCATCAAGCTTGCTCTGCCATTCAATCATGGCTGATAAGTTCCTCAACCCCATTCTCCCGCTTTCTCCCCATAACCCTTGATCCCCTTGATAATCAAGAACCTATCTATCTCAGCCTTAAATGTACTCAATGACCTGGCCTGCACAGCCTTCTGTGGCAGTGAATTCCATACATTCACCACTCTCTGGCTGAAGAAATTTCTCTTTATCTCCGTTCTAAAAGGTCTTCCCTTTACTCTAAGGCC
This sequence comes from Rhincodon typus, assembly GCF_021869965.1. Lineage (NCBI taxonomy): Eukaryota > Metazoa > Chordata > Chondrichthyes > Orectolobiformes > Rhincodontidae > Rhincodon > Rhincodon typus. Next base: position 86,716,351 of record NC_063338.1, read on the forward strand.
GTGCCCTCGGCTCCTAGCTCTCCTACCAATGGAAGCATCTTCCCAACATCCATTTTATCCAGGCTATTCAGTATTTTGAAAGTTTCAATTAGATCCCTCCTCATCCTTCTAAACTCCAATGAGTATAGCCCCAGAGTCCTCAAACATTCATCATATGTTAAGAGCATATGGGTTTGAGAGAGAGAGAGAAAGAGACAGGCGAGCAGGTAAAAGAACACATGAAAGAGAGAGAAAAATGGCAGAGTTCAGATGCTGTTGTTAAGCAATGAACAGCACTTAACCTAAGATTTTTCTAAGTCTGCTTGTCCAACAATTTGAATAATAAAACCCATCTTTATCATCTCTCTCTTTAAAGCTTTGGCTTGAATTTTCCGAAGCAACAGTTGAGATTCGTAAGCAGCAGACAATCCTTAAATTCTCTTTGACCCTTTGAGTTCCAAGAACCCTTTACAACTGAGGAATTTTCTAAATTTTCTATTTATCAATTCTGATAGTTCATAAATATATATGTACTTCCAAAATTGCAATCACCCTTTCAGTATTCACACTATCAAAATACCACAAGATGTTTCAATAAGATCATCTTTCATTCAACTAGACTCTAATGGATGGCACGCTTATAACACCATCCCATTCGCCTTCTCAGTCACTTGTTTTATCTCCATACTAACTTGTAATTCATATACCCTCTGTACCTTTGAGTTCTGCAATCTGTCTCTGTACATAAGTAATATTCTAGTTTTCCATTCCTCCTGCCAAACTGGACAAGTATACATTTTCCAACATTGTACAGCACCTGCTAAACATTTGCTCATTCACTTAACCTACACCTTCCGCATAGTTTACTCACCTATCTATCAATGTGTCGTCAGCAAATTTGCTAATCTTATTTTCGGTCCCATAATTCTGTCATTGATATCTACTGCAAATGGTTGAAGGCTCCAAAACAGATGCCTATGACACTTCACTTGCTACATTTTATTCTTATTCTCTACCTGCTATTAGCTAACCAGGGAGAGTCTAGAAAAAATTCTCCCACCTATTCGCCCCTCCCATCTCACTGACCAATCCCTTCCACTCCCTACCTGCACTCACCTATCACCATCCCATCTACCTTCCCCAGCCCCACCCCTCCTCTCTCTATTTATTTCTCAGCTCCCTTCCCCCTCCCCATTTCTGAAGAAGGGTCCCGACCTGAAACGTCAACTTTCCTGCTCCTCTTATGCTGCCTGACCTGCTGTGTTCCTCCAGCTCCACGCTGTGTTATTCATGTTTTAACAGCATGTTCTGTTTCTGAATGTTTCTGATTGAATATATTGCTGTTCCTTCTCAGATACTTCACAGGTATCTGGAAGGCTTCCAAATTTTTCTCTGATTGCTTCATGGAATCTTTTACTTCAGCTCTAGAGAACAGATAAGGTCTGGATATTTTGTCTCAACTGAAAGATAGCATACAAACTGGTCTTCACTCCTGTAGTACAATACTGAATTGGAGGCTGAGATTAGGTGCTCTGGAGAGAAGTTTGAACCAAAGACATCAGGTTCTGAGATGACAGTACTGTAGTTGACTCCTGATAGTATGTAACAATGAAACAACAATATTTATCATTGAAACCTAATTAATTGTGATTAGGGAAAGGCTCTTGAATGTTGATAACCTTATGGGAAACTTCTGATTTTGATATTTTTCTTTGAACAAAAGATGACAATGTATAATTATTTCTTTGTGATTAACCACTCTGTAATATAACATCATTCACAAATCGCTGCAATCTAAGTTCTTGCAATTGCATAAATTGTGGAACAACTGGTACAAATTCCCTCTTTATGTATACAGCAATAAGAGTGAGGAGTTAGGGGGTGGAATGCACGGCCTGAAAATGTGGCGTAGGCAGATTCAAATGAAGCATTCAAGAGGGCAATGGAATGATTACTTGGATACAAATGGTATGCAGGGCACAGGGAAAAGGAATTATAGAATCCCTGCAGTGTCGAAGCAGGTCATTTGGCCCATTGAGTCCACACTAACCCTCTAAAGAGCATCCCATCCAGACCTACCACCCTATTCTATCCCTGTGACCCTGCATTTCCCATGGCGAATCCATCTAGCTTTCATTACTATAGGCAGTTTAGCATGGCCAATCCCCCTAACCTACACGCCTTTGGACTGTGGGAGGAAACCAGAGCACCTAGAGGAAACCCACGCAGACATGAGGAGAATGTGCAAACTCCACACAGTCACCTGAGGCTGGAATTAAACCTGGGTCCCTCGCACTATGAGGCAGCAGTGCTAACTGCTGAACAACTATACTGCCCCGTGGATTGATGATGGATAACGGAACTGGTGCAGGCATGATGGGCCATTCGGCTTCTTTCTGCATTGTAACAATGCTGTGATTCTATATCTATAGAAGGCAAACTCATCCTCCCAATTAGTTTCTAACAGGGAAACCCATAATCTTTAATTAATTTAGTTGGAGTATGAGTGGGATTTGAGAGGGAGGCTGGTTTTGGACTGAAAACCGGAAAACTCTGCAGCTGGTGTTCTTCACTACTTGCAACTGTACCAGCGTTGGTCCAGGTTTTCTGAGTGACAGTCTCATGCAGATTGTCCTTTTCTATGATATTCTGATCACAGCTCCTCTGGAAATGCAGAGTCATATATTCATTCTGACAGAAATTCTCCGGTCAAACTGCTTGCCATCTTGTTAATTACTACCAGTCACAGAAATGCAGGAGGAAGCCTATCCACCAGCTAAATGCAAGAGTATACAATCTACTTCTTGGCCCAGTAGCATTACTACATTTTTTCTCTTCAGATAATTAGACCATTCCTGTTTGAAACACACTATTGAATCTGAGGCAGTGCATTCCAGGTTTGAGCAATTTGTTGCATGAAACAGGGACCGCCTTTTATCCTGTCTGGAACGATGGCCATTTATCTTAAATTGGTGTGCTTTAATCCTTGGCCCTTCTGCCAAAGGAAACAATTTCTCGTTGATACATTATCTATAACTCTCATGATTTTGAACACTTCTATCAGATTTCTCGGCCTTTGCGATAGAGAACAGCCCCAGGTTCTGGAATCTGTCCCTGTAACTGAAGTCCATTAACCAGGGAACCATTGTTGTAGATCTTCTCTGAATCCTCTGAAATGCTCTCTCTTCTTTCCAAAAGTATGGATACAGTTCTGCAGTTGATGGTAAACTAGTGTTTCAAAAAGTTTCACTGTAACACCCTTGCTTTTGTGCATTATACCTCCATTTATAAAACCTGTGTGCATCATTGACCACTTTCTCAATCTGTCCTGCCATGATTGATTTGTGCACTTGTTCCATGAGGTTGCTTTGTTCTTCTATCCCTTTGGAATTGTACTCTTTATTCTATTTCCTCTTCTCCTGACTTGCAGTCCATTTACACTACATCAACTGCATTACACTCATCAACCTTATCTATTAAGTTGTCAAAGTATTAATCATGTTACTTAACCTTGGTTTGCTTAACCTTATCAAATCAGTGCATTACTGCCCCGAATCCCCACCTATAAATGGGCACTAAGCATTGATAAAGTAAAGTAACAATGGAAAAGAGCATCGCTATAAATTGTGTATTGGATTGAGCACACCAGAGGTACACATTACTATTTGAGCAATAGCCATGTTTTTCTGCATCTGTTTAGCCTTCAAGCATCATCACTCTCAAGTTCAAACAGTAAATGAGAATTTCACAAAACTGCTGCCACTCTCTAAAGAGTTCTATTGGTTATTGCTCAAGCAAGTGTTGTTATACAATGAATTTTAACATTAAGTTAAGCAATAGTATTACTCCCGCAATGAAAAGGTCAAGCATTTTTCCACAGAGATAGAGTTGGGTCTGCTTAAATGCCCAGCTTTGCTTTGTGGTGAAGCAATTGTCAACTCATAACAATCAGATGCCTTTAAATCCATTAAATGAAAATGGAAAGTAATAGAGGTCTCCCATCCTATGAAGAAAGGAAATTCTGGTGAATATCTCTGTCAGGGACCTTTTATGAGACCTGAATTGATAATCTCTCTATTCTATTTTTAGATATTGATGATTCTATTGTGTATTATCAGCACCAACTGTTCTTTTCCTTTCACCCTTTCTCACTCAGTGTAGTTTGGAATTTCCTGATAATAAGTGCAACTTACACTTGTAATTATTCAGTTTAGATGTGCAAGATTTTATTTATGTTTACATAGTTCAGTTATTTGTTACAAAATGAAATTACTTATGAAGTATAAAAATAATGAAAGAAACTACATACACCATTTTTACACGAGCTGTCCTGATGAACTGGTGGTTGGTTGAACCAAATTGCTCTCATCAGCAGATCAAAGATTTATTTTCAGCTTCACATTGAGAATAGCTTTAATCATGTTCTGTGGCACTATCACTGTGCTAAATGAGACAGACTCCAAACAGATCTAGCAACTCAAGACTGGGTATCCATTCGGCACTGTGGGCCATCAACATCAGCAGAATCGTATTCCAATACAACCTCATGGCCCAGCATATTCCACCACTCAACCATTACCATCAAGCCAGGGTATGAACCCTGGATCAGTGGGGTGGTGGGGGTTCAAGAGGGCATGTCAGGAGCACTGAAATTGAGGTGCCAACCTGGTGAAATTGCAAAACAGGAATGCTTGCATGCCAAACAGCATGAGCAACAAGTGATTGACAGAGTTAGATCTGATCCAGTGGCTGTGGAATTACCTAAGCTCTGCAGTCCTGCTACAGCCAGTCATGAATGCTGGTGGACAGTTAAACAACTCACTGGAGGAGGAGGCTCCACAGGTATTTCCATCCTCAGTGTTTTGGAAGGTATCATCAACAGTGCTATCAAGTAGCACCTGCTCAGCAATAGTCCATTTGTGGGGTTCTGATAGGACTGCTCAATCTTGACCTCATTACAGCCTATGTTCAGACATAGACAAATGAGTTGAACACCAGAGGTGTGGTGAGAATGATTGCTCTTGACATCCAAGCCATATTTGACCAAATGTGGCACCAAGGAGTCCGTGGCAGAACTGAAGTCAATGGGAATCAGAGGAAAATTCTCCACTGTGGGAGTCATACCTGCTACATAGGAAGATGGTTGTGATATTTGGAAGTCATTCATCTTAGGATATGTCTGCAGGGGTTCCTCAATATAGTGTCCTCGACCCAACTATCTTCAGCTGCATCTTCAATGGCCTTCCTCCATCATAAGGTCAGATGTGGGGATGTTCACTAATGATTGCACAATGTTCAGCACCATTTACACCTCCTCAGACACTGAACCAATCAGTATCAAAATGCAGCAAGACCTGGACAATATCCAGACATGGACTGACAAGTGGCACGTAGCATTTGTGCCACACAAATGTCAGGTAATGATCATTTCCAATAAGAGATAATCTAATCAATGCTCCTTGAATTCCTGAATTCCTGAATATCAACATCCTAGGGTGGTTACCATTAACCAAAACTGAACGGGACCAACCATATAAATAATACAGCCACAAAAGCCACATGTCAGAGGCTTGGAATCCTGCAGCAAATAACTCACCTCCTGATTCCCCATATCTGGTTCAACATCTACAAGACAAAAGTCAGGAGTGTGATGGAATATTGCCCATTTGCCTGGATGAGTGCAGCTTCAACAACCCTTAAGGAGCCATCCAGGACAAAACAGCCCGCTTGATTATCATCACATGCACAAACATATAATCCCTCCATCACCAACACTCAGTAGCAGTAGTGTGTACGAGCAACAAAATGCACTGCAGAAATTCACCAAACTCCTTAGACAGCAGGTTCCAAACGCACAAGCACTGCTGTCTAAAAGGACAAGGGCTGCAGATACATGGGAAAACCACCAACTGCAAGTTCCCCTCCAAGCCACTCGCCATCCTGACTTGGAAATGTATCGCCGTTCCTTCACTGTCAATGGGTCAGAGTCCTGGAATTCCCTCCCTAATGTCATTGTGGGACTACCAACATCATGTGGACTGCGGTGGTTCAAGAAGGCAGCTCACCACCACCTTTGCAAGTGAAACTGAGGATGGGCAATAAATGCTGGCCAGTGAGTTATAATGACATCATGTCAATGAATAAAAAGGAAATAAAAAACACGTTATGTGCAGTCTGCTGGTTTATTCCCACCATTATATATCTCCACTATTCTTAAGTAAAATGTTTCTTTACCAAATGAAAATTGTCAATAAAATGAAGAGAAAAAGAAATTGAGCAATCATCCTGTTGTTCACACATCAACAGTCATATGTATTGGAAAGATTATTATGTGCTAAACTAAGCACTGGCATAATCAAGTAGTGTCTTGTTGTCCCAAGCTTTTAATCTCTCTATAATTACGCTATTGAACTGGAAAACACAGTCATTATAATTTGCAAATTGTTTTTGTGGTTAATGTTATTACCATACATTTACTGTGTTACCATATATTACAAAAGCACACATGTATCCTCAATACTATAGCCCAGTGATAATACAAAGCATTGGCATGCAGTGTCTCAGGTCTGACACCCTCGTGACAGAGGTCATGGCAGATCGCAAATTGTCCCAGATTTTGGATTACCTGTTGTCCAATATAAGCAAACCTGCATTGTTTAAATCGTGTACTGTCAGTGAAATCCATGAATGTGTTGGATCATTAAAAGTGCAGTCCAGGATAGCTGCTGAATGCAATCAAAAAATACGAGCAGACATGGTAAATTATAAAAATGCCACAAATATTGAGCTGTATCCTGTGGGAACGATGTCTGTTTCTTTGGACTGCCAGATTCGATGTCCTGTCCTGCCCGAGGAATCGTGCAGTCACACAGCACGGAAACAGACCCTTCAGCCCAACTTGTTCAGGCTGACAAGGTTTCCCAACCTAATCTAGTCCCATTTGCCTGTGTTTGGCCCGTATCCTTCTTTTCTATTCATATACCTTCCAAATGCCTTTTGCATGTTGGAGTTACCTGCATCTACCACTTCCTCTGGCAGTTCATTCCACATACAAATCACCCTCTGTGAAAAATTTGCTCCTCACATCCCTTTTAAATCTTTCCCCTCTCACCTTAAGATTATGGCCACTAGTTTTCAACTCCCCAGCTGTAGGGAAAAGATCTAGGCTATTCACCTTATGTATGTGCCTCATGATTTTAAAAATCTCTATAAGGTCACCCCTTAACCTCCTATGCTGCAGCAAAAAAAGTCCCAGCCTATCCAGCCTGTCCTTATAACTCAAACCCTCTAGTCCCAGTAACATCCTTTTATGTGTTTTCTGTATGTTTTTCAATTTAATAATATCCTTCATATAGCTGGATGACCAGAACTGTACACAGTATTCCAAACATGCCTCACTAATGTCCTGTACAGCCACAACATAACATTTCAGCTCTTGTACTCAATGCTCTGAAGACAAGTGACCATATGCCTTCTTCACCTCCCTCTCTACCTGCGATGCCACTTTCAATGTCCCTGAACCCCTAGATCTTTCTGTTTGACAACACTCCCATGACCATACCATTGACTGTGTAAATCCTGCCCTGGTGTGTCCTACCAAAATGCAACACCTCGAGTATATTTAAATTAGACCCCATCTTGGCCCATTGGCTCAGTTGTTCAAGATCTTTTTGTAATCTTAGATAACTTCTTCATTGTCCACTATACCTCCAATTTTGGTGCGATCCACAAAACTACGAACAGTGTTTCGTATATTCTCATCCAAATCTTTTATATTCAAACAACACAGCAATTAGCTGAAGCTCCTCACAATGTTCCTCTCACTGTCTTTTGAATGAACTGAAAAATGATTCTCCAGATTTTATACGCTCTTGCAGCCTGGTAGTTTCCCCAAGCGGTGATACCAAAATCCATCAGGTACATTATAGTTGAGTCCATTACTACTTTCTCCTTGTTTTTAAACACAAAGCATTACATTGAGGACAGGAGTACTAGATGGAATCTTGTAGAGATGACAGGGACCTTTGTTTCTTACCTGGAGGTCTGGGGAGAGCCCCGCTTCTCCCCTTTTTGAGTTGGCCCACCACAGTCCTGGGCCATTCAAGCACTTAACCAGCGAGTGGCAGGCTTTCCTTCAGAATCAAGGAGCTTGGCAGTACAGAACCTTTACCTGCTTAAGGGGCAGCATGGTGGCTCAATGTTTACCACTGCTGCCTCACAGCGCCAGTGACCTGGGTTCGATTCCACCCTTGGGTGACTGTCTGTGTGGAGTTTGCACATTCTCCCTGTGTCTGCGTGGGTTTCCTCTGGGTGCTCTGGTTTCCTCCCACAGTCCAAAGATGTGCAGGCTAGGTGGATTGGCCATGCTAAATTGCCCGTAGTGTTCAGGGATGTGTAGATTAGGTGGGTTGCAGTGGGATGGGTCTGGGTGGGGATGCTCTGAGATTCGGTGTGGACTTGTTGGGCCGAAGGGCCTGTTTCCACACTGTAGGGATTCTATGATTCTATTCTATGATGCTGAAATCTGGTGAGCAGTGAGAGGATAGCAGCACCAGGCACTGCCAGCACTCCACCCAGCTCAGGCCTCAGATCAAGGGAAATCCCGGGCATAAGGGAGTGAAGGCAGGAGGTGCGTCGCCATTGTGAAGGGGTGCATGTAGGGTCAGGGAGGAGGGGGGCGCTGTGTTTGGCATGAAGGGCAGCCAGTTTGGCTTTCAGTACCTGCTGCTTTCTCTGAGCTGTGACACCTTGGTCAATTTCTTTGAATGAGGAGCCTCATCCCTGCCCCGAAGGATGCTCATGTAAACCATGCTAGGATTTGCTTGTTAAGTTCTCCGGATGGCATGCCTTTACCTGCTACTGAGCAAATGCCACTGATTGCCAGATGAGGCCCTCAAATAATATTAATTGCTTCAAGTGGCAGTGTGGCGGCAAGACCAAAAGATAATTTTATGCCACAACTGTAATCAGGACGGAGACAGGAAGATGAGAAGTATCCCATCCACAGTGCTAGTGAGTGGCACAATGTCACCAAACACCCCATGCTGAGGGGCACAAGACTCCATCCCCCACTCCCACATACTCCACCATCACCACACCCCCAATCTCATGAGGCCAAACTCACTGAGTCTAAATAGTGCATAGATCTGGAAGCAAGCCCTATGACCCTTCTTATCTATTCCGTTCAGTTCCACCTTAATCAGTTCATTTATTCACCAGAATATCAGAGGAGCTCATACAAATTTAATCTCTGGGCGCTAATCTTATACATAAACAAACCTGAAATTCTCCGACTTTGTCAATTAATAATTGCCGTGCAGTTCTTGGTCATGCATTATTTGTGTGGTGTGCTGTGAGTTAGTCAAGAGACTTGCTTGGAATCAGACTTCAAATAAAAAACTTGTTTAAACCATCTTGCTGAATTGGAAGCAGCTCCAGAGAGCCTCCCTCTCCCAGACCTGCAAAGGAACTCTCCTGTTTTTTATTCTTCGTAGGATCCACAACCTGAACTCACAATTCTACTCAGTTTTATTGGACACAAAAACGGTTAAGTACAGTAAACTTACTGGTGCCTACCACCCAAAACGGGCTTCCTCCCCAAATCCCCAACCCTACCCAGGACCTTCCCCACAATGTGCCCGCCGCCATTGGCCATGTGGCCACTGTGGGAACACCCACGGATGACGTCACATCCTCCGTCGCCGAGTACACCACTTCCGGGACAGCGAACGCCATCGACACCGCTGCTGATGCCACCGCCTCCATTTCCGAGGCCAACACCATAGACACTGAGGATGCACCTACCCTCACCGCTGCTGCCGCCTCCGACCCCGCTCCGCCCACTGCCAACGCCGATGCAACTCCGCCCACCGCCAACGCTGACGCAACTCCGCCCACTGCTGACACCGACGCAACTCCACCCGCCACCGCTGACGCCGCACTACCCACCGCCGACGCCGACGTTGCTCCGCCCACTGCCTCCACAGCCAGCAGCTCCAGAGGAGACAGCAACACCCAGCCCTGCCGAGTCTTCACCATCCCCCCAGACCTCCCCCTAACTGAGGACGAACGGTCAGTCCTCAGTAAAGGGCTTACTTTTGTCCCCCTCCACCCACACATCAACAAGTACCGCTCACGCTTGGACATAGAGCAGTTTTTCCGCCGCCTCCGCCTCCGCGCTTACTTCTTCAACCGTGAGCCTAACCCTCCCTCTACTGACCCCTTCTCCCGCCTCCAACACACCCCCTCCTCCTGGACACCACCCCAAGGCCTCCTACCCTCCCTTGACCTCTTCATCTCCAACTGCCATCGAGACATCAATCGCCTCAACCTCTCCATCCCTCTCACCCACTCCAACCTCTCCCCCGCAGAACGTGCAGCCCTCCGCTCCAATCCCAACCTCACCATGAAACCCGCGGACAAGGGAGGCGCAGTTGTAGTATGGCGCACTGACCTCTACATCGCCCAGGCCAGACGCCAACTCTCCGACACCTCCTCCTACCACCCCCTTGATCATGACCCCACCCTCAAGCACCAAACCATCATTTCCCAAACCATCCACAACCTAATCACTTCAGGTGACCTCCCACCCACAGCCTCCAACCTCATTGTTCCCCAACCCTGTACCACCCGCTTCTATCTCCTTCCCAAAATCCACAAACCTGATTGCCCTGGTCGACCCATTGTCTCCGCCTGCTCCAGCCCACCGAACTTATCTCCAACTATCTGGACTCCATCTTCTCCCCCTTGGTCCAGGAACTCCCTACTTACATCCATGACACCACCCACGCCCTCCACCTCCTCCAGAACTTCCAATTCCCCGGTCCCCAACACCTCATCTTTACCATGGACGTCCAGTCCCCATACACCTGCATTCCCCATATAGATGGCCTAAAGGCCCTCCACTCCTTCCTGTCCCGCAGGCCTGACCAGTCCCCCTCCACTGACACCCTCATCCGCTTAGCTGAACTCATCCTCACCCTCAACAACTTCTCTTTCAATTTCTCCCACTTCCTACAGACAAAGGGGGTGGCCATGGGTACCCGCATGGGCCCAAGCTATGCCTGCCTCTATGTAGGTTACATGGAACAATCCCTCTTCTGTAGCTACACTGGCCCTAAACCCCACCTCTTTCTCCGTTACATTGATGACTGTATCGGCGCCGCCTCGTGCTCCCACGAGGAGCACGAACAGTTCATCCACTTCACCACCACCTTCCACCCCAACCTTAAGTTCACCTGGACCATCTCTGATACCTCTCTCTCCTTCCTGGACCTCTCTGTCTCCATCTCCGGCAACCACCTAGAAACCGATATCCATTTCAAGCCCACCGACTCCCACAGCTACCCAGAATACACCTCCTCCCACCCATCTTCCTGCAAAAATGCCATCCCCTGTTCCCAATTCCTTCGCCTCCGCCGCCTCTGCTCCCAGAATGAGGCATTCCACTCTCGTACATCTCAGATGTCCTCATTTTTCAAGGACCGCAACTTCCCCCCCTCAGTGGTCGAGAACGCCCTCGACCGTGTCTCCCGCATTTCCTGCAACTCATCCCTCACACCCGCTCCCCGCAATAACAACCAAAACAGAATCCCCCTTGTCCTCACATACCACCCCACCAACCTCCAGATCCAACACATTATCCTCCGACACTTCTGCCATCTGCAATCCGACCCCACCACCAAAGACATTTTTCCCTCCCCACCCTTATCTGCTTTCCGGAGGGATCACTCTGTCCGTGACTCCCTTGTCTGCTCCACAGTCCCCTCCAGCCCCACCTCACCCGGCACTTTTCCCTGCAACCACAGGAAGTGCTACACCTGCCCCTACTCCTCCTCCCTCACCCCCATCCCAGGCCCCAAGAAGACTTTCCACATCAAGCAGATGTTCACCTGCACATCTGCTAATGTGGTATACTGTATCTGCTGTTCCCGTTGTGGCCTCTTCTACATCGGGGAAACCGAGCGGAGGCTTGGGGACCGTTTTGCAGAACACCTACACTCGGTTCGCACTAAACAACTGCACCTCCCAGTCGCGAGCCATTTCAACTCCCCCTCCCATTCCGCAGACGACATGTCCATCCTGGGCCTCCTGCAGTGCCACAACGATGCTACCCGAAGGTTGCAGGAGCAGCAACTCATATTCCGCTTGGGAAACCTGCAGCCCAATGGTATCAATGTGGATTTCACAAGCTTCAAAATCTCCCCTCCCCCTACCGCATCCCAAAACCAGCCCAGCTCGTCCTCGCCTCCCTAACCTGTCCTTCCTCCCACCTATCCCCTCCTCCCACCTCAAGCCCCACCCCCATCTCCTACTGACTAACCTCATCCCGCCCCCTTGACCTGTCCGTCCTCCCTGGACTGACCTATCTCCTCCCTACCTCCCCACCTACACTCACCTTTACTGGCTCCATCCCCACCTCTTTGACCTGTCTGTCTCCTCTCCACCTATCTTCTCCTCTATCCATCTTCTGTCTGCCTCCCCCTCTCTCCCTATTTATTTCAGATCCCCCTTCCCCTCCCCCATTTCTGAAGAAGGGTCTAGGCCCGAAACGTCAGCCTTCCTGCTCCTCTGATGCTGCTTGGCCTGCTGTGTTCATCCAGCTCTACACCTTGTTATCCCAGATATTTCCTAGATCAGACGCTGCTTTGTATTCCCAACATTTCCTATTTTTATTTGGTTCAACTGTGTTTAAGAATATATTGATATTATTCAATGTGAAGTTCATGTTTTACTTTGATAAATGGCATGAGAAAAACCAGGAGAGATCAATTAATCCTAAAGCTTATAGCTACCCACTAAACATTGTAATCCAGTCATTGGTCCGTCTAGTCTGTCTATACATTTGTCATGCTAAAAATTAAGATTGTAGAATTTTACAGTACAGAAGGAGATGACTCTACCCATCGTGTCTGTACCAGCTCCTAAAAGTGCCACCCAGCTAGTTCCACGCTAAAGTCCTATCTTCGTAGCCCCCTAATTTCATCACTTTCAGGAAATGTATTCTTTGTAGAAGTTGTCCATACCTGATTTCCTTATGCATAACAAATATACACATACTTGAAAATTAAGTACAATATTTTCTAGTTGCTTCCTCTTCTCTATCATTGTTTTATTGTAAGACTATTAGAATTGGGAATATGTGTCGGCCGTTCGGCCCCTCAAGCCTGTTCCAGCATTGAATATGATCATGGCTGACCCAACATTCCTTTCCTGCTCTTTTCCCATAACCCTTGAATCCCCTACTGATCAAGAATCTATCCATCTCAGCCTTAAGTATACACAAGGACTCTGTCCTACAGCTCTCTGTGGCAAGGAGTTCTAAAGACTCACAACCATCTGAGAGAAGAAATTCCTCATCTGAGTCTGAAATTGACACCCCTTTTATTTTGAGACAATGCCCTTTGATCCTAGACTGTCCCATGTTGGGAAACATCATCTCAACACTTACAATGTGAACCCCTTTAAGAATCCTATATGTTTCATTGAGATCCTCTCAATTCTTCTAAATTCCAGTGAGTACAGTCCCAATCTGTTTAACCTTTGCTCATAAGACACTCTGTCCATACCAGGGTTCATCCTCATGGACTGTCTCTGAACTGCCTCAAATGAAGTGATGTCTATTGTTCAATTAGAGGATCAAATAAGGGAGCAAGGGCTCCCCCAGTCTCGTGGTAGTTATTTGATTCAACCTGCTCAGCATTCTGCAGTCTATTTTCAACTTAATCCCTTCAAAAATGAACAACTTCACGTTTTGCCACAAAGTACTCCATTTGCCAACTTTTTTGCCCACTTACTTAGCCTATCAATACCTCTGTAATTTGCTGGCATTCCCCTCACAGCTTGCCTTTCCACCTGGGATTGTGTCAACTGCAAATGTGACTACAGTACATTATACTTCTTTCCTTCAAGTCATTAATATAAATTTTAAACCGTTTAAACAGAACAAATTGACTGAACTAAGCCATGTTGCCTTCGTAAAAGATTTGAGAAGCATCAGTGAAGGACCTAGATTGACAATGGAGGATGACACCACACGCAGATAATATGAAAAGCAATATGCGGGATGTGGCTTTTTTTAATTAATTCACAGAATTAGGACATTGCTGGTTAGGCCAGCATTTATTGCCCATCCCTAATTGCCCAGGGGGCAGTGAAGAGTCAACCACATTTGTTTAATCGTTCTGCCATTTTCTTGTTCTCCATTATCAAATTTCCTGCTTCTGACTATAAAGGGGCTAGATTTGTCTTCACTAACTTGTTACTTTCTACATAGTTATAGAAGCTCTTTTACTTTACAAAATGGGTCTGGTGTCACATATAGGCCAGACCAGGGAAGGATGGCAGTTTCTTTCCCTAAAGGGCTAATGCTGTGGTTCAGTGTTTCCTGAACATATGTCATCCAATTTCTCACTGGGACTGGTAAGCTGGACGCAAGTTCTGTTTTTTGGAAGCTATTATAGAATCATATAGTACAGAAGAGGCCCTTTGGCCCATCAAGACTGTAACTCAAAAAAATATACTACCTACATTAGTTCGACGTTCCCGCACTTGGCCCATAGTCTTGAATGTTGTGACATTTCAAGTGTTCATCCAAGTATTTTTTAAAGGTTATAAAGTTTCTTGCCTCAACTCCTCTCCCAGGCATTGCATTCCAGACCCCTAGCATCCTCTGGGTAAAAAAGGTTTTTCTTCAAATCCCCTCTAAACCTCCTGCCTTTCTCTTGAAAATTTTACACGATTGCCCCACAAGTAGCTTTGTTACAGTCTAGTTCAGCGACTACTGATACAGGAAATATAGCTACAACACTCCCACACTACATATGCAAGCTACGTATACTGCTGGCTGCCTGGTTAATTACCTATTAGCATACTGTCTCTCAAAGTGATATCACAACAGATGATTGTTAAAATGAAATTTCAAAACCCCAAAATATGCATGAACAAGCAAGACCGAAGGAGATGAGGAGTTCCATTGTCTGCAAGGTGGAGGGGACGTGGATATGAGTTGGTGGAGGGTTGGCATTGATGGAGATTGGTTTCAAAACTAGATGAAGAGAAGGAGGAGTGAGGATGGCATATGTGAAACTGGTGAGGAAATTTCTGAGGAACGCTGACTGAAACAACATTGTGTAGCATTTTGAGAGAGACAAGAAAGATGGTAATGAAGGATGAAAGAGAAAAGAAAAGTAACAAAGCTCAGGTATCTTGAAATGCTTAGCTTTTGCTTGTATTTTCATCACAGTTGTTAGGACAGGGTGTGGAGGCTTTAAATTAATGTCGTTCCATTTTAATACACTGGCTTCAAGAAACTTTAACACTGCTTTAGCACTTCCTCCTCTTCTGAAGGCTTTTATTCAAAGTGAGAGCATGGTTCCACATTTTACTTTGCCTGAGTAATCATGTGTAAAACAAGGGTAAGCAAAGGCAAACTTTGCTTCGCTGTGCCTGAATCAGCCATCTCCAGCCGTTCTCTTAGGTATTTGCAGGCAGGTACATCTATCACGAACAAAGATTGTGATCGATTTTCTTCTCCCTCTTGGATCTATGGGTCTGGAGACCATTTGTAGCAATTGTGCTGCTATTGTGACTGTGATCGACGAACCTAGTCCAAACCAGAACTCAAAACAAAGGCCATTACTCCCTAAAATCTCCAGATCCCACCACTTCCTTTGGTTTAATTGTTTTATAGGATATGGGCATTGCTCACAAGGCTAGTATTTGTAAAATTAAAGAGCTTCTATAAATATGTAAAAAATAAAAGGTTCGTGAAGACAAGTCTAGCCCCTTTCTAGTCAGAAACAGGAAATTTGATCATGGAGAACAAGAAAATGGCAGAACAATTAAACAAATTTTTATTCTGTCTTCACAGCAGAAGACACAAATAACTTCCCAGAAAAAAAATGAAAGGTGGATTTCAAGCAAATTAGTATTGGTTAATAAAAAGGTTTTGGAAAAAATGATGGGACTGAAAGCTGATAAATCCACAAGGTTTGATAATCTACATCGCACTGTACCAAGGGAGGTGGCCACGGAAATAGTGTGTGCTATATTCCAGCAACACTGTAGCTAGACCTAGACCAAATAGAACACAATGGTGCAAAAAGACATTGATGAGTTGGACCGAAAGGTCTATTTCCATGCTGTACATCTCTGTGATTCTATGACTCTATGACCATGCTCAATTGCCCTGTAGTGTCCAGGGACGTAGAGACTAGGTGGGTTAGCTCTGATAAATGCGAGGTTACGGGGATAGGTTGGGAGGGTCAGTGCAGACTCAAATGGGCCAAATGGCCTCTATCTGCACTGTAGGCATTGTATGGTTTGATGCTATAATATAAGAGAAAACCTTTTCATGCAGTGAGCTGTTGAGGTCTGGAATGCAGTGCCTGAGAGTTTGCTGGAAGGACACTCAATCAAAACGTAATTTAAAAAGAAGCTATGTGCAGGTTTTTGGGAAGAAATCACAAAATGCTCATTTGGCAATCCAGCACAGATAAGATAGACTGAATGGCCTCCTATGTTGTATCATTTCCATTATTCTGTGCGTTTTAAGACAGTAACACTGTAACTCAATTGTGCTGTTGCTTCTTCTGGATGTAATGTGTAATGAAGGGATTATTAATTGAATGTCATTATTAATCTGTCTCTGTAATTTTTTTTCTCTCCATAGGCTTTTCCAGGAAACTCTAATGCAGACAGTGTTGTGCACCACAAACTCCAGTATTCCATCAGAGCCAGATTCCTTCGTTTTGCCCCTCTCAAGTGGACTCCTACTGGTCGAATAGGAATGAGAGTTGAAGTTTATGGCTGCTCCTACAGTAAGTACAAGTTATCGAAGGAAAGGAGCATGTATGCATTGTCAAGTGATTATTTTTGCAGAGATTATGGTGTTCTTCACATCATAATGAGGTACTTTTTCCATGCTAGAGAGAGAGAGAGAGAGAAAGAAAGACTTGCATCTGAGTAGCTAAGTACATCTCTCAGGAATGCTTGAGTGTTCTTCATGCCAATAAGTGAATAAAAACGCTCTCATTCTTCTGTAAACAGACATACAGCAAAGCCCCAAAGAATAATTCAATTTCACTGATACCTGAACTTGCAGAAAAAAAACTACCTGATTTATATTTTCATGGAACTCATTAACTGGTTCGTGTGTTGAAACTTTAAACGCTCCAGCCTACTTCGGAGTATGCCTCTGAGATAATGTAAGCGGCTGTTGTATTCTGTAGTTATCTATGCCTGAAGTGGGAAGTCTTCGATTCCACAGAACAAACATGCTTTGGAGGTGTTTTTGATTTAGTCTGGGTTGTAATGTCAAAGCAAGTCAGAAAAAAATTGTGAAAAGAGGCTAAAAACGACTCTGAAGTAAAAACCAGCAAAAATTCCAAATTGTCTTCTGTAGCTCAAAATACAGCTCTACTTAGACTAATCATGGAGTCAAAAGACCCTGAGACAGAGGAACAGGAGTACGCCAATTGGCCTTTCGAGCCTACCCTGTAATTCAATAGGATGATGGCTGATCCGACATTCCTCAAGTCCACTTTCCTGCCCTTTCCCGGTAATCCCGGATTCCCCAACTGATCAAGAATCTATCTGTCTCAGCCTTAAGTATACACAAGGACTCTGCAAACCTCTGTACTAATGAGTTAATTACATCCATCTCCAAATGTGCCTTGTTTTCATTGTGTTTAACTTTGGAAATTACATTGATGATGTAACGGAGCAATCTTATTGAGAGGAGCCTAGCAAGAAAGACATTGCAACAGCAATGGCAGGAGTTTCTGGGAGTAATTCAGGATTCACAGCAAAAACTCATCCCTAGGAAAAAGAAACATGGTACAGGGACGATGAGACAACCATAGCTGACTAGGAAAGTCAAGGTTAGCATAAAAGCAAAAGAGAAAGCATATAATATGGTGAAGGGCAGTGGGAAACCAGAGAATTGGGAAGTTTACAAAGACCAACAGAGGGCAACATGAAAAGAAATAAGGAGGGAGAGGATTAAATATGAGGGTGAGCTAGCCAGTAGTATAAAGGAGGAATGGAAGAGTTTCTTTAGATATATAAAGAGAAAAAGAGATGCAAAATTGGACATTGGACCACTGGAAGGTGATGCTGGAGAGACAGTAGTGGGGACCAAGGAAATGGCTGAGGAACTGAATAATTACTTTGCGTCATCTTCACAGTGGAAGACACAAATAATGTCCCAAAATTACAAGGGTGTCAGGGCGGAACTGAATATGGTGGCCACCACCAAGGAGAAAGTGCTAGAAAAACCGAATGGCCTGAAGGTGGATAAACTACTAGGACCAGATGGACTACACCCCAGAGTTTTTAAGGAGATAGCTGAAGAGATAGTGGAGGCGTTAGTAGTGATCTTTCAGGAATCGCTAGACTCAGGGAGGGTCCCAGAGGACTGGAAAATCTCTAACATGACACCCCTGTTTAAAAAGACAGTAAGGCAAAAGTCTGAAAATTACAGGCTGATTAGCCTAACCTCGGTCGTGGGTAAGATTTTGGAGTCCATTGTAAAGGATGAGATTTCTGAATATTTGGAAGTGCATGGTAAAATAGGGCAAAGTTAGCATGGTTTCCTCAAGGGGAGGTCATGCCTGACAAATCAGTTAAAATTCTTTGAGGAAGTAATGAGCAGGTTAGATCAAGGAGAGTCAATAGATGTTATCTACGTGGACTTCAAGAAGGCCTTTGACAAGGTGCCACACAGGAGGCTGCTGAGTAAGATAAGGGCCCATGGTGTTAGAGGCAAGGTACTAGCATGGATAGAAGATTGGCTGCCTGGCCAAAAGCAGAGAATGGTCTTAGGAATGAAAACCTTAACACATTTGGAGAATTTGAGCACTCTGGGTCTATATTCGCTGGAGTTTACGAGGAAGTGAGGGAATCTAATTGAAACTTATAGAATACCGAATGGCCTGGACATAGTGGAGTTTGGGAAGATGTTTCCATTGGTAGGAGAGACTAGGACCAAGGGCACTGCCTTCGAGTAAAGGGAAGACCTTCTAGATCTGAGATAAGGAGAAACTTCTTCAGCCAGAGAATAATGAATCTATGGAAGTCACTGCCACAGAAGCCTCATTGAGCATATTTAAGACTGAGATAGATAGGTTCTTGATTATCAAGGGGATCAAGGGTTATGGGGAGAAAGCAGGAGAATGGGGTTGAGAAACGTATCAGCCATGGTTGAATGGCCGAGCAGACCCGATGGGCTGAACGGCCTAATTTCTGCTCCTATATCTTATGGTCCTATGGTATTATGACATGAAGGAAGCTATTCCACCTGGAACTCACATTGTGAATGAGTTGTAGGCAACAGAGTACATTTATACCAAATTAGGTGAACTTTTGCAATGTACATTCGTAACAAAAAGAAACTTCTGATAATTTATTTAAATTAATGTTAATAAGCATAGCTATAAGTGGAAAGGGTGCTTTGATCTTCCTTATGATGTCAAATGTTGTGCCTTCTGTCACTGTACGAATCTCAACAAGTCTCGAAACGAAGGGTTTAGCATAATTTACATTTCTGCCTCAGCCTCTGTTATTGATATAGCAATGATTCACAGAACTAATACAAACCCATATTCTCATTTTTATATCTCTCAGGAAGAGAGTGTTTCAGAGAAAAAAAACACGATGCACAATTGAAGCATCACTTCCTCATTTCTGCCTTCAGTTTCCTTGAGATAAAGGCCAATATTCTATTTGCCTCTTTTATTGATTTTTGCACAAAAGTTTAGATATTTTTTCAGGAATACCCATATCCGTTTGCTCCTCCACAATCCCAAAGGTACAATTTAGTGGAGGAGATTGGGGTCTCTGGAACACCAATGAGAGCCCCACATTACCTGCTTATGGGAAATCCCATTGCATCGTATGTCAATCGGGCATTTAACAGGCCAAACGTGGGTCTTCCCCCATAAACCAAGGTCCTTCTCTCCATGAATTCCTGTGCTACGATGGGCCAGCAGTTCTGCTTGTAATACACCCACCCAGTGCTGAGGAATGTCACTGGATCCCAGGCTGCAGGTGAGAGTGGGTGGGAGGGGGTACCACGAGGCCAGTGTCAGTGGGAAGGTGATGGGGGAAGGAGAGAAAAGAATGATAGTAATGCAGAGGCTTGGCTGTCAGGAGTGCCTTCCCTTCCCAATGCCTGGTTCCTCCCAATTGAACAACGAATACCTTTGAACAAAGGGCACCCCAGGGAGCCTGCAACAAAGAGGATTCACTTCCCATGCCCCCCCGCCTGATGACTCCCCTGCCCACTGACATGTTAGTACCAGCAGTGGTAAGATGGAGTCCTTAAGTGACCTTCAATCAACCACTTGAGGTGCTCAGTTGACACGAGTATAGAGCTGCTGGTCCAGTAAAATAGCTCTTGGACGTTGGGATTCCAGCCATGGGAATCTGGAATGCACTGCCTGGGATGATGACAAGAGATGAGAAACCTTACAGCCTTTAAAAAGATACTTGGATGAACAGTTAAAATATCATAACACACAAGGCCCAGTGCTGGAAAGTGGGTCTGTGTAGGTAGGTTGACATGGACTCGATAGACCACAGTCTGTGCTCTATGACTGTAAGGCTGTTCACAAGACTGTTCACTGATGATTTAATCAGGGTGGAGGTACAAAGATGGCAAAGGCCCACTAACCACTACCTCCCTGGTTAAAAGCCCCCACTGACCACTATGGGGTATGGAAGGCACAAGATTATCTGTCATTACTAAAAAAAAAAATTCCAAGTTAATCCGATCACAGACAGTTTCCTCAGCATCCCCCTCATCTCTCCATGGCCTTCCCCTGCCAATGCCACAATATTAGTCTTTGTTCCTCAGTAACTTCCTTTATCCATACACATCCCACCTCACAACTTAGCACTACCAGAAGACTTGGAAATACAACTCCCACCTTGTGAAGGAGTTGTATTTCCAAGAAGGGTCTAGGCCCGAAACGTCAGCCTTCCTGCTCCTCTGATGCTGCTTGGCCTGCTGTGTTCATCCAGCTCTACACCTTGTTATCCCACCTTGTGAAGCTTAGTCGACAATTTATGCAGAGAGGAACTCTAAGTGGTTGTCCGTGATGCTGGGCATTTAAATCAGCAACTACTGTCATGGAAAAGGGACATAGTCTGACTGTCTTTCACAGCAAGGGGCCTGTCAGATTTAAAGTGAGCTCCGCGTTTCTGAATCAGGCATGATCAGAATCTCCTGCCAGAAATGTGAAGCTCTTTGTTAACATTGCAAAAACTGTGGAATAGCAATTTGACTGTGATTGCCATTCCTCAGAAAATCCAACCCATTAGCGCGGATGCAAATAACTAGAAACATGGGGGCAACCAGCAAAAGGTTTACTTTATAAGACACCAGCAATTGTTATGAATGATCTTATGCGCAAGTGGAGATCACCAAACTTTGACTTGATGGATTCTTGATACTGTCAGAAGGATGATTAGGATGTGCAATCCTCCTTCACCAATGTTAAAACGTTAATTTTAATTGTACAGTGGCTGGAAAGATGGGCAAACAAGGTTTTTCTTCCCTGTCCCATTCAGCCCTACACATTGTTGTTATCTACTGCAAGTTCAAGTGTTTCCAAACTGGGTCCCATCCTGATAATTTGGTGTTAAGTACTGCAAGGCAGCAATGACCTCTGGTAGACAAACAAGAGGCTGGAAGAACATAGCAAGCCAGACAGCATCTGGAGGAAAGGAGCAGTCAACATTTCGGGTATTACCCTTCTTCAGGACTGGATGTGAGGGTAGGGGGAGCTGCAGATAAAGAGGGGGAGAAGGGAGGGGTGGAAGCAGAATGGTGGTGATAGGTGGACACTGGTGGTAGGTATAACCTGGAGAGTTGAATCCAGTTGAAGGCTGGAAGGGAGGGTCAGTAGGTGGAATATAAGGGAGGAGGTGGAGCTGGAAATGGAGCCGGGGATGGATGGGAAGGTTATTTGAAATTGGAGAGCTCAATGTTGAGCCCTCTCGGCAGTAGGGTGCCCAGGTGGAAGATAACATGTTGTTCTTCAAATTTGCATTGCGAGTCGCTGCAACACTGGAAGAGGCCGAGGATGGACATGTTGAACGGGGAGTGGGCCGTGGAGTTGTAATGGGTGGTGGCCGGGAGGTTAGACTGGCTGTTACGAGCCAGGCGAGGATGCTCGGTGAAATGGTCACCTAGTCTACGTTTGGTCTCACCGAATGACCTCTGTCGAGTGGAGAATGTAGCAAGACAGTTCAGTGATTAGCACCAATTCTCCTTTACACGTGAGCACGACTCTTCACTCCAAAGACTCATTAGAGTTTTCAAAATGAAAAGTACAAAGAACTCCAGATGCTGAAAATCCGAAACAAACACAGAAATTGCTGGAGAAACTCAGCAGGTCTAACAGCACCTGTGGAGAAAAAGCAGAGTTAATATTTTGAGTCCGGTGGCCCTTCTTCTGAATTGATTGTAGCTTGGGAAAACTTGCTTTATATATATATATTGGAGAGCTCAGGCTGGGGATAAGTAAATGATAGGTGCAGATGGAGTTCAGAGAGAAAGAACAACGAAGGAATGGGAAAAGATCAATAGCTGCTAATGGGAACCATTAATATCTGACAATAGGATGCTTGTGGTAGTAGCCTACACCACAAAGCCTGGTGTGTTGGGGTTGGGGTAGGGACATGGCAGAAGTTTGCTCAGGCCTAAAATTATTGAACTTGGCATTGAGTCCAGAAGGCTGCAGGGTCCCCAAGTAGAAAATGAGATGCTGTTCTTCCAGCTTGCACTGAGCTTCACTGGAACACTGCAGCAAGCCTGAGACAGAAATGTTAGCATGGGAACAAAGTAGTGTGTTGAAGTGATTGGCAACCAGAAGCGCAGGGTCATTTTTGGGGAGAGAATGTAGGTGTTCCGCAAAGCCGTTGCCCAGTCTGTGTTTCATCTCCCTAATGTAGAGGAGACTGCATTGTGCATTGCTCACCTATTGCCTACTCCTCTCTAGCCCTCTCCACTCCATCTTCAGCATATATACTGACCTTTTCCTAGCTACAGTTAGTTCTGAAGAAGGATCACTGGATTTGAAACATTATCTCTGCTTTCTCTCCACATATGCTGCCAGACCTGCTAAGTTTCTCCAACAGTTTTTGAATCTTCAAAGCAGTTGTGCACAAAACATGAAAGTGTACAGTGGAAAAAGATTTAGGAAGCAATGCATTATTGATTTGAGGTGCTGGTCTGGCCGCTGTAAAGGAAAAGCATTGCAACGTGCATTTTATGACTTTGAACTGAGAATTTGTTCAGCGTAGCTTATTGAGTGATGGCAAACCAACATTATTTTTTTTAATGAAGTCCCTTAAGCAGAGTGCAAAAGTCAGCACATTGTCTCAAAACTTCTCCATCCTCGGAGATTAGGAAAATCGGATCTGCCACTATCAGTTTCCCAGAAATGCATTCTCACCCCATTCCTAGTTTCCTGTGGGTTCTGTAGCACTTGGACCTGGGTAAATGAGATTGGAAATCAAAGAGTTATTCAGGGAAAATGCAACCCGAAAATGTATAAGAAATTTTGACACTTGGGTAGCACAAGAAAATTGAAATGAATGCGATAATTGTAATTTTGTTGATGTATCATTTCAAGATTTTACTTAGATTAAGACGGCTCACTGGTGTTTTTTTTCACATTTTAATTTAAATACTTTATATCTCGCAAAGAGAATGACTGTCACGCTCACAGGTCAACAGAATAGTTTGGTAACATTTAAAATTGCAATCCAAGCCATTCCCACTTGTGTTTATAATCGTCCTCAGTGACTGCAGGGCTGATTGGCACTGAGCTTTTAGTCAATAAACTCTGCAAGCTTCTCCATGCTGAGACACTGAAACCAGCTAAATTGTGTGAAGCCATCCGGAAGAGAAATCTTGCACTTCCCCAAGTGTCTTGACATGAAAGAATCTTAAATGTTCTCGATGCTGGGCATTTTTGGCAATTCCTGTGTATTTATATCACTACGTTGTCAGCCTCAGCTCAGTTGGTAGCACTCTTGCCTGTGAGTTCAAAGATTGTGGCTTGTGTTCCCATTCCAGAGACTGAAACATAGAACATAGAACATAGAACATTACAGTGCAGTACAGGCCCTTCGGCCCTTGATGTTGCGCCGACCTGTGAAACCAATCTGAAGCCTATCTAACCTACACTATTCCATTATCATCCATATGTTTATCCAATGACCACTTAAATGCCCTTAAAGTTGGCGAGTCTACTACTTCTGCAGGCAGGGCATTCCACGCACTTACTACTCTCTGAGTAAAGAACCTACCTCTGACATCCGTCCTATATCTATCACCGTTCAATTTGAAGCTATGTCCCCTTGTGCTAGCCATCACCATCCGAGGAAAAAGGCTCCCACTGTCCACCCTATCTAATCCTCTGATCATCTTGTATGTCTCTATTAAGTCACCTCTTAACCTTCTTCTCTCTAACGAAAACAGTCTCAAGTCCCTCAGCCTTTCCTCATAAGACCTTCCCTCCATACCAGTCAACATCCTGGTAAATCTCCTCTGCACCCTTTCCAATGCTTCCACATCCTTCCTATAATGTGGTGACCAGAACTGTACGCAATACTCCAAGTGCGGCCGCACCAGAGTTTTGTACAGCTGCAACATGACCTCATCGCTCCGAAACTCAATCCCTCTACCAATAAAACCTAACACACCGTACACCTTCTTAACAACCCTATCAACCTGGGTGGCAACTTTCAGTGATCTATGCACATGGACACCGAGATCTCTCTGCTCATCCACACTACCAAGAATCTTACCATTAGCCCAGTACTCTGTATTCCTGTTACTCCTTCCAAAGTGAATCACCTCACACTTTTCCGCATTAAACTCCATTTGCCACCTCTCAGCCCAGCACTGCAGCTTGTCTATGTCCCTCTGTAACCTGCAACATCCTTCCACACTATCCACAACTCCACCGACTTTAGTGTCATCCGCAAATTTACTAACCCATCCTTCTACGTCCTCATCCAGGTCATTTATAAAAATGACAAACAGCAGTGGCCCCAAAACAGATCCTTGAGGTACACCACTAGTAACTGAACTCCAGGATGAACATTTCCCATCAACCACCACCCTCTGTCTTCTTACAGCTAGCCAATTTCTGATCCAAACCGCTAGATCACCCTCAATCCCATGCCTCCGTATTTTCTGCAATAGCCTACCATGGGGAACCTTATCAAACGCTTTACTGAAATCCAAATACACCACATCAACCGCTTTACCCTCATCCACCTGTTTGGTCACCTTCTCAAAGAACTCAATAAGGTTTGTGAGGCACGACCTACCCTTCACAAAACCGTGTTGACTATCCCTAATCAAATTATTCCTTTCTAGATGATTATAAATCCTATCTCTTATAATCCTTTCCAACACTTTACCCACAACCGAAGTAAGGCTCATTGGTCTATAATTACCAGGGTTGTCTCTACTCCCCTTCTTGAACAAGGGGACAACATTTGCTAGTCTCCAGTCTTCTGGCACTACTCCTGTAGACAATGACAACATAAAGATCAAAGCCAAAGGCTCTGCAATCTCCTCTCTAGCTTCCCAGAGAATCCTAGGATAAATCCCATCCGGCCCAGGGGACTTATCTATTTTCACACCTTCCAGAATTGCT
>NC_063338.1:86742411-86897168 GCF_021869965.1 Rhincodon typus
GCAGTTCCTACTACCACAGAGCTATAGACAGGTGAGCCTGATATCAGTGGTGGGTAAGTTGTTGGAGGGGAACCTGAGGGACAGGATGTACATGTATTTCGAAAGGCAAGGACTGAATTGGAATAGTCAATATGGCTTTGTGTGGTGGGAAAAAAAAAGTCTCATTAATTTGATTGAGTTTTTTGAAGAAGTGAGAAGATTGATGAAGGCAGGTTGATGAACATTGTCTATGAGTTCAACAAGGCATTCGACAAGGTTTTACATGGTAGACTGGTTAGTAAGGTTAGATCACACAGAATCCAGGGAGAGCTAGCCACTTGGAAACAAATTTGGCTTGAAGGTACGAGACAGAGAGTAGTGGTGGAGTGTTGTTTTTTGGACTGGAAGTCTGTGACCAGTGATGTGCTGCAAGAATTGGTGCTGGGTCCACTGCGTTCTGTCATTTATATAAATGATTTGGATACGAATACAGGAGAAATGGTTAGAAAGTTTGCAGCTGACACCAAAATTGGTTATATCGTGGACAGTGAAGAAGGTTACCTCAGAGTACAGTGGGACATTGGTCAGATGGGCCGATGGGCCGAGGAGTGGCAGATGGAGTTTAATTTAGATAAATGTGAGGTGCTGCGTTTTGGTAAGGCGAATCAGGGCAGGACTTATACACTTAATGTTAGGGTCCTGGGGAGTGTTGCCAAACAAAAAGACCTTGGAATGCAGGTTTATAGTTCCTTGAAGGTGGAGTCACAGGTAGACAGGGTAGTGAAAAAGGCGTTTGATATGCTTGCCTTTATTGGGAAGTGCATTGAGTATAGGAGTTGGGAGGTCATGTTGCAGCTATACAGGACATTGGTTTGGCCACTTTTGGAATGCTGCTTGTAATTCTGGTTTCCCTGCAGTAGGAAAGATGTTGTTAAACTTGAAAGGGTTCAGAAAACATTTACAAGTACGTTGCCGTGTTTGGAGGGTTTTAACTGTAGGGAGAGGCTGAATAGACTGGGGCTTCTTTTCTCTGGAGTATCTGAGGTGGAAGGGTGACCTTGTAGAGGTTGATAAAATTAAGAGGGGCATGGAAAGTGTGAAAAGCAAAGTCTTTATTCCCAGGTAGGGGAGTCCAAAATTTGAGGGCATAGGTTGATGGTGAGAGGGGAAAGATTTAAAAGGGACTTAAGAGGCAAGGAATTCTGCGTTGTATCCATTGGACCAAGTTAGTGGTTCGGAATTCTGCAGGGAACAACTCTCCTCCTCTCTTCAATGCTTATGCCCCATCTCCAAGGGCTCAGTGGTTAGCACTACTGCCTCACAGTGCCAGGGACCCGGGTTCGGTTCCACCCTTGGGTGACTGTGTGGAGTTTGCACATTCTCCCCGTTACTGCGTGGGTTTCCTCCGGATGCTCCGGTTTCCTCCCACTATCCAAAGATGTGATTGGAGCCCCATCCACTACCTTAAACATTCATGCCTCAACCGCTTAAGCACAGTGTGCAATATGCATGTATAATGAGAACTGCAGCAACACTTCATACTCCTTTGAGGGCATCTTCCAAACCTTCGAACTTTACCACTTGGAAGGGCAACTGATATATGGCAACATCACCACTAGCAAGTTCCCTTTTTGGTCACAAATGATCTTGACTTGGAACTGTGTCGCTGTTCCTTCACTGTCACCGAGTCAAAATTCTGAGTGTTGTTACATTAGATAGGACAAAGTGATTTAAGAAGCCAGCTCAGTACTGCCTTTTCCAGGACAATTAATTGTGGGCACCAACTCCCACATCCATGAAAGAATTTTATAAGTGCTACAATACATTCAAATAATAATGCAATTTTTTTAGCTGTGTTGTTACCTTTTGCTTTGTATTTTGTAGGTGTACTTTTGCTTGCATGCATTCTCAAAGATTATCGCACAAATGTTGGTCTGTATATGCATTAGCGTTCTTTAATTCATCAGGATTGTTTTGGAATCAGCCAGAATTAAAACTTAATATTCAGGGAACACATGCAACGAAACAAAGGAAAATTGTAAGCTATTTCAGTTCGAGGACATCACTGCAAGAGTTCCTCAGGTTCATGTCCTCGGCTCAGCCGTCTTCTGCTACTTCAACAATGGCCTATTTCCATCATAAGGTCAGAAATGAGGATGTTTAGCAATGATTGCATAACATCAACTCCCATGATCCACAGTGTTCCATCCTCAAATCCTTAGGTACTCAAACAATCTGTGTTTAAATATGAAGGCCTGGACAAAATTAAGGCCTGGGCTTGTGAGTGCTAAGTAAATTTATGCTGCATCGATGCCAGGCAATGACCAATCTCCAACAAGAGAGTGAACCCAACCATCACTCCTTTACATGCAGTGGTAGTGCCTTCGCTGAATCTCCAACTATCAACAACCTGCAGATTACCATAGACCAGAAACTGAATTGAACTGGCCTTATATAAACTGTCACTACAAGAGCAGGTCAGAAGCTTGGAATTCTGTGATGATTAACTCACCTCCTACCTCACCATCTCCAAGGCACAATTGCAAACATGATGGAACGTTCCCCACTTGCCTGGATTAGCGCAGCTTCAACAACACTCAAGAAGCTCAACACTATCCAAGAGAAAAGCACTTGATATGCTCCTTATCTAACACTTCCAAGAATTATTTTCTTCATCACCAACACACAGTGTCAACAGTGATTTCCAGTGATAAAGGCTGGCCTAGCCAATGATGTCCATATCCCATGAACAAACAAAAATGATCAGAATGCAGCAGGCTGCCTCGAGGCCAAACCAATTCTGTGAGAACGCGGGGCGTGGGGGTGGAAGGTGGTTTGTGAGGGAGGCAAGGATGTGTTTGAAGATGATGTACTGCCATGGTTTAAGGTGAGAACCCCCAGGAATACACACTTTCAGCCTTGACAGCCATAAACTGGAAGGAACTGTGTGAGGCCTATACAAAAGTTCTGAATTTCATCTCGAGATAGTAAGAACTGCCGATGCTGGAGTCTGAAATAAAACAGTGTGGAGCTGGAGGAACACAGCAGGCCAGGCAGCATCAGAGGAGCAGGAAAGTTGACGTTTCGGGTCAGGACCCTTCTTTAGTTTGTCCAGCATTCTTTTTTTCCCTTCTTTGAGATCTCCAGTGTTCACAGTATTTAGCTTGTTTATAAGTAGTTTCCTTCTCTCCTTGCAGGAATGTCTACACTTTCAAAGGAAAGCAGTTTGCTAAGTTATCACCTGACTTTCCATTGAGTAACCTTTCTGATATTTTTTATCATTCAGTCTGCTGAATTGTACCTTGTTGACCCCTCTGTTTCCTCCTGGAATTCACTGCAGTGCCAAATTCCCCACTGTCTTCCATCTCATTTAATCTTTGGTTATCAATTTCAATGTTGTCTTTATTTTCTCAAGCTCCTGTGAATGCAAATACACCTTGGTTCTACTGGGCTTTCCTTAATCAAATTAATTAGTGTTCCTCCTTCACCCAGCTGTCAAATTTTTCCTCATTATCTTAGCAAAGTACAAGTGTTTCCGACCTGAATGTACAATTGATTGAGAAACCTAAAGCAGTCTATTTTAATTTATCTTTTTATATAATCGCATGCTGCTAAGATAGTGTTTTCTTGACCGGAGGGGGAAAGAAAGAGATAAAAATTACGGCCTGTCATTCAGCTACATCAAAGTTTAAAAGATTAAGAGGGAACAATTGTGTCAGAAGACAGTGTTGAGAAACATGAAGCTTGTCTTTTAAGAGCCTGGAGCCTGGACATTGTAAGCAAAAGAGAATGCTTGAACAAAAAGGGGACTTGTGATGAGGTGGTGCAAAAGAATGAGGAAAGGGTAGCATTTCTATAGCACCTTTTGTGACAGCAGGACATCACAACAAAACATCTTCCAACCAACTGAATCATTGTCACCGTTGGAATGTAAAAACTGCAACAGGCAACTGATGCATAACAAATCCCACAAAAATGTGGAGGTTGCCAGGTAATTTTTTTCTGAGTATTGATTGAAAGATAAGTATTGGCCACGTCTTTGGTGGAAATTTCCAGAACTCTGATGCATCACCATTGAGGCAGGGAGGCAATGGCCTAGTGGTATTATCACTTGACTATTAATCCAGTGATGCAGGCAATGTTCCCAGGGCCTGGGTGCAAATCTCACCCATGGTTCAATTTGAACTAAATAAAAATCTGGAATTAAGGGTCCAATGAATAAAACCATTGTTGATTGATCGGAAAACCCAGCTGATTCAATCATGTCCTTTAGGGAAGAAAATTGCTGTCCTTACCTGGTTTGGCCTCCAGATACATAGCAATGTGGTTGACCCCTTAACTATACTCTGGGCAATTAGGGATGAGAAATAACTGCTGGCCTAGTCAGTGATGCCCTTATCCCATCAACGAATAAAACAAGTAGGAGATTCAAGATTTTGCACCAGACAGCAGAGTGATAAGGACAGTGGCTGGGTAGCGTTTAATTTTCATCCTCAGCTTAATGCAAAATTAACAGCTGCCTCTTGTGATCCATCTGAGGATTCAGTGACAGGCCACAATTCAAAACGACAATGTCCTTCATCATGCTAGGCTCAACACTAAAGAGAACACCTTCCAGAAAATTCATTATAGGTGGGCAGATCATATCATGGCTGCAGAATGCCCAAACAGATTTTCAATAGAGAATTGGTGGACAGACAGCAGGTTGGAAGAATACAGCAAGCCAGGCAGCATTTGGAGGAAAGGAGAAGTCAACGTTTCGGGTATTACCCTTTTTCAGGACTGGAAGAATTATTTCAATGGAGAATTATTTCACAACAAACATCACCATAGTGGACAGGAGATACAAAGAACAGGAGATACAAAGTTACCCTAAAAATGTCCCTTAAAAACCTCTGGCATACAGACGATCACTCTTGAGGTAATTCGACTGTCAACTGACCCAGATGGTGGCAAGCATTAAAACTTGATTTAACATAATTCAAGGACCATCTATGTTGCCAAACTGGCAATGTTCGAGATGTCTGGAGAATATCAGAGGTGGTACAGCTACAGAAGTCAATAGAACCATCAACAGTGATATAAGTTATCAATTCTGTGGATGTGCAATGCCATTCTTGTATAACCCTCTTCAGTCACAAAGTGATGTACAGTAGACTATAAAACCATTTACACCTTGAGAATTCCTGATGAATAAAGACACTTAGATAGTAACATGAATAGGAAAGGTTTGGAAGGAGTAGGCAGGTGGGACTAGTTCAGTTTGGGATGATATTCAACATGGACTGGTTGGACTGAAGGATCAGTTTCTGTGACTCTATGACTCTATAATAAGGAATCTGCCAAACTAACATTTAATTTATGAAGGCACTTCAAATTGTACTCTTTTCCTTAGCTGCACAGGCATTTGTAGGTACATTTTCAAAGATGTTCACCTCAAAACCATGTAATTTACTAAGAAATCAATGAGTAGTCAGTATATCAATTTAAATTATCAGTGATTTTTAAATTATATTTAGTCACAAGTGTTTATTTTTTGTGATGCCAGCTATATGAATAAAATTGGACAAGTTATCACTTTTAAACGTAATCAA
The DNA here is from genome assembly GCF_021869965.1 of Rhincodon typus. Taxonomy (NCBI): domain Eukaryota; kingdom Metazoa; phylum Chordata; class Chondrichthyes; order Orectolobiformes; family Rhincodontidae; genus Rhincodon; species Rhincodon typus. The sequence goes on from NC_063338.1 coordinate 86,747,985, forward strand.
GGAACACTTAAAATTCAATTAAGAGAAAGGAATAATTAAGTTCCAGTATAGTACCCATTTTCTCTGATTCAAAAAAGGTTTAAAATTATGACTATTTAATGCTTTTTAGTAGAAATTTGAGCTATAAACTAACATCACAATTTTCAGCAGAATTGGGCCTAAAGTCAAAATGTCATGTGATTGGATTTAAACCAGATTTTGGAATTAATTTACTTGGAATAATACTACCTTCAACTGAAATTCAGAAGGCTCCTTTACAATGACTAAATGACCTTTAATTTATCTGTAACTTACTGAACGGTTGCAACTATGGAAGTGAAGTTGTTATGAATTCTTTTTCTTTAATTCATGGGAAATTATTGATTCAAGCTAAAGGGTGTTTGGAAATGAATTAAAAACTGGCACATTTAAGAAACCTTATTAAAGGTGATAGAGCATAATGTTATGACAATAGAAAAATTTAATACAAAAGCTGTTATAATGACTGCTGAATTTTCTAATGGAACTACTGGAGTTATAGCCACTCTGAGGAAAAAAAAACAAAAAGTATTGCAAATCTCAGAATGTCAGATTAATACCTTCTCTCAGAAATGCGTCCACTTGAAATCTCTTGAATGATCAAACCACTTACAAGTTCCAGAATTTGAATTTTAGTGAGTAAAGGTGTCATGTAACACATGAGAGTGGCCTTTAAATGCTCAGATTTTCTTGCAGCTCATTGTTTTATTGTGAGGCTGCTTTAACAGCCACTCAGATCTGCACATAAGCTATCACTGTCTGAACCATTGAATTGATGCTGCAAGTTATTTTAATCAGCCTGCTCAAACATATTAAGATATATCTCTAAGGCAGTTGGAACTTGAAGTCACACCTTCTGTTCCAGAGGTAGGGATACCACCAGTGCACTACAGGAGCCCTTGTCTTAATTGGTGATATCTCTTTTGAACACCAGAAACGATTATAAATAGCATTATTGTGTGGCTTCCCTTGCACATCAGTGGTGATTCGATTACTGTTAGCGTTTAGGCAGCATTGAGCAGGAAATATGCACATCCCATACAGAATAGCTCAAGGCTGTTCAGCCAATTGTGCCTGTGCTGATTCACTGTTAGAATTATCCAAATAGTCCTAACCCCAAATCTTCCTCATTACCCTGGAAATTATTAAAGTGCATTTTAATAACTTTGGGACAGTACAAAATTCTTTAGAGTCAGAGATAACAAGGTGTGGAGCTGGATGAACCCAGCAGGCCAGGCAGCATCAGAGGAGCAGGAAAGCTGACGTTTCGGGTCTGGACCCTTCTTCAGAAATGGGGGAGGGGAAGGGGATTCTGAAATAAATAGAGAGAGGTGGAGGCAATGATGGAAGGCGGATTGAAGAGCAGATAGGTGGAGAGAAAACGGACAGGTCAAAGCGGCGGGGATGAAGCCAGTACAGGTGAGTGTAGGTAGGGAGTTGGGATCGGGGTTGGTCAGTGAGCAGGGAGGGGCGGGTAGGTAGGAGGGAAGACGGACAGGTCGAGGAGGCGGGGATGAGGCTGGTAGGTAGGAAGTGGGGGTGGGGGTTGGTCAGTGAGGTGGGAGGAGCGGATAGGTGGGGGAAAAGACGGACAGGTCAAGGAGGCAGGGATGAGAGGGTGTGCTTGTCTTGGGATGAGTTCGGGAGTGGGGAGATTTTGAAGCTTGTAAAGTCAACATTGAGACCATTGGGCTGCAGGGTTCCCGGGCGGAATATAAGGTGCTCTTCCTCCACCCTTCGGGTGGCATCGTTGTGGCACTGGAGGAGGCCCAGGATGGACATGTCGTCCAGGGAGTGGGAGGGGGAGTTGAAGTGGTTCGCGACTGGGAGGTGTTGTCGTTTGTCACGAACCGAGCGTAGGTGTTCCATAAAGCTTTAGAGTCAACCTTTTGAAGTGTAGTCACTTTTGTAATATAGAATAATGCTTGACAGTTTCAACCTGTGCACAGCAATATTCCACAGTGATAATGGTGGAATAATCGGTTTGGCCTTTGTTAAGAGACATTATATTGGTCTCATGATACTGGGGAGAGGTTTGTGCTGTTTCCTGAAATACTACCTTTGGGTCTTTGGTCTTCACCTGAGTTGGTTTTCAGTTTCATCAGAAAAAAATAGTACCTCAGTCTTTCTCAATGTTGCAACTGCTGCTGGTGTCACCAAACGCAACCTTAAAAAATGTACTTGTACAAGAGTGCACTAATCCTAAAGGTTCATGAACAAAAACGAAGTTGCTGGAAAAGCTCAGCAGGTCTGGCAGCATCTTTGAAGGAAAAAACAGAGTTAACGTTTCGGGACCAGTGACCCTTCCTCAGAACTGAATGTGGCTGGGAAAATGTTCCCTAAGGGTTCATGTTTGTTTCATGCTGCAGTATCTAGTGGGTAGGTATCACATGGATTTTCATGCTCCGTCTGTTAACGATGTACCATTTGAGCATGGGCCACACACCGGCAGAGAAACTCCCAGGTTTCCCAGAAGTTGTAGTCTGAATTACTCTACAATAACGGTGAGTGCTGTAAACCTTCCAGATATTCTTAATAACTCCAAAGAGCTGAGCCCATGTCATCCATAAAATCAAGCATTTCAACCCCTTTTAAAAATAGTTTGAACAGGTATCCTTGGAGCATTCATTCTAAATTAATTCTGGACAACAAATAGGATGGAATTTGGAAATAGGAGCAGTAGTCTTGAACATATTGAAGGATGCTATCCCATTTGTCTTTTCTGGAAGATTGTTCCAAAGATTGGCCACTTTGTATGACAGTTCTTTCTGAAATGGTTAAGCTTTACTTTTTTTGTCCCCATGTTTTGGCATTTTTTTATGTATTCGCTGTGCAGTTTGTTTGATTGCAATTTATCCATTAAACCAGAATATTTTCCTAAAGAAAGAAAAAACAACTGGCATGAATATCGCACTTACTGCCACAAAGCACTTCACAATCAATATAGTAGTTTTCTGGATGTGCAGTCGTTGTTGGGATGTAGGGTATGCACTAGTTAATTTGCACACATTAAACTCTAATAAACCACAGTGAATTGAATTGATTTGAATAATTTATTGTCACGCGTATTCAATATAAAACACGGTGAAAAGTGTGTACTGTTGCTGTACATAGGCAACATTGACATTAACTTAGAATAAAATTTAAAAAAAACTTAAAGAGAGTCCAAATTTTCCTTCTCAGCAGCGACAGTCCCTCTCCAGGCTTCCCAGCTCACACCATGCCACCTCCAAAGTGAGCCTGCTGGTGTGCTGTGATTAAGATAAATGCCTGAACCCTCTTCTGCGGTGGGCACAGGTAAACAGTCTCATTCATGTTAACTCGCTGGTGTGTCAACAAACTGGATGAGTCTAAATCAGATAATCTGGTTGATTATAATAATATTCTGTCTGTTTGCGATGTACCATACAGCATAAGCCACACAGTAGCAGAGCACCTCCTGGGTTTTCCAGAAGTTGCAGTCTGAATTGCTCCATAATAATGGTGATGTTGATTGATAATAATACGATATTGATTGAGGTATAATTGTTGGCCACAGCATTAGCGCTATCTCCCCTGATCTTCTTTGAATTAGCGCAGTGAGATCTTTCGTATCCAGCTAAGTAAGTAAATGGTGCCTTATCCAAAGGATGGGACCTACAACAGTGCTGCACTCCCTGTGTATTGCATTGGAAAGCCAGCCTTGATTTTAGTGTGCATGCAAGGGAGTGCAGTTTAACTGAACATAAAATCTTGTGAATCAGACATGTGAATGTCATTCATGCACCACTGCTGATGTTTTGTTTTATCTTTGATCTGAGAACATCAATTCCATCCCATTCTTTTGGATTGTAATTCGAGGAAAAAGGTGAAATGCAAAAAATTTTAAAAATGACAGAAATCAAAGAAGACAGTTTTTGTAAAGTATTACATTGAGAATAATTAATCATATTTGCTTAATGCATTCCCATTTACTTCACACAGTTAATTACTTTAGTCATTGTAGTGACTCCGTTTGTAAAGAAATATGTTACTGTTGGGTGGTGTTAAAGTGACATACAAAGTATATTTGTTTGATATATAACTCCACTTGTTAAGGGTAACTACATTTTTAATTAACTGTGTACCGATGATGATAATAACAATAGCATATGCTCAATTCACACCAAATCTCTTGTTAGGGAGCATGACTTTCTCAAAGTGTAATCTGATTGCACATTGACCATCATTATCTAAGCTTTAACATTAATTTCAAATTTGTGCTGCTTGTAAATGAGGCTGTGAAAGTTACTAACAAATGTACTCACTGTGTTTATGATGCCTATGTTGTCTATCTAGCCCATGTCATTTGTCAAACATCAAATGCAATAATTTCCATTTTATCATCCAGACACCAGTTTTCTTTATTCCCCTCGTACCCACCCTTCTTATATTTAAATGTGACAGCTTATTTGAAACAAAGGGACATGATATCTCCAACCTTAATCCTTGCCTGAAATCCAAAGGCAGTGCTGGGTTCAGAGAAGTGAAAGACAAAAACAGAAATTGCTGGAAAAGCTCAGCAGGTCTGGCAGAATCTGTGGAGAGAAATCAGAGTTAATGTTTCGGGTCGAGTGACCCTTCCTTGGGTCACTCAGTTCGAAACATTAAATCTGATTTCTCTCTTCACAGATGCTGCCAGACCTGCTGAGCTTATCCAGCAATTTCTGTTTTAGCCTCTGATTTACAGCATCCACAGTTCTTTCGGTTTCTATTAGAGAAGTGAAACTTGTTTTATAGAATTGTGTCTGAAACAATGAAGCTGGGAACCTCACACTTTAACCCATGTCTTGGTTAAGTCCTTCAGCTTGAAATAGACCCACATATCCCCAATCCATCAGCCATGGCAAGAAGTGCCATATGCTCTCTAACCCGCACCTCCCTCCCCCTACCCCAGGGTTGGGGACCAGACTCCTCTATGCATCCAGTACCAAATGTAGGCTCTTACCCATGAAGGTGGTCTGTTCCATATTTCTTGTTACTTGTCAGTTACACTAATTAAGTCTCATGGATTCAGTTTACTTGAAAATCTCACGCAGTTTTATTTAGCACTTTAGATTACAGCATGCAGTTCTGAACAACTATGAGTTCATCTTCCTCCTACAGTGTTGTTTTCTTGGAATTCAGCTGGCAGTTGGTCATGTAGTTGCATCCTGGTCTTTGGCTTACATATATACCAAGGTCTTAAAACAACACAGCTCCTAAAGCAATAGCACTAACAGGCAGGCTTTCCTAACTGCCAGCTGAAGTGGTGTCAGGGCAACATTGGGAAGAAACTGACTGCCTTTTCAGTGCTGCATGTTTACCCAAAGTTACAAGAATCTTTCCCAGGCCCCAGAACAATCACAATCATAACCCTCATCCTTACAGAGACTGCAAGGTCAGTGTTTTCACACCACCAACTCCTAAATATCCAAGTCATTATCCCTGGTCCTTTGACATGTTCTAGAATCCTCATCACTTGACTGCGGGAAGCCGAATCTCTCAACCAGACATGATTTCCAGTTGGAGCATTTAAAACAAACTAGCCTTTATTGTGAGATAACAAGGTGTAGAGCTGGGCGAACACAGCAGGCCAAGCAGCATCAGAGGAGCAGGAAGGCTGACGTTTCAGGCCTAGACCCTGATGTGCACCTGAGTGAGTGGAGTGCAAAGTTTGTAATGTTTGACGCCATCTTAGGTACAGGGTACATAGGTACAATTACTTCAACTGTTTGTTACAGAATTGAAAGAGTTAAAAAAAGTTTAGCATAGGAATACAACGTTTTGAAAAGTACTCATCTTACTCAAAGTCCAGAATAAGAATAAAAGTATCTTTAAAAAATTATAGTCCTTTTCACTGAGTCCATGCCCGCCTGTCTTCAGAACACGAGTCCCCATGTGCTGGCCTCCACCCTACAACATCACCTCCTGGACTTGTCTCCCAGGCCGTCCTGTGCTCGGACTGCCCCCACATCTGGGCTCTGGCCTACCACTTCGCTTCCTGGACTTGTCTCCCAGGCAACCTAGGCTCGGACTGCCTCCACGTGTTAGCCTCCATCCGGCGATTTGCCTCTCGTGCTGGTATCATCTCCGACTCATCTCCTGCGTCGGGCTGGACTCAGGCTCGGTTCCGTTCTCCATTCCCTCCAGGTAAGTTTAAGAAGTTAGAAGTTGGAGTTGGGGGTGGAGTGGTGATGGAGAAGAAAGACTGCAGAAAAGAGAGGGAAAACAGAAAAGGGAAAGGAACTGGCGAGGCAGAGGAGCTCCAGCTTGAGCGTACTATCTGCCACCATCTTGCTGAGATCTACTAGGTGCCAGTCAAATCCCCACAAGCTAAAACCCAGACTTCTGAATATTTTTTCATGAGAAATACTGTCCCTCCTTCTGCCACTTTCCCCACCTCTTAGTTAACCCATAAAGTCTACACCGCAGAGAAAAATTAATCAGCTCAACTAGCCAATGGCTTTGCTTAAACTCCACATGAATCAACTAAGCACGTTAGCATTTTGGAGTCAATGTTTCAGGACTGGTGACCCGAGAGCTAAGATCTGAGTTGTGAGGACAGGTCACTGGACCATTGATCTGTTTTCACTCTACAGGTGCTGTCACACCCATTGAATTCCTCCTGCCATTTATGTTTCGTTTCAGATTTCCAGCATCCGCAGTTTTTGTTTTGTTTATTGTTTCCCATGAACATCTCCGTCATGTCCTAGCTTACTTACTGCTGAAAATTGTGTCAACGTCATGTGCACCAACTATTCCATGTGCTAAAGAGTTCCGTAGTCGACCCATTATTTAGGTAATGATCTTGTTCCTGACTTCTGTATCGTCCTGGGCAGATGAAAGTATGTATATGTTTTAGCAAGGCTTCTCTACATGTATGAATTTACAAGCAACACTACTACCCTTGTTTAATTTTAAGGCATTTAATCTCCAATTGTAAATTATTTGATTTTCTCTCACTGTCTCTTTTATCACATGTATTCAAAGATTAGATTGCAATGTTGTAATCACTTTTGGCTATCCATTACTCTCATTCTAATTTTGCAAGACATACTGTGAATGCCAGCTTCAGTAAGCGATCTTGAAGGCTTTTAAATTGCATTTGTGGTTTGTCCTTTGATCTTGGTCACATTAAAAGAATGAAATCCTCAATAACAGTGTAGAAAAGAAAATAGAGACAGTAAGAACTGCCGATGCTGGAGTCAGAGATAACACAGTGTGGAGCTGGAGGAACACAGCAGGCCAGGCAGCATCAGAGGAGCAGGAAAGTTGATGTTTCGGGTCGGGACCCTTCTTCAGTAATGGGGAGGGGGAAAGGAGCTCAGAAATAAATAGAGAGAGGAGGGGTGGGGCTGGGGGAGGTAGGTGGGATGGTTATAGGTGAATGCAGGTAGGCAGTGGTGGGGATTGGCCAGTGAGGTGGGAGGGGCGAACAGGTGAGAGAGAAGATGGACAGGTTGTGTCAGGTTGTGTGAGGTCAAGGAGACGGGGATGAGATGGAGGGTTGGTCATGGGATGAGGCTGTGGTGGGGAGATTTTAGGCCATTGAGCTGTAGGCTCCCAAGGAGGAATATGAGGTGCTGCTCCTGCAGTTTCCAGGTGGCGCCATTATAATTTTTAATCAACCTGTTTGGACCTGCTATGACCCACCTCCAGGACAGGTGCAACCTACAGCTGGACCTTCTCACCCAGAGGTAGGGACACTACCACTGAACCACAATACAGGAATAGTAAGTGTACTCCTTAAGTTAACCACTGCCGAGTGACAGCCGCAGTGTTTGTGTTTTGAGAATAGTCTGTGTTATGCAAACAGAAGACGGTGAGAAGAGAAACATAGAAACATAGAAAATAGGAGCAGGAGGGGGCCATTCGGCCCTTCAAGCTTGCTCTGCCATTCTTCACAATCATGGCTTATCATCCAACTAAATAGCCTAATCCTGCTTTCTCCCCATAACCTTTGTTCCCATTCACCCCAAATGCTATATCTAGTCACCTCTTGAATATATTAAATGTTTTGGCATCAACTGCTTCCTGTGGTAATGAATTCCACAGGCTCACCACTCTTTGGTGAAGAAATGTCTCCTCATCTCCATCCTAAATCGTCGTCCCCGAATCCTCATACTGGACACTTAGGGAAGGCAAATGGAATGTTGGCCTTTATTTCAAATGGAATAAGGTATAAAAATGGAGAAATTTTGTTTAAACTGCATAAGGCACTATTCGGACCAACTGGAGCACTGTGAGCAGTTTTGAACCCTATACCCAAGGAAAGTTATACTGGGATTGGAGGCAGCCCAGAGAATGTTCACTAGGTTAATACCAGCTGTGGAGAGACTATCTTATATTTGGGCCTATTGTTTCTTTTCCTTACAGAAACTATTTTACAGCTAAGAATAATTAAAATATAACTTAAAATCCTTACTTCACCAAATCAAATTTGTTAATTATTGAAAATATACTCAATCCTACATCGCATGATCAGGAGCAGTTAAGGAAGATGGTACACTCTCACATCCCCAGTAGTAATTAGTATTTGGCATTAAATGCTGGCCTTGCCAGTGACGCTCAGATCCTACAAAATGAAAACAAAAAGTAGGAAATCTGAATATGTTCATCTCAAATTCTTAATTTGGTAGAGGTATTTACACATTGGTTTTAATTTGTTATTGACTCTATTAAAATAACTGCAAAGGTTTTTTTCAAGCAAATGTACCAAGTGCCTTTTTCCCAATTACCAACAATGTTAGTTCAATATTAGTGGATCAGGAATTACTCCTTTACTGTCCACTCTCATCCTGTCAGCGTTGATTCTTTTAGTTGTGTGGCTCAATGGAACTGGCTGTTCACCTATAGAGACACGGGCCAATGTGATTGAAGTTTCTCAGCTGATTGGCCATGGAAATTTGCATTGCCTCTGTCCTCCTTTTGCTCGGTAAATATTTATATTGCACCATTTCCCAGCATGGAATTGTTATTCAGATGTCTGATGTGAATAAAGTCACTGGCTGCAACAGCAACAATATTGCAGTTGCAAGGAGCAAGCGTTTTGGACAAACACATTCACTCTATGATGATTTGAGAGAAGTCACATGCCTGATTTATGGTGTAATAAACGCAGCCAGAAATAATATGCCGAAGGAGCAAAGGCCCTATCCCTCTCTCTGTTTCCCTGAATTCAAATCTGTGGACTGAAAACCCATTGAAAGACCTCTTCACCACAATTAGAGGGTTCCTGAAGATTTTAGAATTTACCTCCTGTGCCCTTAGGAGAGAATTCACTGATCTACAATTGATCTGGAAAGACGTCCCTGTGCCAACAACCTGTGCGTTCACAGTGACTTTTGCTACAGATCAATGTTTGGGAGATAATCCATTAATAATTTCTTTCTCTTGAATTTAACTGGCACTTGGTCAAAGTACTTTTAAAGTAGAATGCAGAATTCCATATTTCTTTCTCAGAACTTGGAATGACTGTGTGTGTGTGTGTGTGTGTGTCTGTCTGTGTGTCTGTGTGTGTGTGTGTGTGTGTCTGTGTGTCTGTGTGTGTGTGTGTGTGTGTGTGTGTGTGTCTGTCTGTGTGTCTGTGTGTGTGTGTGTGTGTGTCTGTGTGTCTGTGTGTGTGTGTGTGTGTGTGTGTGTGTGTGTGAATTTTCAAGAATGTTACTTTTGAATGAAAAAATTCTAATTCTGTGTCAATAATCTTTGCTGGTATAGATTTTGTTCATAATAAACTAGTTCTTAATTTTCCTTGAAGAAACCTGAAAGACATGTTTCTGATACTGAGTGATACAGTCTGATACTTACATAATTGGCAACATTACCATTCTTTTTAAGTTCAAATTTCCTTGTGATCAATGGAGCGGGATTGTGAAAAGAATTGGTTCATGTCTCCAATCTCGGTTGTAACACTATTTAATGGGATCCAGAAACCCTTTGTTACTGTTAAACTCTTTCATTCGAAAGATCGAATTTATTAATTTGATAAGATTTGTTAATTTAACAGAGATGAAAATTGCACCCAGGTTTGTCCTGATAAAGATGGTTATTTATTATGTCATGACAAATTTACCCAGTAACCTAACAATTACTTATTGTAGGAATTGAAGGTGAAAGCTATGTAGATTCAAGTCAAATGAAAGTGATCTGTAAATCCATTCATGTCTGAGAGCGAAAAAGGGAACAATCTTCAAACATACAAGGTGGGAAATGTGGAGATTTATCTGGTTATTAAGGTTCTGAACAAAGTCAGTGATGTATGTTTTGAGAGTCAAATGTGGTCTTTCAGTGGAGTAAGGGACAGAATCATGTGTTTATTGGTTGGAAAATGACCAAGCAGAAAATCGTCTGGCCATAAACAGTTTTATGCTGTGATTGATGTTCATTAACAAGTTGATTGTAGGACTTCTGCCCTTTAGTGAAATGTTGGCCAATCAGATTATCCTGGCAGTATCAAAACTTGGTAGTGGGCACTGCTGGGACTCCAGGCAGGCCCACAAGGAAGACAGGCACAGATCCCGGACCTTGGTAAGCTGGAGGGTTGGGCGGGGTGAGTGGGTATCTGAGGGAGGGTGAGTCAGGGGCTGTGTTTGGTTTTGTAGTGTGGGTGGGGAAGAACAGTTGTATTATCTTCCAGCATTTGCCCCCAGTGCATAAAGGACACCCTTCAACAATAGTACTCCTCCTTCCATCCAACAGTAAGAAAAACATTACAATATGGGATGCCCAGTCCTACCACCTTCCTATACCAATGATGTTGTGGTTTGGACAGGCTAAAATTGGGGTAAATTGAGTTTTTAACACTGGAAGTTTAAGCTGAAAACATGTTTAGTGTGAACAGGTCATATTCAGCCCCATGAGTTTGAAAAATGAACGAGTTTGTGATAACATACTAAGTTTGTTTATTTGCTGTTGGTTATGTAAGGTCATGTGTTAGTGGTGCTGTCAGTGGACTCGTAACTCAGAGGTCCAGGCTGATGCTGTGAGGAGCAGAAGTTCAAGTCCCACCTTGGCATCTGTGCAATTTAAATTAAGGAAAATAAAACAAAAAAGCACTCTGGCATATAAATCTAATCTGTATTAAGCTATACTGTAAAAAGAAAAGTTTGTTGTAAAATCACAGCTAGTTCTCTTAGGGAAACATTGTTATTCTCTGGTATGAACACCTCGTTGTTCTGAAATGGTGCAGCAAATGATTCAGTTCAAAGGCAGCGACGGATGGGCAACAAATGTTGGTGTTCCATGGCATTCATATTCCATGGAGAGAATAACAGAGACAGAAGATACCAGAAGGGATGAAAGGAGGAAAACTGAGACATGGAAATACTGCTTGCATGACACTAAAGTTAGGTCTTGCAGATTTATGGAAGGAAGACAAGACTGAAGATGTGTTTCCATTACTAGAAGAGACTAGGATCTGAGTGCACAAGCTCAGAGAAAAGGAACAGCCCTTTAGAACTGAGATTCAGAGGAATCTCTTCAGCCAGAGGGTGGTGTATCTGTGGAACTCGTTACAGAAGGCTGTGGATTGTATTTAAGACAGTGATATATAGGTTCTTGATTAGCAAATACATCAAAGGTTATGGGGCAGACGGCAGGAGAGTGGGGTTGAGAAATATATCAGCAATGATTGAATGGTGAAACAGACTCGATGGGCTGAATGGCCTAATTCTGCACCAATATTTTATGGTCTTATGTCCACAATTCTGAAAGGCATGGGATAGATCGAATCAAACTATATATGTGGATTGAATGTGCAATTATCTTTCCACCATCATTTTGGGGCAGGATCTGGGTATTCCTGACCTAACATCAATGTGGGAGTGCCTTCGTGGATTGCAATGGTTCAAGGAGCTGACTCTCTAGCACAGAATCACGGAAGAGCTGTGGTGCAGAAGGGGACTATTCAACCCACTGTGCCTGCACATACTCGTTAAATGAACATCATTGCGTTGAGTCAATCTCTTGCTTTCTCCCCATTCCATTGAGCATTATGTTTTCTCCAAATAACCGTCTAATGCCTTCTTTTTTTTAACCACAACTGAACCTGCCTCCACCACTTTTCCAGATAATGTACTCCAGACGGTGACCGAGCAACTAATGGTAGACAGTCAATGTTGGCCAAACCACAATATTTGCATAACTTTTAAGAAAAACAAAAGGAAAGTCTCGACAATTGCAACTTCACAACCAGCCAGAAGATTGTATAGTTGGAGATTAGAAGGAGCAGGGAATGGAAGAAAAAAATAATTGAAAGCAGTAAAAAGGAAATAATTGAGATCAGCTGATTTAGTTTATGGTTCTCAGTGTAATAGGGAATAAATACCAGATGGCAATCTACCTGGAAATGATATTAAAATTCTCCTGAGATTTGGGCAGAAAGCAACGTACAATGAAACATAGCCTTAGGATACAGCAACGACTGAACATGCTTCTGGAATTTATGGTGTCAGTGATCAGCAATAATGGTTGTTATTATGAATCATTTCCTTTAAGATCAATAAATCAAGTCCCATCAGATTCTATGCATTAGGGTATTTGAATGGATGCAGAAGTGGAGTCACAGTTAGACAGGGTGGTGAAGAAGGCATTTGGTACGCTTGCCTTCCTCAATCAGTGCACTGAAAGCAGGAGTTGGGAGGTCATATTGCGGTTGTACAGGACATTGGTGAGGCCACTTTAGAATACTGCGTTCAATTCTGGTCTCCCTGCTATAGTAAAGAAGTTGTTAAACTTGAAAGAGTGCAGAAAAGATTTACAAGAATGTGCAGGGATTGGAAGGTTTGAGCCATAGGGAGAGGCTGAATAGACTGGGGCTTTTTTTCCCTGGAGCGTTGGAGACTGAGGGGTGACCTTATCGAGGTTTATAAAATCATGAGGGGCATGGATAGAGTAAGTAAGTCTTTTTCCTAGGATTGGGGAGTCCAAACTAGAGGGCGAAGGTTTAAGGTGAGAGTGGAAAGATTTAAAAGGGTCCTGAGGGGCAACTGTTGCATGCAGAGGGTGGTGCATGCATGGAATGAGCTGCCAGAGGAGGTGGTGGAGTCTGGTACAATTACAACATTTGAAAGGCATTTGGATGGGCATATGAATAGGAAAGGTTAAGAGGGATCTCAGCCAAATGCTGGCAAATGGGATCTGGCAAGTTTCAGATATCCGGTTGGAGCAGGCGAGTTGGATCAAAGGGTTTGTTTCCATGTTGTACAACTCCATGACTCCATTCCTGATCAGGCTGGGTCAGCGTAGTGGACAATCAAAACACAAACTGCTTAAAGAAAAATCATCCCCATCAGGTCTTGCAGCAACTGTGGAGAAAGAAATGGAGAGTTAGCAGGGTGAATTTTTCACAGTCCCATGGCAATATGGTTGGAACTGGGGGAGCTTGGAAAACTGGCGATTTAGTTTGGGATGGCTTCCCATTGCATCCGTACCTAAGATGGAATTTTTCAGGTGACAACTGAGACTAGCGCCGGTAACAGGCTCCACAGAGGCAGACAGCAGAGATGCACCCTGAAGACTGCTTTGTAACACCACAAATATTATCCTGTCTTGGGACCAGCCTCGGTAGCTTATTGAGGGTGACCCATGACAAATGATGTGCCCAGTGGAACTGGCAACTCTCCATCCTACTAACTTGGTTATCAAGCTAAAACGTCTAATCTCAGTTGTTATCACTCCTGCAAAATGTTTTTCCCCTCCACCTTGATGGCCTGGCTAACTTTGAGCCTCTTCATTCGTCAATTTTTAAGCAGTCAACTGGGGAATCTTCCATGTTGAGGCTTTCTATCATGCTACTGCCTCCTGCTTCAGCTGCATCTGTCTCTTAGAGTGGTGTAGCCAACCTGACATTTGCTGAGGGCCTCACCTCCCCAATCCACCCGTTCTTCCTTACTCAGATAATATCAATCCCAGTTGTTTAAAACAAAGAGCTGTTGTGGCACAGTGGTAGTGTCTCTACCTCTGAGCCAGGAGACCTGGGTTCAAGTCACACCTGCTCTAGAGATGTGTCCTTGTATCTCTGAAGAGGTTAATCAGAAATAATCTACAGTATAAGAGAGTGTGTGAGTTCCCCAGTCACTGGAAGAGAGGTGGCGGTGGTGTGGCAGAGCCAGTAGAGTTATAACCCAGAACCCCAGTCTAAGGTTAGGGACAAGTGCTCGAATCCCACTATGGTGGAATTGCAATTTAATGAAAAGCTGGTCTAATCACAATCATGTAACTACTGTAAATTGTCTTAAAAACACATAAGTTTGGCTCAAGTTTTGTAGGGAAGGGGAGTCGCCACCTTGACCTGGTCTGGTCAGAACCAAAAAATCGGAATCAGAGAATCCCAATAGTGTGGAAGCAGGCCATTCAGCCCATCGAGTCCACACTATCCCTCTGAAGAGCTTCCCACCCAGACTCACCCCATCCCCTTAACCTTGCACTTCCCATGGCTAATTCACCCAGCCTGCTCATCCCTGGACACTACAGGCAATTTAAGCATGGCCAGTCCACCTAACTTACACATCATTGGACTGTGGGAGGAAACCGGAGCACCTGGAGGAAACCCACACAGACACAGGGAGGATGTGCAAACTCCACACAGACAGTCACCTGTGGGTGGAGTCAAACCCAGGACCCTGCCACTGTGAGGCAGTAGTGCTAACCACTGAGCCACTGTGCCACCCCACATTAACTCTAACTGCCCTCTGGGTAATTAGTGATGGGCAATCAATGTTAGTCTAGCCAACGATACCCATATCCCATGAACAAATTTTAAAACAAAGACAGCATCAGAATTGACGTCCTCTGGGAATGTTGCCACTTGCAAGCCCCCAACAGGATTCCTGATATTGAGATTGCAGGTTCTTCATTTTAACCTCATGATGTTTTTTCAATACAAAGTAAGTTTGTGATGCAATAGATTTTAAGTGAATGAAAGGGGTGGTTTGGGAATGGGGAGGCTATTGGGAGTCGGGGTGTGTAGGAGAGTACAAAAGGGAAGGTCTATGTGAGGCTGAAAAGCCAAAGAGATTTGTGGATAAATCCCCTGGGCCTGATCTAGTCCATCCTCGGCCATTGTGGGAGGCTAGGGAAGAAATTGCAGAGGCCCTTGCAGAGATTTTTGTTTCATCTTTAGCCACTGGTGAAGTTCTGGAAGACTGGAGAGTGGCTAATGTTGTCCCAATGTTTAATAAAGGTAGCAAAGACAAGCTGGGGAGCTACAGACCAGTGAGCCTGACATCAGTAGTAGGCAAGTTATTGGAGATGATACTGAGGGACAGGACCAACCAATATTTAGATAGTCAGTGTCTGATTCGCGACAGTCAGCATGGATTTGTATGCAGTAAGTCACGTCTGACAAATCTTTTTGACTTTTTGGAGAGGTAACCACGAGGGTAGATGAGGGTAGGGCAGTGGAAGTTGTCTATATGGATTTTAGTAAGGCCTTTGACAAGGTCCCGCACGGCAGGTTAGTCATGACGGTTAGGCTGCATGGGATCTAGGGAGAGCTAGCTAACTGGATTCAAAATTGGCTTGATGGTAGGAAGCGGAGGGTGATGGTTGAAGTCTGTTTCTCGGACTGGAGGCCTGTGACTCATGGTGTGCCACACAGATCAGTGCTGGGACCTTTGTTTTTTGTTATTTACATAAATGACCTGGATGTGAATGTACAAGGCGTGATTAGTAACTTTGCAGATGGTACAAAATTAGGAGGTATCGTTGATAGTGAGGAAGGTTATCAAAAATTGTAGAGGGATTTTAATCAGATGGGAAAGTATGCTGAGGATTGGCAAATGCAATTCAATACAGATAAGTGTGAGGTCTTGCATTTTGGAAAGTCAAACCAAGGTAGGACTTATACAGTAAATGGTAAGGTTCTGAGGAGTGTTGTGGAACAGAGGAACCTAGGAGTACAAGTACAAAGTTCATTGAAAGTGGTGTCGCAGGTGGACAGGGTGATGAAGAAGGCATTTAGCATGCTGGGCTTCATCAGTCAAGGCATTGAGTATAGGCATTGGGACATTATGTGACAGTTGTACAAGTCATTGGTGAGGCCGCACTTGGAGTATTGTATACAGTTTTGGTTACCCTTTTATAGGAAAGACATAGTTAAACTGGAAAGTGTGCAAAGAAGATTTACAAGGATGTTGACAGGACTTGTAGACCTGAGTTATCGGGAGAGGTTGGCCAGGATAGGATGTATTCCTTGAAACGTAGGAGAATGAGGTGACCTTATTGAGGTGTATAAAATCATGAGGGGCATAGATAGGATGAATGCATGTAGTATTTTTCCCATGGATGGGGAGTTGAAAACTGGAGGACATAGGCTTAAGGTGAGAGGGGAAAGATTTAAGTAGAACCTGAGGGGCAACTTCTTCACGCAAAGAGTGGTGAGTGTATGGAATGGCTGCCAGAGAAAGTGGTTGAGGCATGTACAATAGCAACATTTTAAAAAAAAACATTTGGATAGGTACATAGATGGGAAGAGTTTAGAGGGATATGGACCAAATGCAGGCAATTGGAACTAGCTGAGTGGACGTCATGGTCAGCATGGACAAGTTTGGGCTGAAGGGCCTGTTTTTAGACAATATGAATTATCATAAAAGGCCAGAGAGAGCGATATGGCACAAGTGAAGAACCAAAATATATTTCTGGACAGTTGTAAGGTAGACCCTCTGCTTTCTGAAAGCAAGAAAAAAGAAGTGGCATTTCATAGTAGGAAACCAAATAGAAGTTGAGAACACACTGTATAATGGTTAAACTCGCTGTTATGTTTAGGTGATTCTAGATTGTCCAGTTAGAAGATGAAGGAATGGTCCTGGAGTTTGTTTGAAGCCTCCTTTGAACACCACCAGATGCTAAGAATGGAAAGGTCAGAGTGGTAATAAAGTGGATAATTTGGAAGGAAGTTGACTGGAAGCTCAAATTCATGTTTGTCACTGATTGGAGGTGTTCCTGATTGGTGGATTTGGAAGAGACATGTGTGGGAGAGCTCTGGTGGTGCAGTGGTAGCATCTCTATTTCAGGACCAAGATGTCCACATTCAAGTCTAGCTCCTGAGGTGTGTAATAACATGAACAGGTTGATTGGGGGAGAAAAGTCACTTGAAGAGTTCAGTTTTTTTTTAGATTTTATTGTCACATGTACTCAAGTACAGAAGTACAGGAGTACAGTGAAAAGTGTACAACGTCACCACACATGGTGCCATGTTCGGTAGCAACATACCTAGATACAAAAAAAATTTTAGGTATAAAGTAATAAGAGAAGCGAGAGTTAAAATGTTAAGCATTACTTTAAATAACAAAAGAAAAGTGAAGAAATAGGTATTAGTTTGTATTGAAGTATTTTACATTAAAGTGATAGGGTCATGAGCAAACTGAGGGACAGAATTTGCATGGAATTAACAGGCACCAAGCTTATCTTGCTTTACCTTCAATAACTCGCACTTTCCTGAGGAACATTTTCTTGTCAAAGTACATTATGTTTATGTAAAACATTTTTGCCGACTATAGCTCCCAGTGTTATACATCATTCTTCCCTTTACTGTTTAGAATTTTCTTTCATTTCTGACTGTGAAATTTTTTTTAACATTGAGTCCATAAATGTGCCGAAAAGATATTCTCTTTTTGAATGAAATTGCCTGTTTTGGAATTTTTCCACAAAGAATCTCAGCTCATTTCTTATAATCTTTAAATGCCAATCTTCTAACAACTTTACATTTCGAAAGGAAACTAGTTCTCTCAGCTTCTGTCTGTTTCATTTTAAAACATAAAGCTTTATATGGCTTTTCTTATCAAACTGCATGTCAATGCTGCAGCTTGTAGGAGGCCTTGTTAATCAGCGATGTAGCCAGGTGTATCTCCTGGGGCACGAGATGTGTTATTGAAATGCAAATTCACACTTCAAGAGTTGACTTGCTGCTCTGGGGAAGGGCGCGAAGAAATTATTGCACTTTTTAACCAGCATTCCATTTTTGGCTCTGGATCATGATACCATTAGTTCCCAGTTAGAATAGAGATGATTGGAACACTTCCACACAAAGTGCCCCATGTGTTTTAGATATTCTCTAATCAATCTGATGTTATAACACACCTCTGGGGCATGTGGGACTTGGTCCTGGGCCTCCTGTTTCAGAGGTAGGGACAAGACCTTTGTGCCACAAGAGCCCTCTAAGATCGCATGTTTATTTTGTTTCAGTAACGTGTTGAGGTAATTATTCGACCCTTATGGATGCTTTCCGAATGCAACATATTCAGAAATATTATCACATACCCCTGGATTAGGTAAGACTTGAACCCAAGTCTGCTGGTTCCAGAGGTAGGGACACTACCACTGCAGCACAAGAGGCCCCAGTCAGTCTGTTCAAGGATGTTAATACACACCTCTGGAGCAGGTAGGACTTGAGGCAAGGTCTTTACCATCGCACCCCAAGAATCCTTTCAGACCATGTGCTTTAAACTAATGAGATTTATTTTATCCATCTGATTCATTTATAGCCATCTTCCACTTACTGTATCTTTATCTTCTTGGAAATATTACCCTGTTTTTGTCCCGAGAAGTCATGGCAGTTTAGAACATGGGTTCTGTTTGTGACAGTTCATAGTCTCATTGAAAAACTTACCGATTCTATTCTGCTGCATGCATACATGAATTAGATGTGTGAATGAATGTTTTTATTGTCATAGGTATTTTACAGTAAGAATACAATAAAATCCAGTGAAAAGCTTTTATTTGTCGCCACGATTCGATGCCATTTTGAATAATTTAAGAATAAGGTAAAAAAGAACGATGCAACTTAAAGAGAGTCCATCAGTCCTGAGCCAGCTCATTATCATCAACAAGACCTGTGCCACCATCACTCCACCACCGTTTCACCGCCATCTACACCAGACCCAACTAATGTTGAAATAGCCAATCCTCAGGTGCCATCTTTTTCCGCTGGGCTGATACTCCTCCTCCACTGCCTCACCGCCAACTGCACCATACCAAACAACATCAGAGTTGTATCTCTCACTGCTGGGCCCACCTCGTTGATGTCACTGTGATACCCTTCTGCCACCGCTTCACTGCTGCAGGACCCTGCAGTGTGCTATCCAAACAGTTAACAACATATTGGCTTTTCCAGGGCCGTCAATAAATACAACGAGCCAGAATTTCACTTTTGGGTCAGCTGCCTGCCTTTCCCAAATCCTAGAATCTGACGATGCTGTACTTGGAACTTTCTGATGTAAAGACTCCAGTCTGTGACAGCTGAGATATCCTAACCTGTAGCCTAGCTATACAGAAGGAAGCTGCATCACTTATTATGCAATGGTGCTATGCCTGTCAAAGGATTCCAGGAGTTGTCTCCCTCTGTTCAAAGCAAGCAAGTGACAGACATTAAAAACAATCTAACTCTAATTCAGGATCTTTCCTATGATGCAAAATATGTTTCAAAAACATGCATGTCAAAACTTTCTGCATTGCAGCTTGGAAAGTGGCAACTTGAACACCATACATGGAAGAGAATTGTGGTTATAGTTATTTACTGTTTTGACTAGTCTTTTAGTCATCGATCTTAATTATTTTCTTTTGTCACTCATGTCACCTTTTGCCTGATGATAACAACCTTGCAATGATGCAACTTGGAACATTTTGCGATATTAAATGCTCTATATAAATGCAAACTGCTATTATTGGAATGAAACAATGTTGGCAGCCATTCGCAGAATGTAGTGTATCTTTGAATTCAGTGTGAGGAAGGGTGGAGATTGAGGGGTGCACGGTCTCTGAACTGAGTAAGTTTGATGAGGGAGACATTTCTTTATGAATGGATCATGGTTTGGGAGAGTGTCAGAGGGGAGACAGTGGAGATAATGTTAATGTGATTGACATGAATCAAAATGATGTAACTGATCACATGACTGGCATCATCAAGAAGAAGATACTGGACTAGAATGAGCATTGAAAAAAGAGATCTGAAGAATCTGAATGGCGTTGCAATGTAGTTAGCACTGCTGCCTCACAGCATAAGGGACCCGGGTTTGATTCCACCCTCGGGTGACTGTCTGTGTGGAGTTTGCACATTCTCACTGTGTCTGTGTGGGTTTCTCCCGGGTGCTCTAGTTCCCTTCCACAGTCCAAAGATGTGCAGGCTAGGTGGATTGGCCATGCTAAATTGCCCATAGTGTCCAGGGATGTGCAGGAGGGGTGGATTAGCCATGGAAAATGCAGGTTTACAGGGATGGGGTAAGGGATTGAGTCTGCATGGGATGATTTTTGGAGGATCAGCGTGGACTCGATGGGCCAAATGGCCTGCTTCCAGACTGTAGGGATTCTGTAAACCACTAGAGAGCTGCAGTCAAAAATATCCTCTGTACAGATGTGAATAAAGTGGTGTTAACACAACATTAGAAGTTAAAGAACCTTACTTAGTGATAGTGAGGAAACAGCTTCAGGGACAATGTATGTGCAGGCACTACAGTGCAGAGATATGGCATTGTAAGGACACACTACTTTGATCACTTAAACAGCCATTAACAAGACTGTCTCCTGGAAGGGCTAGATAGTCTATCCTTGCTCCTATGTCTTATGCTTGTTCATTAAAATAATTAAGAGATATGAGCATGATATGGGAAGCAGGGGCAAAGGTAGAAGATGAACAATGATTGTATTACTTGGCAGAACAGGGTCAAAGAAATAAATGACCCACTTCGATTTCAATCCTTATGTTCTTATCTTTAATGGCTAACAGTTGGTGTAACTTTCAAATAACATTGGAATAAACTACAGCTTCTATTACATTATCTTACCAGTGGGAGAAGTAAATTTCAGAAGGTAGTTATGTAAGTATTTGATGGGAAAAGCAAGGGCTGTGTGGAAAGCGTGGGAAGTGAGACAAATCGTATCATCCTACCAAATAGCTGATACAACCACAATGAACCAACTGGTCTTTGTTCTTTGCATCATATTATGATAGTATGATGTGACAATGTCTGGATTCTGGCCCCAACCACTAGTGCTGTGTACTATCTGCAGAGTTCATAACATTGGGTCATTGCAGATAATATGGGGCATGCCTAGGCCACTTATGACTAAAAAGGCACTGCACTCTATGGCAAAGGTAGCCTTTCGTTAGTGAATTTAGAATTAAAACAGTTTATGATGGGACACACCGAGTGAATTATATAGTACATATCAAAATTAGCAAACATGATTTGGAATCCTTGCTGCTTTCAAAAGGCTGTTAAGAATTAAATGTGACATTTGTGTCTCTACCAAATGGTAAAAGGACTTTGGAAAAGCTTGTGATTAGTTTTAAACATTGTAATTATTTTTCATTTTACGTGTTATTCTTTCGCATACCATTCCAGACTTGATTCTTCACATAAATTAGAAAGTTATCTGTGCATTGCACAAAATGCTGATCAATCAAGCAGCATTCCTTCTCATTGCTGTGTTTCAAATGAGTCTGAATTGACAATTATCTTAGATGTCTGCATTGAAGTCAATCTACAAAGCCTTGAAAAATTTCTTCAAAACTGGGGTCGACCTACACCTGAGTAGAAAATTGACCCACCTGTGTGAGGCTCACCATTTTTAAATATCACCAACAAGGTGATGGAATGTGTTGTCAACTGTGCTATCAATTCACACTTGTTCAGTAACATATTACAGTCATGGCCTAATCGAATGGCTGAGTAGGCTTGAGGAGTTGAATGGATGATTTGCCCCTATATGCACAATTCTGTTTTTAATATCATAAATATAAAACTAGTAAGAAAATCATGATAACCATGATAAAATAGCAGAACTAAGATTTGCTGCTTAAATAATTTGAACCTCTGAATGTCTCAGAGACACACTCCTTTCTATCTTTTAACCTGTACAACTTTGCTCAATCCAAATTTCATGCCTGTGTTGACCTGGCATATCATGGGACTCCATTTCTCCGACTCTTTTTGCCCACAGTGTGGATATCGGTCGATTATCAGCTAGAACACGCTGTGCTCACATCAATAGTCAGTCTTAGCTTTTTGTCCCACAGTTGCATGGTTGCTTACTGGTCTCTTATGACTGTCTCCATGCTGTATGACCCTATGACTCCACGACTGAGTGCAAGGGATTAAGCAGTCAACAGGAACATAAGAGACACCCACTGCTTTGCACTAGATTTTAAAAATTGAAACATGGGATGTGGGCACTGCTGGCTGGGCCACCATTTACTGTGTGTTCTTGAGAAGGCGGTGAGAAGCCACCATCTTGAACTGCTGCAGTCTTTGCAGTAGGTATACAAGCAGTGCTGTTAGGAAGGTAGTTCCAGGGTTTTGATCCAGTGACAGTGGACGAGCACCAATATAGTTCCACGTTAGGATTTTGTGTCATTTCAAGGGGAACTAGCAGAGTACAGGAAACTCTAGGTAGAGCCACAGTGGGTGAGTGCCATGACATTGAGCGAAGGGCCTAGAGAAACATTATGGTCCAGTTCATGAGCTGGGTGCGTATCCCTGAGTACACATTCCAAAAGCAGGAGAAGTCAGCCCGAGCTGTATTATTGAAATGCAGCAGCATTATGGGGAGGTGATGGCATTGTGGCATTAGCAGTAGGCAATTAATCCTGAGGCCCATGGATTATTCTAGGGACTTGGGTTCAAATCTTACCATGCGAGATTTGATTTCAGTAAAATCCTGGAATTTTCTGGAACCATTGTTGGGGGGGAAAGAAACCTCGATAGAGTAGACAGCCAGAGACATTTTCCTAGGGTGGAGGTAGCTATTACGAGGGGACATAGTTTTAAAGTGAGTGGAGGTAGATATAGGAGAGACGTCAGAGGTAGGTTCTTTACTCAGAGAGTGGTAGCGGCGTGGAATGCATTGCCGGAGAGGGTAGTGGAGTCGGCCTCATTAGGGGCATTTAAGCGGCTATTAGATAGGCATATGGATGATAGTATAACGTAGGAGTGGACGTTAGATAGACCTTAGGATTAGGGTAAAAGTTCAGCACAACATTGTGGGCCGAAGCCCTGTACTGTGCTGTACTGTTATATGTTCTATGTAAGTGCCCTCCTTACCTGGTCTGGCCTCAATGTGACTGCAGGTCCACAGTAATGTAGTTGAATTTAATTGTCTGTGGGCGGTAGATGCTGGCCTATCCAGGAACCGAAAAAGAACAAGGCTCCTTTCTGGGTCTAACTTTGTTTGATAATACTCTTGTGAAGCATATTGGGATGTTTTACTATAGTAAAGGAAATATATAAATGAATTTGTTGCCAGACTAATTTTAACTGCCTACTACAGGAATGTTCCATGTTGTCTGTCATCATCCTGATTAGCGTGGATTAGTCATTTGGCATTCTGGACAGATAATCCAAAAATAAAATGTACATTTAAATCTTAATGACATTTCTTGAATATTCAGATTCTACTTATTTATAAAACAAAACCTGATATCAGTAAATGTAACCATGCAGCTGTTCCACTTTCAGAAAAATCAAACTGTTCACCAAAGTCCCTTTCAGGAAAAATATCTCCTGTTGCTACCATATCTGACCATCATTCTGAGTTCACGTGTTTGTGTCTGAACTGGGCTGCCAAACCACTCAGTTCTACCACCATGCTGTCAGCAAAACTGAAGATGGTAATAAATGATGGTCTTGTTTTTGACACGCGCAAGTTGAGAAATGAATAAAAAGACATGATTAATTCCTATTGGTTGTAGTTTACACAGAAAGACAGAGAGAATCATGATATTTGACAAGCACATCACCAGTAACATTCCTTTATAACATGTAATGAATTCAGAATTTGACATTCAATGACTGTAAATCACTTTTTTTTTGATAACACATAGCAAATTACATGGTTTATTTTCCTTACTATGAAACGGTATTTTTGCACAATTATCATCCATACTAGCAGGGGAATATTGCTTGCGGTATTACAAGAAAATGTACACCTTGCATACTGTTGTGTTATTGAGTGTCAGGCTGATATCATGCTAATATTCACACTTACAAATAGAGATTTTTTTGTTTCCTAATTTTCATGCTGTTCATGATTCGTGTAGATTGACTCTTGCTTCAATTAATCCGCCTCACTTCTCTGAGGAGCTGCAAATGTCCTAAATTATGGCTAAAATTTATTAATAGCGATTTAAGCCCTTAAATTTCGCAGAAGTGGCATTGCAGGAAATACACTGGGAAGATAGTAAAATTGGTGATGTTCGTGCCAAATGTGATAGTTTGTTGGAGTTAGAAACCTATTGAGATCATAAGCCAATAGTCAACGCTATTTGCTTCTGAAGAGCAATCATACACTTTAAAATTGCTTAATGTAGAAAAGAGGAAAGCAAGAGTGGTACCATCACAGTTTCAGGTCAAAGGAACCCACTTGATCAGCAACCTATCTACCAACTTAAACTTTTGGTCCCTCCACACACCTGAAAAGAGTGTACAAGATGCACAGGAGCAACTCAATAAGGCTCCCTCAACCATTCCTTCCAAGCCCATCACCTCCAGTACTTTGAAAGACCAGACTGGTAAATACCTAGGAGCATCCCTATATGCACACACCCTTCCAAATCAGACACCATTCTCTGTTTGAACTATGTTGCCCTTCATTCGTTATTATCGGAAAAATTCTGGAAGTCCTTTCCCAGCAGCACTGTAGATGTCCCTGCAGATGGACTGAGCAGTTTAAGAAGATGGCTTTCACTATCTTATCCAGGGAATAAATTGACAATAAATGCTGCCCTTTCCAGCAGTGCTCATATGGCATGAATGAATCAGAAAAAAAACATCCATAAAGATTTCACAGTCAATGAAGCGATCAGTGCTGAGTACACTGCTTTTTGTCATTTATCTAAATGATTTGGATATGAGTATAGGAGGTATGGTTAGTAATATTGCAGATGACACCAAAATTGGTGATGCAATGGACATTGAAGAAGGTTTTATCAGAGTGAAACAGTACCTTGATCAGATGAGCCAATGGACCAAGGAGTGGCAGACGAAGTTTAATTTATATAAATGTGAGGTGTTGCGTTTTGGTAACCCAAACCAGGGCAGGACTTATACACTTAACCTGGGGAGTGTTACCAAACAAAAAGACCTCGGTGCAGGTGCATAGTTCTTCGAAAGTGGAGTCACAGGTAGACAGGAGTGAAAAAAGCAT
The DNA here is from genome assembly GCF_021869965.1 of Rhincodon typus. NCBI lineage: Eukaryota > Metazoa > Chordata > Chondrichthyes > Orectolobiformes > Rhincodontidae > Rhincodon > Rhincodon typus. The sequence goes on from NC_063338.1 coordinate 86,773,140, forward strand.
TTGGCGTGCTTGCCTTCATTGGTCAGTGCACTGAGTATAGGAGTTGGGACATCATATTTTGGCTGAATGGGACATTGGAAAGGCCACTTTTAGAATACTGTGTTCACTTCTGGTCTTGCTGCTACAGGAGAGATGTTGTTAAACTTGAAAGGGTTCAGAAAAGATTTACAATGTTACCAGGGTTGCAGGATTTGAACTATATGGAGAGGCAGAATAGGCTGGGGAAGGAATAGTTCTGAGGAAGGGTCACCGAATGTGAAATGTTAACTCTGATTTTTCTTCATAGATGTTGCCAGACCTGCTGAGCTTTTCCAGTGACTTCTGTTTTTATTCGTGAACAGATCAGGGCTATTTTCCCTGGAACATCGGAAGCTGAGGGGTGACCTAATAGAGGTTTATAAAATAATGAGGGCCATGGATAGCATGAATAGGTCTTTTTCCTACGATAGGGGAGTCCAAAACTAGAGGGCATAGGTTTAAGGTGAGAGGGGAAAGATTTAAAAGGGACCTGAGGGGCAACTTTTTCATGCAGAGAGTGGTGCATGTATGGGATAAGCTGCCAGAGGAGGTGGTGAAGGCTGGTACAATTACAACATTTAAAAGGCTTCTGGATGGGTATATGAATAAGAAGGGTTTAGAGGGATCTGGGCCAAATTCTTACATATGGGACTCGATCAGTTTAGGATATCTAGTTGGCTTGAATGAGTCAGACTAAAGGGTCTATTTCCATGCTATATGACTCTATGTCTCTATAAGTATTTTTCAAAATGTCGTCACTGTGTTAATGAAAGTAAGATGGTAATTAATCAGTGCATATTGAGATAGATGTAAGATTGGGAGAGGTAATGCTGAGTGATAGTGTCACCGGACTGGCAATCCAGAACATCAGGCTAATATTCTAGGGGCAAGGATTTGAATCCCATCATGGCAGATGATGAAATTAGAATTGAATTAAAATCTGGAATTAAAAACTTGTCTAACAACCATTGTAAAATAAACCCATGTTGTTCACTAATACCCTTTAGGGAAGGAAATCTGCCATCCTTACCTGGTCTGGCATGCATATGACTCCAGAATCACAACAATATGGTTGATTCTGAACTCTGCATCTGAACAGTTAGGGATGGACAATAAATGCTGGCCTACATACCTACAGCAACATCCGGTGATTTTTTTTTAAATGACAAAGAACCCTGAAATAATGCCTGGATAGTTTATTATATTGATCTTAATTGAAGGAGAAACATTAGTGAGCAGAGCTGCTCTGTGGGATATTAAGCCAAGCCCTCTCAGGAAGAGTGTATAGATCCCCCGGTATTATCTGATGAGGAGCAAGAGATTTTTCTTGATGTGTTGGCCAATATTTATTCTCCAAACAGCTCATTATAACATCCATTTGGATATTCATTTCATTACGTATGTGGGATCATGCTACAGACAGATTGGCTGCCAGATTCCTTTTTATTGTGTTGGTGATGCACTTCAGTAATAATTGATTGACCATGAAGAAATTTTGGACCTCTTGACATTCTGAGAGAATGCAATGTCCTATTACAGACAGACCCTGGGAGACTGTTCTCATTCTGAAGTCCTTTTGCAAATTGATTTGAATGCAATAGGAACGCAAGGCATGACAATGTAAAGCAGCTCTTTGTAAAGTTCAGGAAAGCACAGAAAAGTTTAAAATTACACCTCTGTACAAGATTGTGTTCATACATACGAGGGATCATAAGTCAGAGGTTCGTAAATCGGGAACTCCCTGTCAATCTCAAATTTGCTTTGTCATCATTTTGAAATGTCAATCTCTGTTACACAGTTTTTCATTTCAGTTGTTTTGTTCTAATCCTGGAATCTTCTCTTAAACAGTGATTAATTTCAGCCATTTTAGCTCAATTTGTTGACTTGACACAGCTGCCGGTAAAGGAGAGGCAAATTTATAAGCAAAATATCACAGTGGCACACTTGACATCAGATTACTGGTGAGCAACACCACAGGAGAACAGAACCTATTAAAAGTAACAAATGTAGTTGCATGGAGAAGGAGATCTTCCCTCATGTAGGTGGCACAGTGGCTCAGTGGTTAGCACTGCTACCTCACAGCGCCAGGGACCTACGTTCGGTTCCAGCCTCAGGCGACTGTCTGTGTGGAGTTTGCACTCTCTCCCAGTATATCTGTGGGTTTTGTCTAGGTGCTCTGGTTTCCTTCCACAGTCCAAAGATGTGTGGGTTAGGTGGATTTGACTTGCTAAATTGTCCGTAGTGACTATGGGTGTGCAGGCTGGGTGGATTAACCATGGGAAATGGTTACAAGGGTTGGGTAAGGCACTGGGTCTGGGTGGGATGATGTTGGTGTGATGTGTTGGTGCAGACTCAGTGGGCTGAATGGCTTCTTTGTGCACTGCCGTGATTCTGTGAACTCTCCTTGATTGCCATAGCAACTGTATAAATGGAACTTAAATATCTCCTTTGGTCAACAGGTCACTTTTTTGTTACTTTATTCAGAGGATATAGACTTGGTGAACAAAGCAAGCATTCATTGTCCATCTTTATTTACCTTTGAGATAATTGAGTGGCTTGCTGCTTTTTCAGAGGGTAATTCAGGGTCAACAACATGATTGTGGGGCTGGAGGCCAAAGTAGGCCTGACTGGATAAGGTTGGCAGATTTCCTTCCCTAAAGCACACTAGTGGGTTAAATGAGTTTTTTCAAGAATCCAGCTGTTTCATGGTCATCATGAGAGAGACTAGTTGTTTATTCCAAAATGATTGAACTAACTGAGCTTAAATTCCCCAGCTGATATCATGCAGTTTCAGCTCCTAACTCTGGTTCGAAAAAATAAGTTGCTGGGAAAACTCAGCAGGTCTGAAGACTATTCTGAGGAAGGGTCACTGGACCAGAAACAGTTAAGTCTGATTTTGCTCCACAGATGCTGCCAGGCCTGCTGTGATTTTCCAGCAATTTCTGTTTTTGGTTTTGATTTCCAGCATCAGCAGTTCTTTGGGTTTTTTTTTCCAATTTCTGGATGATTGGACCAGTCCTCTGAATCACTAAAATAATAATTTAATGGCAATGTCATCGTACCCATCATCTCAGAATGCCAACATCACCAGTAGAATCAGTGAACAGAGGAACTGTTCCAATACGTCCAGGGTGTTTCTCTGCTTCAGCAACCAGGTTCATTTTTTAAAAATGTCATTCGTTGAGTGTGGGTATCACTGACTGTGCAGCACTTATTGCCCAACAATGGCCGCTCTAGAGAAGGTGGTGGTGAGCTGCCTTCCTGAACTTCTGCAGCCCATTTCCTGTAGGTAGAACCACATTGCCCTTATGGAGAGAATTCCAGGATTTGATGCAGCAACACTGAAGGAACGGCAATATATTTCCAAATCAGGTAGTTGGGTGGCTTGGAGTGGAACTTGTAGGTGGTGGAGTGTCCATCTATCTGTTGCCCTTGTCCTTCTGAGTTGGTTGGCTCTTGCGGCTAAAGTACTTATGTGGCTCGTCCAGTTTAGTTCCTGTTCAATGATAACCCTCAGGATGATTGCGGTGTATTCAGTAAAGCTAATAATACAGAATATCAAGGGGCAATGGTTTGATTCTCTTGTCAGAAATGATAATTTCTTGGTATTCCTGTGGCATGAATGTTATTTTCCATTGTTAGTCCAAGCCTGGATTTTAGCCGGGACTTTCAGTATCTGAGTATGGATGGCTTCAGTGTCAGAGGAGTTACGGACAGGGTGCTCTACATTGAGCAATTATCAGTGAACATCCACTTCTGATCGTATGATTGAGAGAAAGCCAAGAATTCCGAAGAACTCCTGCAGTAATGTTCTGGAGCTGAGGTGACTGACCTCCAACAATGACAATCATCTTCCTTTGTGCTAGGTGTGACTCCAATCAGCAGAGAGTTTTCCTCCTGATTCCCACTGACTCCAGTTGTGCTGAGGCTCCTTGTTACCACATTGGGTCAAATACAGCCTTGATGTCAAGGACAGTCAACCTCAGTCTAGGCAGTCAACCATTTACCTAGACTGAAATATTGAGTGTCTTAGAACGCTGCAAATAAATGATCAAGATTGCTACTGTAGGTTAAATGAGGAGCAGACCCCGTCAGGGGTATTTTGTATGTATAATAACTACTTTTAATCATGTTTCTAGTCTTAACAGATGGCAATACCTCAAATATATAACTCTCCTGAAATATCTTGAAAAGTGTCATGCTTATATCTTGTCTTCGAATCCAAACATGGTTCCATCTCTCTATCTTTGATTTGATATTGTCAAAACAAAGTTTTGTTTTGTGTGCAGTGTGGGCAGATCATACCATATAAGGAACATAGGGTGATTGAACAGAACGAGGAATACAAAGGTACAGCTGAAGTGAAGGTGTGCAAAAAGCAAGATCAACGTTAGATTTGAAATTTGAAAGGTCCGTTCAACAGTCTAATAGCAGTGTGGGAAAAGCTGTTCTTGAACTTTTTGGTACATGTGCTTAAGCTTTTGTATCTTCTGCCTGACAGAAGAGGTTAGAAGAGACTATATAACTGGATCTTTGATGATGTTAGGAGTGAGGCAGTGAGAAATGTAGACGAAGTCAAAGGATAGAAGGTTGGCTTGCATAATGGACTGGGCCGCGTTCACAACTCTCTGTAGTTTCTTACGGTCCTGGGCAGAGCAGTTGCCGTACCGAGCTGTGATTGCACCCAGATAGAATGCTTTCTGTGACGCATCTGTAGAAGCTGGTGAGGGTCTTTATGGACATGCCGAATTTTCTTAGCCTCCTCAGGAAGAAGAGGTGTTGTTGTGCCTTCTTGATTGTTGCATCAACGTGGGTGGACCAGGACAGACTGTTGGTGATCGTCACTTCCAGGAACTTGGCATTCTCAACCATCTCCACCTCAGCTCCAATGAGGTAGACAGGGCCATGACCTCTTTCTTTCTGAAGTCGATGATTAGCTCTTTATATTCTCCTCCAGCACAATATTCTGCAAAATCTGTTTGCTCCTTCTGTTTGGCCTCCACAACAAGCTCAGACTCTATGCTCCATAATTCCCTCCCGAAACCTTTATCTTTAACTTTATCTCTGCCTGTCCATTGACTTTTTTTTCTATATTCATTCACGGGATGAGGGCATTGCTGGCTAGGCAGCACTTATTGCCCATTCGTAATCGCCCAGAGGGCAGTTCAGAGTCAACCATATTGCTGTGGGTCTGGAGTCACATGTAAGCCAGACCAGGTAAGGATGGCAGTTTCCTTCCCTAAAGGGCATTGGTGAACCAGATGGGTTTTTCCCGACAATGGACAATGGACTCACAGTTATCATTAGATAGTTAATTCCAGATATTTGTTGAATTCAAATTCCACCATCTGCCATTGCGGGATTCAAACCCAGGTCCCCAGGACATTATCTGGCTCTCTGGATTAACAGTCCAGTGATAATACCACTAGGCCATTGCCTCCCCTTTCTTTGAATCATTGAATTCCTTCAAACTTCTTTCAGATCAGTCACCTGTCCCAATATGTCCTCTGTGTTAAAATCAGTCTGGTAACATGTATGTGAAGCACTTTGGGCTGTTCTGTTGTGTTCAAAGTACTATTTCAATGCAATTTGTTGCTGCTCAATCAATTGAATTTCTGTTAAACTCTCTTTTAAAGTAGTGTTCGCTTTTGGCTGTGGAGCAATTCTATAAAATCTAAAGAAATCCTCATCAGTTCAAAACCAGTGGATTGTTCAGAACTGTGAATAAAATAAAATAAAGAGAATTGATTGATTGTGTGTAATATCCACAGAGAAAGCTATGCAGCCCACAAGTGTCAAAGGAAGAAAAAAATATCATTTGAGTGAAGCCTACTTGTCTCACTGAATCATCTCAAAGTGACTTGCAGAACGAGTTAACATTATACAGGGTGGTAATGACTTGGTTTTAGAATCTGCACAGTATCACTGTCGCTCTTGAACTGAAGGTTTAAAAGGCTTCTCCAGCTGCATGTAGCTTATGGCAGGGACAACTGTGTGAACATGATTCTCATGCTGCACGCTACAGGTGCTGAATCCATCAGATTCTCTAAAGCCTGGAATTTGAAGAGATAAAAATCAAAATCCTTTGTCTCATGAACTATTGTCCAGATTATGTTGAATAAGGCTGAGTCGTCACTGCATGCTGTTTTGAAATTGAGATTGATAGATCACCGAGATTTAGGGAACAGCTGATTGGAGCTGCCTAAATTTGCTATCAACTGAAAACAATCGAGGATTGCTACTGCAAAGTGGAGACTTTGGGACCAGCTTTAAGAACTTTTCTGGTGTGTTGAAAGTGAATAAAAGGGGGTGGGGTGGGTGAGATTGAGCAGGATGCCGAGGTGCTCAGTTCCTCTGGTAAATTGTTAACAGTACCTAATGACACTTTAATGAGAAGTAATAAAGTGGATTGGGTTGTCTGAAATAGTTGGCATATTAAATGTGTTCTAAGCAGCACCTCTGAAAATGAAATCGATCTTAGTCATAAATATCTACCTAAGTGTAGGTCATTAGATCAATTCTCAATACCTCGTGATCTTGAACTTTACTCCTCAACTTACCGAACATCATTCTCTTTCTGCACCTTGGTCTATATCCCTCTCATCATTCTTCGATCAGTTCTTTCAGTAGGTTCATGCATACGTAATCCAAACCTTCTCATCAAAAACGTGTCCTCCTCCACTATCCTGAGGACTTTATTATTGCTCTCCTGTTCTCTTCAACTGAAACATTCCATCCCTCTCCAGAAGCACAGTCCACAATTTTCTCCTTTTTTTAAAAATTCATTCGCAAGGTGAGGACACCACTGGCCAGGCCAACATTTATTGTTGTAGTTAAGGGTCAACCACATTGCTGTGGGTCTGGAGTCACATATAAAGATGACAGTTTCCTTCCCTAAAGGACATTAGTGAACTGGATGGGTTTTTCCTGACAAGTGACAGTTGATTCATGGTCATCACAAGTCTATTAATGCCAGATTTTTTTTAAAAATTGAATTCAAATTCCACCATTTGCCATAGCAGGGTTTGAACTCAGGTCCCCAGAGCATTATCTGCGTCTCTGGATCAAGAGTCCAGCAATAATACCACTCGGCCATCACCTCCCTGTCTTTGGAGAACCACTTCTCTCAGGGTTTGCACTTCAACCCCATACAAGATACTTCACTGCTGAGCAAATTATTTTATTTATTGTGGAATGTATTTTTTTCCTATTGCTGTTCCAACTCTGATTTCTTTTTGGCGGTAACGATCTATCGACAAGATACTTCCCAGGCACTAAAGTTGTCACACTTTTACTGACTTTTGTTTCCTCAGCTTTTTCTCATCATTTGTCGTCATCTTCATTTTTTTCATTCTGTGAGGTTTCAGCACTTCATTCGTTCTCTCTGTTTATGTCTGTAGAGCTCTGCTGTGTTACCCACGAAGATTTACAAATCTCACTACCTTCACCAAATGGCTGCTTGCTTTGCCATTTTTCTATACTCTTCTTTAAGTTCATGAGAATTAGGTGTTACTGGTTTTTGCCCATCCTTCATTGTCCAGAGGCAGTGAAGAGTCAACCACATTGCTGTGGGTCTGCAGTCAAAGACTAGGTAGGGACAGCAGATTTCCTTTCCTAATGGACATTGGTGTCCTGATAGATTTTTTCCGAACAATTGGTTTCATGGTCATCATTAGAGTCTTAATTCCAAATTTTTACTGAATCTAAATTTCACCATCTGCCAGAGCAGGATTCAAACCCGAATTGCCATAAAGTTACCTGTGTCTCCGGATTTAAAGTCTAGTGCTGTTACCACTAGGCCATCACCTCCCATTAACTTCAACTAATGCTTCTATTACTATGGCTCCACATAAATGTGAAAGAGCAAGCCTGTACCCAATTAACCCAGGTTCAGGTTGGCCAAAAAACTGACCTGATTGAAGCAATTTCTTCCTTTCTCCAAGCTCCCCTCTTTCATCTCTCTAATTAACTCTGATTGCCCTAGTGCTTGGAATTGTTTTTACCAGGTTCACCTGATCTTCAGCGTCTCATAATCTACAAAACATTTGTACATTTGTTCCTGCTACTCTGTGTAAAGAAAAGAGACTGAAGGCAGGAGTGCATTGCTGGGGAGAGCAGCATGAAGAATTGGAAGAATGACAAAATAAAAGAAGATTGGACACTCTCTTCCATGTGATGTGCTTAATGGCTGCTACAGATTACACACATAGAGCAGAGATAAAGGTCACATGTCTCTGGCAAGACAGGTAGTACACTTCAACTACAATTGAATTTCTCCCTCTTCATAAAAAGAAATGCACTATCATTTCAAGTCACACATTTTAGCCAATATACATAGTCACAAGAAAAAAAGTTACTATTCATGTTCAGGACTCTGTATTAACCCTAGTCAGTTCCACTTCCACCAGTCTTTGCACAGGCATTGCATACAAGGTATTTAAATTGTGCAAATCTCCTAATGACGTGCATGCATATTGCTGTTGGCTGTTTGGCTTGTATTTGTTGAACCCAGAGTGATGTTCCTTTTCAAATTTGTGTCATTCTTTGATCAGTGTTTGTGCATTGCTTTGTGTTGTCCCTAATCCATTTCCATTGCTTTTGCATGGTGGATCTCCAGAACTGTGAATCTCTAGCAGTGAGATGACATCTTTTTCATCTACTGCCTGCAGTAAAGGAGCAGCTCCTCTAGCTGTATGTAGATGTCTGTGGTATTAACAATATACCTGGTAATTCATGTTCACCTTGCATGATAGAAATGACACAGTTCTGAATTTGCCACGTGGGATGAATTTTGTTGAGAGCGTTAAACATTTGCACTCAAACTCACTCCCCAAAGGTAAGGTCCAAAAGTGTTTCTCAAAGTGAAATTTGGTTTCCTGTCATTTCATTTTGATTTTGTTTCTCATACCTGTTTCTACTTGGGTTTCAATTGTTTCTTTTCATTATTGGAAGTGTAGTTTGGGTGTGACATTAGACTTTGGATTGATTACCTTCTGTGCTTTCAGTACAATTGGAATAAAGTGTTTTTTCAGACTCGTGGGTGATACCTCTCCAACAGTCATCTTTAAAGGTTTTTTTTCTTGCTTCTTTCTGATGCCCCACTTGCCTGTAAAGTGATTCATCTTCTTGCAGTTACAGCACTCCTTCTCCATGCTGGACTTACTTTCCTTTCTTTTGACTGAAGGTGAATGGATGACTGGGGGTTGGGTCTGAACAGGGGTAAGGGGTGTCAGGCCCAGAGTAGGTGAAGGCTGGTTTTGTTAAAGAGCGAGGGAAGGGGAGTTGGATTGGGTGCAGGAGAAGGGGAGGAGTGCATCCAGACCGAGTGAGGGTGAATTGAGTCTGAAGCAGGGAGAGTGCTGTCATCCATAGTGGGGAAATGAGGGACCGATCTGAAATGGGAGAATGGGGCAGTTTGACCCCATGTGTCTCAGAGCAGGGGTGTTGGAGGGGGTTTATTTTCAGCAACCCCCAGGTCAGTGTATGTTGGGGGTGGGAAAGGGATGGGATGTAAGTATTCTTGGGGGAGTATTTCGGATGTATGCAAGGTAAATTACAGGGTCATTCAGGACTTAGACTCTGTATTTCACAGACTAATTCATGAGTAACTATTTTCTTAATGTCTTTCAAACCCTCTGACGTAAATGGAAACTTTTGGAGGGTTCCAGGAGTAGGGAAATGCCCAGTTATATCTTGAAATTCTTAGAAAATGCCTTTGGAGTCTGTTACCTTGAGGATTCTGAAGGGTTCCCATTTGCAACTCCCATTCATGGACAGAAAGAACTGCTGATGCTGTAAATCAGGAACACAAACAGAGGTTGCTGGAAAAGCTCAGCAGGTCTGGCAGCATCTGTGAAGGAAAACATCAGAGTTAACATTTTGTGCCCATTCATGGACAATGCTCCGATTGATCTCTTCTTTTTTTGACCCGACTATAAGTGTCCAATTTGACTACATTGGCTTTCTGACCTTGTCCAACATTTTAAATATTGAGTCCTTAAATCTATTAAAGTCACCAAACCATTATTTACAAAAGTACAACCTGATGAAACATTGGAGTTCCATTTACAAGAAGTGGCTGTAATGAAGGGATTGTTTCCACGCAAATAGTTAAGCAAGATTTATATGGGTGTTTAATATTACTGTTATTGAGCAGTTGGTGGAAAAGTAGCAATAATTCCTGATAGAGGATTGAACTGAACAGAGTGGTTGATCATCACATTTTGTTTAACTGTCTCTGCCTGCTTTTTCTCCTTTACAATAAACAGTAACAATCTCATTGATATATAGAGAGTTTGTTATTGGTAACAAAGTGGGACAGAGCAGATAACTCAGGATTGGCAAAATATATAGTGCAGCAATTGAGAAGCAAGCAGTTTATTTCCAAATTGTGTTCAAGACAGTAATTCCAAAAGAAAAGACATGGAAAGAGCCAGGAGAGGAGTAGGAGGTGATGGTGGTGCTGTGATTATCTTGCTGTCATCCTTTCAGGATTTACTAACTATTTGTTCTGGACCAGCAACACTGAACACTATTTTTTTTCCAAAGAAAGAATGTAAGAAAGCCCTGACTCCATTCTTCTACAGACTGCTCGAAATCTGTTCTGTCAAATATTGTTTTCAACTCGTTCAGGGGAAGTTAATGAGGTGAAACTGAAGAACATCAATCCAACCATTTATTTAGTTTTCGTGGGGATCAGCACTTGTTCAAGTGTTGAATCTTGTCACTGGCACACCTATTGGTCTGGATATTCGGTAAATCACCCAAAAGTGATATTCCACAATCACTTGGAGATACACAGGTCTTTGTAGATTTTGTCCAGTTAGCTGAAAATAGAGTGCTGATTTCTAGTGAATCTAACATGTCCTACACCCCAAGCATTGTTAGATTATTTAATCATTCAATGGTTTCTGCAAATGCATAAACATGCCTGCATTTAACTTAATAAGAGAGGTGCATGTTTTATATGTACAATAATGCTACACTACGAATATATTGAGGTGAATCTTATCTATTTTTGGTTGCATTTGAATTATACTGAGTCCTTTGGAAGTATTTCTACTGTGAGCCCCAGTGCTTTCTTGCTCTCATGGTGTCCGTCACATCCAATTTCCACCCCATCTTACCACGCGCTTTTCCCAGAACAACTCAGCAGGTGTCCTAAAATTCACCAAAATCCCTTACGACTATGCCATCCTTCACAGTACATTGTGCACCCAGACGAGGACCTAGACTGTGTGTCTAGAGCTGTCCTGCAAGGTTCCTGATGTTTGCCCCGAACACGACAGAGATGGGAAATCTGGACCCCACAGTGTGAGAAGGGACCTGGAGGTCCTGCTGTTCAGGGTGGGGTACAAGTGGGATTTCCTCTTGCCCCAGCACCATTGCAACATAGAAACATCGAAAATAGGGGCGGGAGTAGACCATTCCTACTTTGAGCCTACAGCACCATTCAGTATAATCATGGCTGATCATGCAATTTCATTATCCCACTCCCACTTTCTCTCCATACTCCTTGATCCCTTTAGTGGCAATGGCCATGTCCAGCTCCCTCTTGAGTATATCTAACAAACTGACCCCAATAGCTTTCTTTGGTAGAGTGTTCCATAGGTTCATAACTCTCTAAGTGTAGAAAATTGATCCTCATCTCAGTCCAGAATGCTTTATGCCTTACTCTTAGACTATGACCCCTAGTTCTGGACTCCCTCAACATCGGGAACATTCTCCCCACATCTTGGCCTGTCCAGTCCCATCAAGATTATATATGTTTCTATGAGATCCTCCTCCATTCTCCCAGGAGTGGATTATACAACACTACACCATGTCAGAGATAGTAGGAACTGCAGATGCTGGAGAATCTGAGATAACAAGGTGTAGAGCTGGATGAACACAGCAGGCCAAGCAGCATCAGAGGAGCAGGAAGGCTGACGTTTCGGGCCTAGACCCTTCTTCAGAAAATGCTCCTGTGATGCTGCTTGGCCTGCTGTGTTCACCCAGCCCTACACCTTGTTATCTCACTACACCATGTCAGGCTGGTCCGAGGTTCTCACCCAGGTTAAAGCAGTCTCACCCTTCTTAGCTATCCGGAGGAATGCCCAATACTTGAGGTCACTGTCCTTCTTCTCTGCGCCAGCCTAACTACCACCAACCATCTTCTCGTAGACACCTCTCAATCACTCTATGTCTGCTCTTGTACACACCGTCCAACAAGGCTCATGATTTATCACTGTCACCATTGCATGCAGCATCTTCCATCATTCCCTGTCACCCACCCAACTAACCCTGCATGCTTTCTGTGCTGCCTGCACATTCACTTGGGGTACCTCCCCACCTACTCTGAAAGTAACAGTTATACGACCAACTTTAATGCCTGACACTGCTAACTCTTATAATACCTGACTTTCTCTTATTCCAGGGAAGGAGGGGGTGAAAACATAAGAACAGAAAGGCCCAAGATTGGTGATGTGTTCTCTGACATTCAGTCCCTTACCCCTTATGTGGAGAGCATCCTGACTTTGACTGCCCCGAGTGGCTGACCAACAGTTTCCAACTGATATTGAAGGCTGCTGTTTACTGACTGTGTGCCACAACCCTCTGAGCGAAGGCTATTTCCCTAGACTTGACTAAGGCCTATTGACCACCATGACAAACATCCTTCCTTTGTATTTGCACTGTTGGAGATGCAGCCATGTCCAGTTGATGAGCTGGTGTGTGTGTGTGTATGTGTGTGTGTGTGTGTCTGTGTGTGTGTGTGTGGTGTGTATGTATGTGTGAGTGTATGTGTGTGTGTATGTGTGTGTATGTGTATATGGTGTGTGTGTGTGTGTGGTGTGTACGTGTGTGTGTGGCATGTGTATGTGTGTGTTGTGTATGTGTGGTGTATGTGTGTGTTGTGTATGTGTGGTGTGTGTGTGTGTTGTGTGTGGGGGGTGGCAGTGTGTGTGTGTGTGTGTGTGTGTTTATGTGCTGTGTGTTTGTGTGTGTGTGCACGCGTGGTGTGTGTGCGGTGTGTGTGTGTGCGGTGTGTTTGTATGTGTGTGTGTGTGTGCGTGCGGTGTGTGTGTGTGTGTGTGTTTATGTGCTGTGTGTGTGCACGCGTGGTGTGTGTGCGGTGTGTGTGTACGTGCGGTGTGTGTATGTGTGTGTGTGCGTGTGGTGTGTGTGTGTGTGTGTGTGTGCGTGCGCGGTGTGTGTGTGTGGTGTGTGACCTTGAGCACACAGTGTCCCTGCTGCAGCATTGCAATAGGAGTTGACAGTGCAGCCTGAGTTGCAGGAATGAAGTGCAGAAGTGACCAGTAAGTGGATCAGAGATGCAGAATCATAGAATCCTTGCAGTGTGGAATTAGGCCATTTGACCCATCGAGTTCACATCAACCCTCCAAAAAGCATCCCACTTAGACCCACGCTCCTACCCTTTCCCTGTAACCCTGCATTTCCCATGGCTAATCCACCCAGCCCGCACATCCCTAGACAGAAGAGACAATTTAGTATGGCTGATCCATCTAACTTGCAAATCTGTGGACTGTGAGCACCCAGAGGAAATCCATGCAGACACGGGGAGAATGTGCAAACTCCACACAGACAGTCACCCGAGGGTGGAATTGAACCCGGGTCCCTGGCGCTGTCGGTTAGCAGTGCCAGCCACTGAGTCACCATGCTGCCTGTGTGCCATGAAGATTCTTAAACATTGGCACACGTTGAATGCCAGTGACCATGTGTGTGGATGGTGACAATGAAGAGGTCCTGAGATGTTGGCACCTGGTGCCCAACATGGGGGCATTCTTGACCAAGCTGAGAGCTGAATTCTCTCGGTACCCACTCTGGTTTACATGTTGCATTTTCTCAGCATCTGGCAAGTTCAATGAGTTTGGTGAGATCGAAAGAAGAATATTAATGAAGTGACTTGGGCTTTCAACAAGGTGTTTAACAAGCAAATATCCCTTTAATATAAGCCATTTAGCAAACAAACACAAAAAAAAAGCTGAAACAGCGGACGTAATATATTTAGATTTCTAGCAGGCATTTGAATGAGGTAGCATGTGTCATGTTACTTAATAAGATGACAGCCCATTGTCTTGGGGATAGCATACAGCACGGAGAGAGACTAGATAACTAATAGAAGACAGAAAGTTGGGATAACTGATCTACTTTCACGATGGTAACCTGTAAGCAGTGGAGTGCCACAGGGATAAGTGCTGAGGCCACAATTATTTACAATGTATGCTCATGACTTGGATGAGGAAAATGAATGAATAGGATTATGAATGACATTAGAATAGGTGCGAAGCCAAGTGGTGAGTATGACACAAAGAGCCTGTAGAAGGATATAAACAGGTTGAGTAACTGGGGGGAAGAATAGGTAGATGGAATATAATGTGAGAAAACGTGTTGAATATTAGTCAAATTATGAATGGCTGCAGAAAGCTATGACACAGAAGGATTTGGGAATCATAGAACCCCTACACTGTGGAAACAGGCCAGTTGGCCCAACAAGCCCACACCAACTCTCTGAGCAGCATCCCCCTCTATTTCCTGCAGCTAATTCACCTAACCTACACATCCCTGGACACTGAGCAATTTAGCATGGCTAATTCACCTAACCTACACATCTATGGACTATGGGAAGAAACCAGAGCAAACCCACACAGACACAGGGACAATGTGCAAACTCCAGGCAGTCACCTGAGGCTGGAATTGAACTCAGGTCCCTGGCGCTGTGAGGCAGCAGTGCTAACCACTGAGCCATTGTGCCACTCCAATCCTTGTGCCTAAATCAGGAAAAAGCTAGCATCCAATTTCAGCAGCAAATAGGTAAATGGAATGGTGACCTTTGAAATAAAGGCAATAATATATAAAAATAGTGAAGTCTTGCTAAAGCTATGCAAGTCACTAGTTGGGTCACAGGTGGAATACCATGAACAGTTTTGGTTCAGTTACCTAAGGAAAGATATAGCGGCACTGGAGTCTTTCATGAAAAATTTCATGAAGTTATCTCTGAGCACAGAGGGATTGTTGAATGGACCTTCTGAGCTTAGGTTGTGTGGGTTGAGCCAATACTTATTGGAGTTTAGAAGAATGAGTGGCAGTCTTTTTGAAACACATGATTCTTGGGGGATTTAACAGGGTAGAAGTAGAAAGGTTGTTTCCCCTTCTGAGAAAGTCTAGAACAGAGGGATTAATCTCATACGTAGGGATCGCCCATTTAAAATAGATTGAGGCAAAATGTTTTCTCTGAGACAGTAGCCAATCTGTGTTAATCTTTTTCATAAAGGGCTGTTGAGGCTGGGCCGTTAAGTATATTCAAGGCTGAGATAAACAGATTTTTAACCAGTAAGGAAATCAAGGATTATGGGGAAAGGACAGGAAAGTGGAGTTAAGGATTACCAAATCGGCCATGACCTAATTGAATGGTGGACCAGACTTGAAGGGTAGAATAGCCTACTTCTGCTCCTGCATTTTATGGTCTTAAGATCTTAATTGGTAACTCACTGCTAGCAAGAAAGTCGCAAAGCTGCTTGTGAATAAAAGATGGAGTGAGATGCTCGCAATGTCAAGCTGGCCTCTTCAGAATTTTTGTCTGATTCTGCCACAAATATTACCATAGCCACTACAGTCAGACCCTACACAATTCTGTCAACTGTTAATAATGTTAACAGTGATCTTGTACATATTGAAAGAGGATCTGCAAATATAATGAGGATTGAAGAGGTATTATGAAGCAGGTTCAGCTTCAATGAAGAGATTTGTAAGAGCTTTTCAAGTACGTTTGTGCACATTACTCTTATTCCTTCAGATTTCTACCTGATTGGAAAGAAACAGCTGGATTTAGATGATTGTGGAAGGACATTGATAGCTGGAAGGAGTGTAGTGTGAGTCTCTGGCTCTTGTATCCCTTACAAATTTCAATCCTCACACTTCTGATAAAATCTCAACTTGTATTTGTGTAATTTATTATCATGGTTCAAACAGGTAACCTTGCAGAAATGCCTCCCAGTTTTTTTTTTAATACAAGACAAATTTGGTTTGGCAAGTGGATTTAATTGTGCGATCTTCAAATTGGGAGCTTGGATGATGAGTTCAATCGATTCTGTCATGACGTAATGTCAGCTACCTGTCTGAAAGTCAGGGCAAATTGCAAATCCTTATTTCAATAAAACTACTGGTGCTTCATTTTGAGTGATGTACAAATCATGAGTCATGAGTTTCCAACTGAGCACCATTCTCCTGTGCTCTACTACTAAGTATGATGCCAATTTAAGTTTCCACAAACATTGTCATTCCTGTCTAATATGATCTAACTTCTTGTGTCGGATCCTGGGATCTCCATTTCTGCAAGTTTGCAAGATTGGCTGACACCTGTTTCTTTGTGCTTTTCCTTTTAATATCAATGGTTGATTGTATTAAGTCAGGATATAATTATTCTTCTGTAGGAGGAACCTCTCTACTCATTTTATTACCAGTCATCATTTTGTTAAAGGCTTGGGAACATTTTGCGTGTACCCAGCGGTCTATTGTTTCCTTATTTTCAGCAGATGAGTTTTCTATCCTTCTTACTTGTCAATTCACATAGTATAGGAATAGGAGTAAGTCATTCAGTCCGTTGGCCCATTGCCAATCAGTTTGATCATTGCCGATTTCTATGTTAGCTTCGCCTTTGGTTTCATGACTCTTAACACCTTGGAATTTGGCATTTCTTTTATGTTGAAGAAATGCGAAATGTTCAGATGACATAATTTCTCTTTTTCTCTTTCATTTCAAAAAATGGGGTGGAATGGTGGCTCAGTGGTTAGCACTATTGCCTCACAGTGCCAGGAACCCAGGTTTGATTCCACCCTCAGGCGACTGTCTGTGTGGAGTTTGCCTGTTCTCCCCGTGTCTACATGGGTTTCCTCCAGGTGCTCAAGTTTCCTCCCACAATCTAAAGACGTGCAGCCTAGGTGGATTCGCCATGCTAAATCGCCTGTAGTGTTCGGGGATGTGTAGAGGAGGTGGGTTATAGGGGGATGTATCTGGGTGAGATGCTCTGAGGGTCGGTGTGGACTTGTTGGGCCAAAGGGACTGTAGGGATTCTATAATCATCATAAAATTAAGCAAAAACACTTTTATTCTTCATCCCTGGCAGACCAAGTGTTTATTATCTAACTTGAAACAGCACATAAAAGATTTACAAGGATGTTGCCAGGGTTGGAGGGTTTGTGCAATAGGGAGAGGCTGAATTGGCTGGAGCTATTCTCCCTGGATTATCGGAGGTTTAGGGGGTGACCTTATTGAGGTTTATAAAATCATGAGGAGCACAGATAGAATGAATAGTCAAGGTCTTTATTCCAGGTTAGGGGAGTCCAAAACTAGAGAGCATTGCTTTAAGGTGAGAGGAGAAAAATTTAAAAGGGAGCTAAGGGACAACTTTTTCATGCAGAGGGTGTTGCGTGTATGGAATGCACTGTCAGAGGAAGAGGCTGATACAATTACAACATTTGAAAGGCATCTGGGTGGGTACATAATAGGAAGGTTTTAGAGGGATATGGCCCAAATGCTGGCAGATGGAACTAGATTAAATTAGTCTGGTTCTGAGGAAGGGTCACCAGACCCAAAGCGTTAACTCTGATTTCTGTTCACAGATGCTGCCAGACCCGCTGAGCTTTTCCAGCAACTTCTGTTTTCATTTCTGCATTAATTTAGGATATCTGGTCAGCATGGACGAGTTGGACCGAAGGGTCTGTTTCCATGCTGTGCAACTCTTATCACTGTGCTTCCAATTGCCCATAAACAAACTGGTTTACTTTCACACTCCAGAGAACAGTTTTAAAGTCAACCACATTGCTGTGGGTTTGGAGTCACAAGTGGGTTAGAGCAAACAAGAATGGCAGGTTTCCCTCCCTAAAAACACATCAGTGAACAATAAATGATACCTGTTTTGTGTTTCAGAATTAACTGAAGTTAAATTCCCCCAGCTCTGTGGGGAGATTTCATAGAATCCCTACAGTGTGGAAACAGGCCCTTTGGCCCAACAAGTCCACACCGACCCTCAGAGCATCCCACCCAGACCCATCCCCCATAATCCACCTAATCTACACATTCCTGAATGCTATGGGCAATTTAGCATGGCCAATCCACCTAGCCTTCACACCTTTGGACTGTGGGAGGAAACCAGAGCACCCAGAGAAAACCTATGCAGACATGGGGAGGATGTGCAAACTCCACACAGACAGGTGCCCGAGGTTGGTGCTGCGAGACTGCAGTGCTACCCACTGAGCCACCGTGCCACCCCCCTGCCCCCCCCATGATTTGAACTCATATCACCAGACCATTAGGCTATCTCCCCTTTTCATTGTAGTTTTGCATTTTTAAAACAATCTGAATATTGATCCAAATTAATTTGTGTAATTTTTGATTTCTGCACATTATATCGGAAAATATATCGGTATGTTTGTATTCAAATTCATTAGATAGTTTTCAAATACAATTTTGTGCCTATCGAGTTTTAAAATCCCTACAGTGCGGAAAGAGGCCTTTCGGCTATTGAGTCTGCATCAACCCTCTGAAGAACCTCCCACCCGTGCTCACAACCCCTCCCCCCAATCCCTGTAACCCTGCATTTCCCATGGCTAACCTGCCTAATCTACACATCCTTGAACATTACAGGGCAGTTTAGCATGGCCAATCCAACTAACCTGCACATTTTTGGACTGTGGGAGGAAACTGAAGCACCTGGCAGAAACCCACAGACACAGGGAGAACATTAAAACTTCATACAGACAGTTGCCTAGGGCTGAAATCGGATCCAGGTCCTAGTGCTGTGAGGCAGCAGTGCTAATCATTGTGCCACCATGCCATCCCCAATTGAATCTGTACCAGTCAAAAACACCCGCCTCATTACTCTAATCCCAATTTCCAGCATTTGGCCCTTAGCCTTGTATACCTTGGCATTGCAATTGTACGTTTTAATACTTCTTAAATGTTATGTGGGTTTCAGCCTCAACCACCCTTAGGGGCAGTGACTTCCAGATCCCTACCAAATTAGATTTTCCTCTGAACCTCCTGTCCCTTACCTTAAATTTATGCCTCTGGTCATTGATTCACCGCATCAAAGGGAAAAGTTTATTCCTGTCTACCCTATCAATGCCTCTTATAATTTTATACATATCAATCTCCTCTTTTCTCAGGAAATCAACCTGAGTTTGTCCAACCTCTCTTCAAAACTGAAAGTCTTCAGCCCAGGTGCAATTCTGGTAAATAACCTCTGCACCCTCTCCAAGGCCATCACATCCCTTCTACAATGCACATTCGAGAACTGCACACAGTTGTGGTCTAACCAACATTTTAAACAAATCCAGCATAACCTTGCTGCTGTTGAACACTATGCCGTGACTAATATGCTTTTTTCACCACTTTGTACCAAAAGGGACAGGTGGACATGCACACAGCATGGTTCTTCTGATCCTTGGTGCTTCCCAGGGTCCCTTGCCTTGTTTTTCCTGCCCAAGTGCAACAACTCACATTTATTCAGATTGAATTTGTTTTGCCACTGACCAGATTCAACTACTTTGATGCACTCCTGGCTGCCTTACATGTCTTTGATAACCTTGCACTGATCCAAACATCTACTACCTGTTTCATAATTTGAACTGTGTCCCATTCATCTACTTCAATGTGCTTGCTGACTTACAGTGGCCCCCAAAATTCTCATTCTTGTTTTCAAATCCCTCCATGGCCCCGCTCTTCCAAACTCTGTAACTTCAACCAGCCCCGTAAACAACAAAGATATTCGTATTCCTCTTATTCTGGCTTCTTGAACATCACTCCACCATTGGTGGCTTTGCTGTTTATCTACCATGGCCTTAGCTCTGAAATTCTCTCTCTAATCCTCCTTGCTTCTGTACCTCTCTTTCATCTTTAAGGTGCTTGTCAAAATGTACCCCTTTGATCAAAATTTCAACCATCAGTCAGTCCTAAT
Organism: Rhincodon typus; assembly: GCF_021869965.1. Lineage (NCBI taxonomy): Eukaryota > Metazoa > Chordata > Chondrichthyes > Orectolobiformes > Rhincodontidae > Rhincodon > Rhincodon typus. Next base: position 86,793,112 of record NC_063338.1, read on the forward strand.
ATTTCCTCCCTTAGTCAGATTTTGCTGGATAACTCTTCCGGAAAACACTTTGAAATGTCTTGTTTCTTTGTAGGTATTATGTCTTTGCATGAGATGCTGTTTGACATCATCTTTGAATGACTCAGCTCTAACTTCTAGTTGACCAAACTTTTTTTTTAATTTGTGGGATTTGTATGCTGTGATGACTCATTTAGGAAAGTGTTCTAATATACAAGCCCCACTATTCCTAGAATTGTTATAAAAGTTAAAGAATTAATCAAACTCCTTAAAGTCCCCAGTTTACCTGTCTGAAGGACTCTGGTTAATGGAAATCATTGAAGATGTTTCTGTAACTAACAAGAACTATTATTTATTGCACACAAATTAATTCATGTCTCTGATAAATACAAGTATGAACTAGCAACTGTAACTCTGCTAGTTAAAACTGTAACAAAAACAAAGTTGCTGGAAAAGCTCAGCAGGTCTACCAGCATCTGTGAAGGAGAAAACAGAGTTAACGTCTCAGGTCCGGTGACCCTTCTTCAGAACTGATGGTGGCTGGGAAAACGTCAGTTTATATGCAGAAAATAGGGAGGTGGGTGGGGTAGGGAGTAAACGATAGGATAGAGCCCAAAGAGAGAGAAAAACAGTTGGACAGACAAAGGAGTTGCTAATGATCAGGCTGGGAGGGTGAATAGTTGTTAATGGGGACTGTTAGTGACTAACAACAGGGGGTGTGTAGTGGCAGGCTACGTGGTAACAAAGCCTGGTGTGTGGGGTGGGGGGCTGGGACATGGGAGAGTTCCTGATTTACAGCATCTGCAGTTCTTTTGATTTTTAGTTAAAACTCTAACTCCCTTTAAAAAATCCAAAGATATGACAGATTACAAAACAAAGTGGTATGAATCGGGAAAGAAATAACAGTTCACTAACACCAACCGATAGGCTTCAATGAGGTATTTTAGTTCCTTGAACCTTCAGTTCTTTGATCTTCTTCTTTTCAAATTCTTTCAATTATTTGCCAAAGATACAGGGGATTTACACTTAGTTGTTCATTTTCAGTGGCTGGAGACAACAGTTTATAGCAAATAGAAACCTCTTGTCCCTGTATTATCCACACACACTGTTTGTTGAGATGCCCATGAGCTAATCATAGAGTTGGTTGCTGGGCAAATCTCAGTTGGCACACAACACCCTGTTTCTGTGCCATCTCATCACTCCTCTCCCACTGCTTGCAAAGCAACAATGTAAACACAATGCACATTGAGTTCTCATAAATTTTGTTTTAAAAGGGCAGCATTTCCTTCCCCAGTCTTTGGTTTCTAAACAGTCCTGTTCCTATTTTCATGAGCAATCAAAAATATAGGAACAACGGTCTTTACAATGAGGTACAGCATTGTTGGGGCGAGAGGTGATGGCAGCGGGTAGTGCCAATGTGGGAGAAAGTTGTTGGTTCCTGGGACTATATGTGTATTTTATGTCTTTTGTTTGATTGGATTGGGGACTGGCATTAGGTTTAAGAGCTTAACAAATTAATCTGCTTCAAACTTCAAGTAGGTAGAGGAAAAGAACATGTCCTGCGGCAGTTTGACAAAAATCAAGCTTTGAAAACATCCAAATGAGTCTGGGGGCTGTCATAGAATTTGACCAGCTAAAAGCTTGCAGCTTAAAGCACACCAGCTAATAACTGCATTGCAGGTTTATTTGGCCACAATATAGTTTTAACTCGTCAAATTCACAGGATGTCTTGAATGGAGAGATTGATACTTCAGCCCTTCACTGAGCAGTTGTCAAATTACAATCATTCAGTTTATTTTACAGAAATTAACAAATGTTAATTTTTTACAATGACATTATTTATAATCAGCTTAGTTCATCGGGTTGGAATTAAATGTTTTTATATCAGAAAGGTTTTGTTAACATCATTAAAATTGAAATGATCTCTTTCGGTCAGTTTTATTGGATTACTTCTCCCAGCTCTCCTGCTTGTATTCTGGGTTTGCCTGTACAGAAGCCTTAAGGTGCTTCTTCACACAGTACTATCTCTGGTCTCAATAGTTTCGCTTCTCTCAATTAAATAGCTGTCAACTTTCACAAGGCAAGATTATAAAATGGTCTAGTGGTATTAAGGGAGAAGTGAAAATTAAATATTTATGACAATATTAAACACTAATGAATAGTTAATTTGTGCTTCTAACTAGGCTATTAAGATTGCTGCTAATGACTGATCTGAACATAGAACATAGAACAGTACAGCACAGTACAGGCCCTTTGGCCCACAATGTTGTGCCGATCTATTATCATACTAAGATCAAACTACCCTGCATACCCTACATTTTACTATCCTCCATGTGCCTATCCAAGAGTCGCTTAAAAGTCTCTAAAGCATCTGACTCCACTACCACTAAGGTGAAAGTTACAGATGTACATATAGAGTCATAGATTCATACAGCATGGAAACAGACTGTTCGGTTCAACCAGTCCATGCCGAACATAATCCCAAGCTAAACTCACCCCACTTGCCTACTCCTAGCCCATTTCCATCCAAACCTTTCCTATCCATGTACTTACCCAGATGGATTTCAAATGTTGTAATTGTACCCACTTGCTCAGAAAGTTCCTTCCACAGGCGAACCACCCTCTGTGTAAAAAAATTACCCCTCATATCTTTTTTTAAATCTCTCTCCTCTCACCTTAAAGATATCCCCCCTCATCTTGAAGTCCCCCATCCTAGGGAAAAGACAATGACCATTAACTCTATTTGTATCTCTCATTATTTTATAAACTTCTACAAGGTCCCCTCTCAACCTCCTACCCTCCAGTGAAAGAAGTCCCAGCCTTCCGTTAAAACTCAAACCTTCCATTCCTGGCAACATCCTGGTAAATCTCTTCTGAACCCTCTCCAGCTTAATAATATCTTTCCTATAACTGGGCAGCCAGAACTGGGCATAAACAACTGAAACAATTTAGACTCTCATCATGATCTGGTGAGTGTTTTGGACTAATCTTTTCTAGTTAGAAGAGGAAGAATAGCAGAACCATGCTTCATGACCATGGATCTAGAGGACTCAAGGTGAAAAGAACGATGTGAAAAGACATGCATAGTCCTCAGTAAGATATATACACCAGGATGATACATCTGCAGTTTAATAGGACTCAATGTTTCATATCATTTTGCTTCAGTAGAGTGACTAACAACCCTATACCATTAATTGCAAAAACCTGACACCAGCACAGCTAAAAACCCATTGCCTTTAAAAGTTTTGTGTCTTGTGACATTACAGATGTCTGGTAGCAATAGCCACAGGAATATACGAAGCAGAACAAAAGCTGCAGCTCAATTACAATTGCAGCTTCACTTTAAATAAGCATCAACCAATTTGGAGATCTTGCCTTCCTTTTTTTTAAGCACACTGCATGTCGAATCAAGCCTGATCATCAAAATGATTCAGTGAGAGATCCGAACCCACCTGCCAGATGGTCAAATAGCACCAAAGCTCCAGAGATCATTTAGCACAGGCTGGGTGAGGCGAGTGTGCAGTGTTTGAGTATAAAATCTAAACAGTTTTGAATACAGATATCCTTAGTCTCTTTATTTTGGTTCTCATTGGAAGTTACTCTGTGTGCAATCTTTAAAAAAGAATTGATCAACCTTTCTTCCTGCTTTCAGAGACCTGCACAACAAAGAAACTCAGCTCATTTCTCTTCCTTCTTTTAGTGTTACTCTCTTCTTCAGAAAAGGTACTCTGTGGACATTTCTTCAGAATAAGTTTCCTGGGGGTGATTCGTCATGTCTCACATAAACTCAGAGATGTTTATTACACAGAAATAGGGCATTTGGCCCATCATGTCCGCACAGGTCATCAAAGATCTGACTACACTAATCCCATTTTCCAGCTCTCGGCCGTAATCCTGGAGACTATGCCAACACAAGTGAATATCTAAATACTGCTTAAACCATGTAAGAGATTCTGACTCAACCATTCTTTGATGGAGTGAGGTGCAAGCTCCCACCAGCTTCTCAGTGAAATTATTTTTCTTTAACTCTCCTTTAAGCTTTCTATCTTTTACCTTAAATTGCTGTCACGTGACTATTGACCGGCGTCTCTATTAAAATGACTTCCTATTTCGCCCTATCTATGTCCAGAATAACCTAATATGTCCCTACAATTACAATATTTAAAAGGTATCAGGATGGGTATATGAGTAGGAAGGGTTTAGAGGGATATGGGTCAAATGCTGGCAAATGGGACAAGATTAATTTAAGATACCTGGTCAGCATGGATGAGTTGGACTGAGGGGTCTGTTTCCATGCTGTATATCTCTGATTCTATAACTCTCAACTTTCGCTGCTCCAAGAAAAACATCCAGACTTTGCTCATAGGTCGCATCAAGTCCTACTTGCATCACCAGCTTCAAAATCTCTCCACCCTTAACCTGTCCATCTTCCTACTCACCTATCCACTCCACCCTTCCCACTGACCAACCACAGTAAACCCCAACCTGCATCTACTTATGTCCATCTCACCGAACCCTCTCCGCACCCTACTGCCTCCCTCTATTTATTTCTGGGCTCCCCACCCCTGGCAACAGCCCAAAACATTGACTTTCCTGCTCCTCGGACGCCATGCTTTTCCAGCTCCATATTTATTGTCTTTGCTCATAGATCAGTCCCTCCAGCCCAGCAGTATTCTAATAAATTTCCTCTGTATCCTATCTAGCCCAATCAAATCCTTCCTATAATGCGACCACAGCTGTATGAGAAACCATACATCTCAACTCATGTTGGGCAATAATGGCTAATATCATGGATGATCAGATAAATGGTAGAAAGGGATTGAAAAATTTCCATGAATGAGAGCCGGGACCAGAATGTTGTTCCTTTCCATTCCTTTCTCCTTAATCCACTGGGAAATGCGAAGAGGCTGAATCTGTTCAATGGAGACTTGGGAGCTACATTGGTGAATATCTTTTTCATCCATTGATGGGATGTGGGCATCGCTGGCTGAGCTAGCAGTTATTGCCCAACCCTAATTGCCCTTGAGAAGGTGGTGGTGAACTGCCTACTGGAACCGCTGCAGTAGGTAGATCTACGATGTCATTAGGAAGGAAATTCAGGCTCCAGTATATCTCCAGTTACTAATGGTTACAGATCTTGGTGTTCTCATTTGCTATTACTGAGATGAAAGCTCTAAAATCAAACCTTTTTTCCATGCTCTCATCCAAGCGATGTAAGTCTCAGAGGAATTAATTGTCACTGCTTGAAGACTTGAATTAATCAGGGCCAAGGGGTTGACATCGCTGTTGTAACATGGCATTGAACACTGACATTAATCTGAAAGCAGACAAACCTCTCAACAAGTTATGTGACACCTGAACTTGTTGGCATTGAGCAAAGGAGAGTAATGCCATCCAAATTTACCATCAAATTTGCAAGCTGCTCATTTTAACATTAAACTGGTTGATTGCCACCCCTAAGAGATAATAGATTTAATGGAAAGCTGTGCACACTCTACTGAACTGCTATATTCTGATAATTCTACAGTGGAATACATTTAATAGTTTGGTTGAAGGAATGCATGATACTGGTGTAAATCTAATTCTAATTTGCTGTTTTCATGCACTTCTCCTTCTTGAGTTCTGTGCGCAAGGGTAGGCCTAACCCAGAGCACCACAACCTTCACCATGGGTAGGAAAAGGAATCGGCTCCCAGATCCACCTTCTTGGAGGAGGCCATCATTCAGATGGGGTGAATGTTCACACTATATTGGCTCCACCCATTCTATTGATGGTGCACACAGTCTATGGGTGGAGATAATGCATTCTACTCTAGCTTTTGGAGGGAGTTGGTGTATCTGTGCCAACTTCTAAAGTTCCTACTATTTATGCCTGACCAAATGTGCTTGTACGTATTGCTATCCTGCAGTAAAACTTGTTGCTATCTAAGAACACTGCATCTTTGTAAACCTTCCATCATGATATATCCTCTAATAAGAATCACCAGGCAGGCTTTGTATTTTTATTCATTCATGGTATGTGGGTGTCTCTGGCTGGGCCAGCACTTATTATCCATCACTAGTTATCCTTGAGAAGGTGTTGAGCTGCCATTGTCAATTGCTGCATATGCTCTAGTAGACGCACAATGACGTTAGGGAGGGAATTCCAGGATTTTTGGCTGGCAACACTAAAGGAATGGCAATATATTTCCAAATTTGGATGAGGAGTGACTTGGAGGAGAACTTGCCAGTGCTGGTGTTCCCATGTATCTGCTGCCCTTGTCCAGGGCTAAATACTAGAAAATGGGAATGGACTAATTGGTTTGTTGTTTTTGACCAGCGCAAATTTCTTGAGCTGAAGGGCCTTTTTTCTCTGCTGCAGATGTCTGTCTCTCTAAGGTGAGCTGTAAGAGGATTGTTGACAGTGAACTGCCCCAAACAATCCTTAGCCAGTACCACATACTGGTTCAGGCGGTAAAACACCACAAGCAGACCACACGCCCTAGTTGTAACAGTTTAATTTCTGTCCATCATACAGCTATCCAAGAATCTCTCCCACTCTTACTGCTGGCCATTGACTTGCATTGGAAGAGGTTTTTAAAAGCACAGAATCAACTGAGTGAAGCCAATGTTTTTCTTACCACCTTTAAGAGTAGGTACTTATTTCCCAAAAATTAAAATGACCTTTGGATTTTGACTCGCCTTCGAAAACATGGCAGGAATATTTCCCAACACATTTTTCTATTTTTGACATTTTCACTGTGGTAACTAGTACTGTGATGCTCACTGGAGGACAGCAATTAGTGATATTGAGTATTGCCTTTGATTGGAGTCCTTGCCTGTTGGTTTCCAGTTCTTTCTCTAAATAATTTAGAAGGAATGTGTAGCAAAGAAATAAATGGCTGTGTTCGATCACTTGGCAGTAAAAATCTGTTGGCTTTAATAATACCTGTTATTCCAATCACTGGTTTTAATTTGACCATTTGTAGTTCATGGGAGCTTGTGATCTGTCAGTATGACCACTGAGTGACCTATCTGATTCCTAGTGATCACACTGGATTTCCCTCCTACTTAGAGGGTGATGAACAGGTTTCTTTATGCCTTCCATGTTCCTTATTGCCTATGAGGTCAGGTCTTCCTAAAGGATGTAAGGTACTGCAGTGTTAACAGTGACAATATCATTTAGGAAGGGGTGTGTAGGATAAACTAAATTAGATAAGTGTCAACACGTATGAAATGCTAGTCAATAAAATGGTTGGTTTTGCAGTACAGCCCTATCATCAATCACTGCACTAAAAATATAGCAACATTTAACTACAGCATCTAATAGTGACATTTGAACATGTAAAAACATTTAACATGTTCCTGTCAGAGTGTTTAATGGCTCATCTGATAATTCTCAGCTTCACTTTCCTACCTGATTGCCATGACCTTTGATTGCCTAACTGATTAAAATCTATCTTTCTCAGACTTAACTACACAAATGATTTAATCTTAACAGCCCCCTGCAGTAAAGAATTTCACATATTTACACCCCACCACAGATACATCCTGCACACAAGAAGAAGCAGCTTTTCAGCATCTACCTTGTCAAGCCCCCTAAAAAGCTTCAACAAAAACCAAAAGAAATGCAGATGCTGGTAATCAGAAACAAAGACAGAAGTTGCTGGAAAAGTTCAGCAGGCCTGGCAGCATCTGTGGAGAGAAATCAAAGTTAATGTTTTGGGTCCAGAGACCCTTCTTCAGAACGGAAGAGTTCTGAGGAAGCGTCATTCGACCCAAAATGTTAACTCTGATTTCTCTCCACAGATGCTGCCAGACCTCTTGATGCTTTCAGGCATTTTGTGTCCTTGCCCCTGAAAAACTTGCATAATTCAATAAGGTTGTCTCTCATTCCCCTAACCTCTGGTGAGTACAAGCCCAACCTTTTCATTTCTCCTCATTAGATGATCCTTCTCTGGACTCTCTCTACTGTCAGTATGTCTTTCAATAAAAGTGAAATACTGCAGGTGCTGTGTACTGAAATTGCTGGCAGATCTGGCAGCATCTGTGGAGGGAGATACAGAGTTAACATTCTGGGGGTCTGATATGACTCTACTTCAGACTAAGAAGGAGTTTTAGTTCATGGAGCAACGGCACCAGTATTTGGGGGAAGAGAAAGCTATTTTGTTGGTTTGGGCTCCTTTTGAATAGGATTGGCTTCATCGACCTGGTCAGTTGTATGACTGAGCAGTGGATAGGGCTTTAAACTAATGGTGGGGGGTGTGCAGGAGAGGTCATGGACCGTTTAAGTCTAGGAAGATTCAGAAGTACCAAGAGAAAAGTTTTTACATCAACACAATAATAGCATGAGTAAAGACAAACAGAGAGGCCAGGAAGGGGCAGAGGTTTAAAATGAAAATCATTGTACATCAAAAAAATAAAGAATTGAACAGAAGTAAGCAGCAAATGAATTTGAAAGCACGTTATCTGAATATGTGAGGCATGTTCAATGATACAAAAAGCATTAATGATTTTGATCTAATTACCTGTGACAACATTGCAAGGTGATTAAGACTGGGAAATAAATATTCCAGAGTGTACACATTATTTTAGCAAAGCAGACAGAATGGCACAGGAGGAACTAACCTTAACAGTGAAGAATGACACAAGGACATTATTGAGAGGGGATCTGATCACAGAGATCATGAAGTAGAATCAATATTGGTAGAAACTGGCAAGAGTCAGAAAGTACTGTTAGGAATATTTTATAAGCCTCCAACAGTAATTGAATCATTGCATTGAGCAATAAATTAGTGTAGCTTGGAACAAAGGCAATAATATTTGGGTGGGATTTTAATCTTTTTGGAGACTAGGACCATGAAATTGGGAAGGCTGTTCATGAATATAATTTCATTGAATGCTTTTTTTGATAGTTTCTTGGAGCTATACATATCTCTGAACTGACTAGAATCCCTACGGTGTGAATACAGGCCATTTGGCTCATTGAGCCTGCTCCAAGCCTCTCACCTGAACCCAAACACCCACCCTGTTGCCGTAACCTTGCATTTACCTTGGCTAACTCATTTAGCCAAAACTTGCATGGATATTACGGGGCAATTTATGGAGAAGGGTCACCAGTCCCAAAACATTAATTCTGATTTCTCTTTTACAGATGCTGCCAGACCTGCTGAGCTTTCCCAGCAATTTCTGTTTTGTTTCTGATTTAGAGCATCTGCAGCTCTTTTGATTTTTATGGGGCAAGTTATCATGGCCAACCCACCTAACCTACACATCTTTGGGCTGTGGAGGAAACTGGAACACCTGGAGGAAACCCATACAGTCATGGGGAAAATGTGTAAACTCCACACAGATAGTCACCCAAGGCTGGAACCATGGTGTTGTGAGGCAGCAGTGCTAACCACTGAGCCACTCGTGGTGACTAGGGATGAACCTATGTCAGATTTTGTATTGTGTAATGAAGCAGTGCTGTAAAGAACTACATATCCATTCTTTATGGATTCTAAATTGGAGTCAAATTTGGACATTGCTATACAGCTGAGAAACCAGGATGTTTACAATTTGCAAAATTCAAGTCGCCCAGTTTTTTAGCTGCATGGGGCTATTTTACTTTTGGAGCAGAGAGATAGTTACATTATTGAGTAAGAGCAGCAGCAGAAATTTTTAAGTTAAGGAAAAACTTCTTGACAACAAACCTTGGATTGGTCAAGCTGTAATTTGCTACAGAAAATGCAACCAAACTTTCCAGAGCTGGTAAACAGAAAATATCTTATTCTGTTCTTTTGATTTAAGTGATAAGACAGAAAAACCATGAAATTTGAAAGAAATAATTCAAGTACAAGAAAAGAGCTATGATCGACTGTCAAATTGAAGAATGACCATTGCTCTATTGCCTGTTGTCAGTGCTAAATCAAAAGTGTTTTGACAGACAACTTAAATCCACCCTTGTGATCTGGGACTTGTAATGTTCAGAATTTTGTTTTCCTCCTCTATATTTTTTTACCTGCAATATCTGTGGCAGTCTGTCTTTTGTCTGTCTCATTTACGAATGTTTGTGTGTGTGTTTAAGATTTAAAGGGCCATGTTTTAAATCACATTGTAGCAGGTTAATAGCCCTTACCTTGTTCTCTGTCATTTTTTTTTAAAGCACAGGTTTATTTTAAATGAACAGAAATATTTTCCTGTAAATGGTTTAATCAGGTGTGAATTGCTCTTGGACTGAACAGAAGTCCATCAAGTAAATTGTTCACTGTGATGGTTTAATTGGGTATTTACACCTTTGTGTAAGAATGTGGAAGAATTAGGGATTTTATGATTCTATGATTTTATGAATGAGGTTTGGTTATTGGCACACTGTTTCCCGTTGGTGTGAATAAGTAACATTAATGATCCATTTTGAAGATAACGGACCATTTGTTTAAAATTGAGATGAAGTGAAATGTTTTTGGAACCCTGTACCCCAGTGGACTGTGAATACTGCATCCTTGAATACACTGAGGGCCGAGATGACAGATTTTTGTTCTTGGAGGGAATTTTGTTCTTTTTCATTTTTCCTGGGAAGTAGACACTCATGGCACAGTCGGCATGTGCTACCCATCCCTAATTGTGCCTGAGCTGAGTGATTTGCACGGTGATTAATAGGGATCAGTCTTATTGCTACAGGTCTGCAGTCATACGTAGGCCTAAGCATGAGAGAAGGCAGATTTCGTTTCCTATAGGTTATTTGTACACCATTTTTTTTGCAATCAAAAATAGTTCCTTGGTTATGTGACATGGACCAACTTATAATAGTTCAGCTTTGTTGTTTGAATTCAAATTCCTCTCGCTAACATAGTTAGACTTCAAGCCATGTTATCTGTGCCCCAACCTGCACCCAGTCTGCCTTTATGTGGGGGAGGTAATGGTATAGTGGTATTGTCGTTGGATTGTTAATCCAGGGATCTAGGTAATGTTTCAGGGACCCAGGTTCAAGTCCTGCCATGGCAGATGGTGGAATTTGAATTCAATAGAAAAAGAAGTTTGGAATTAAGAGTCTGATGATAACCATAAAACCATTGCTGATTGTCAGGAAAAATCCCATCTGGTTCACTACTGTTCTTTAAGGAAGGAAACTGCCATCCTTACCTGGTCTGGCCTACATGTGACTCCAGACCCACAGCAATGTGGTTGACTTTTAACTGCCAACAAAAACAGAAATTGCTGGAAAAACACAGTAGGCCCGGCAGCATCTGTGGAGAGAAAGAAGAATTAACATTTTGTGTCCAGTGACCCTTCTTCCGAATAGCCTCCAGCAATTTCTGTTTCTGATTTCCAGCATCCACAGTTCTTTGTTTTTTTTTACTCTTAACTGCCCTCTGGGCAATTAGGGATGGGCAATTAATGCTAGCCTAGCCAATGATGCTCTCATCCTGTGAATGAATAAAAAGTCCACTGTATTACTAATATTACACCACCTCCAATTCTCAAGGGATAGATGGAATGGATATGAAGGCAGAGTTGAAACGTAAGATCAATGATGATTGTATTGAATGGTGAACAAGGCTTGCTGGTTTGTATCCTCCTGCTCCTATTTCTTTACATTCTTATGTTCCTCATTGAGCTGTACATCATTCATCTTCGGCAAGTCGTACATTGTCAGCAAGGATGCATTTATAAGACATCCTGGATTCTTTAGCATTTTTATGATGCCAAATTGACAGGGAACAGAGCAATAACCTTTAACAAGTGGTGACAAATTCCTGAGTATTGTTCTTTTCAAAATTCTTCTGAAATAAGCATAGCTAATGAAACCATAGCTCTCATGAATAGAAATTGCTCCTCAGTTACAAATGTTAATTTGAGTGAACAGGAGGTCAGCCAATACTAAATTGATTTTGTTTGGAAAAAAAAATTAAAGAATGGAATTTCTGTCTAACGTACGGTAACTGCATAGTTTTAATTACATCTTGGATCCAAAAATAAAGCCTCACTTCTCCAGTTACATATGTAATTTATAACCAAACTATGTGTGTTTGAATGCATGGTGAAATATATTCCTGCTGTGGTATGCAGTAGTTTACACCTGTGTGCAGACTGCTAAGAGTAATATTCGAGGATAGTTTTTTTCAGAAACTGTGCAACCTGCAGGAATTCTGGATAGCATGCAAAGGAGGCAATGACCTAGTAATCCAGAGACCCAGCTAATGTTCTGGAGACCTGCGTTTGAATCCCACCACTACAGATGGTAGAGGCATAGAGTGTCATAGAGATGTACAGCGTGGAAACAGATCCTTCGGCCCAACTCGTCCATACCGATCAAATATCCTAAATTAATTTCATCCAGTTTGTCAGCATTTGGCTCATATCCCTCCAAACCCTTCATGTACCCATCCAGATGCCTTTTTATTATTGTAATTGGCAGCTTATTCCATATACGCAACATCCTCTACATGAAAAAGTTGCCCCTTAGGTCCCTTTTAAGCCCTTCCCATCTCACCTTAAACCTATGCCCTTTAGTTTTCGACTCTACTGCCCTGGGGAAAAGACCTTTGTTATTCACCCAATCCATGCCCCTTGTGATTTTCTCAACTTTTATGAGGGTGCCCTTTGACCTCTGACGCTGCAGAGCCTATTCAGTTTCTCCCTATAACTCAAACATTTCAACCCTGGCAACATCCTTATAAATCTTTTGTGAGCCCTTTCAAGTTTCATCTCTCATTGCAGAGAGACTAGAATTGAACACAGTATTCCAAGAAGTGGCCTAACCAGTGTCCTGTATAGCCACCCCTGGTGTGGGATTTTAACCTGAATCCTTCTGAATCAGATGTGAGGGTGAAATAAAAGGAAAGAGAGTCACATTTGAGTTATGTGACTCAATCATTTATTTTGACTTTAGAATGGTGAAGAATGAGGACAGCTTCCAATTAAAAACAAAGCTGATACCTGACCTGTGTGTAAAGACAGGTTCATCTTTTAGGTGTCTCCAGCCATTGACAGGCTATAAATGCATTTATGTACATTGGCAAACTGGCACTGACCTTTGACCTCACAGATGCTGCCTGCTGCTGACCCCTGATCCCCTGGTGCTGCCTGATGAAAGTCTCTGCAACACTCTGACCTCCTGGTGCTGACCCCTGACCCTAGATGCTGCCTGGTGCTGACCCCTGACCCCAGTTGCTGCCTGGTGCTGACCTCTGACCCTGTGGTGCTGCCTGATTAAACCCCCTGCAACACTCTGACCTCCTGTCACCTGCATGCACCAGGACCCAGAGCCGCCCATCCAGTGCTTGTTTGTTAAATTTGAAAAAACACGTTGAATCCCAAACCGTTTCAATTGTTGTGTCTGCTTGAGGCCTGCTTTGTGTGTGATACTGAGAGGGGAACAGGAGAAACATTAAAGAAACATCGTCCCTGTTCAAGCACGGTGTCAGTGAGAGCGAGAGGGGAGGGGATGGGACCTAGTCCTTCCTCAACCGCTCCTGATGGCAGAATTTGCCTTCAATAAAAATCTGGAATTGAAGGCTAAAGATAACCACCGTCGATTGTCATGTAAAACCCATGTGACTCACTAATGTCCTTCAGAGAAGGAAACAGCCGGCCTTAGCTGGTCTGGCCTAAGTTTGACTCAAGATCCTCAACAATGTCGTTGACTCTTAACTACCCTCTGACATGGCCTAGCATGCAATTCCATTGCAATTCAGTTCATGCAATGAAATTGGATGGACCATCTGACACTAAGGTACGGGAAGTGGCAACAGCAAACACAGCACTGTCAACCACCCATAGTTCTCCTGTCTGGGCACTAGTGCCAGATTTGGGTGAGTTGTCCCATGAGCCAATCAAGCATCAGCCTGATGTAGTCATAATCATGGAATCGTCGTGTGTGCATTTCCAGATGTGTGTGTATGCATGGTCGCCAGTAATCACTCGTGTCAGGAGACAGTGTCCTTTCTTACAACATAAATTTGATACTTTTACCACATATCTCTTCAGTTCTGTGGAAGAGCCATACTGGACACAAAATGTTAACACAATTTCTCGCTATTTCCACAGAGGCTGCCAGATCTGCTGAGTTTCTCATCTTTTTTTTGCTTTTATTTAAAATCCCTACCCATGCTTTTAAATCCTTACATCCTAACCGACGCACTGTTATCTTTCTCTGCTTCCTCATCTTGGGTCCCTTGATTTCCCCAGTTTTAGTTAGTCCACCACTGGTGGCTGTGCCTTCAGTTTGCATTGGCCCTGAGTTCCGAAATTCTCTCCCTAAACTGATCAACGTTTAAGACATTTCTTTGAAGTTTATCGTGTTTTTTGATACCTTTCTTAGTTGGTTCTGACATTGCTTCTGGCCAAATATTATCTCCTGTCAAGGCTGGTGAAATGTTTTACGGCATAAAAGGCACTATATAAATGTTATAATTAGTGTATTCCAAAAGAATTCAATTTCAACAATTAGAAGTCAGAAGTTTTTCTTGCACATTGTGAGAAACAATGATTCAAGCATCATTTCAATGTGCCCACCTTCTGTCAGTTTGCTCCCTTAAATCGCTAACATTCCTTTATGGTTTTATAGGCAACTTACTATCTACTCTGTTACTTGTTCCCTGACTCTAACTGCTCTAATAATAGTCGTAAGTCCATTTTATGGCACCTTATCCAACACTATCAACTGTTTCTTCACTTCTACAAAGAATTTAATAACTTTGGTCAAATCTAAACTAACCTGTTGAAATCTGAACTGACTACTCATCGCATTTTCAGTTTTTGGATGTTTTGCTATTGAATAAGGATCACATTATCTTTTCTACCACAAGCATTAAGCTAACTAAACTTCAGATACCTGTCTTTCTTTTTCAAATATAGACATGTCATTGGCTGCCTGTCAGCTCTCTGGCACTGTTCCCCTTTCTAATGATTTGTTATGTATAATGTAATAGTTTCTCTGCTATCTCTGTCTTAACTCCTTTTAAAATGCACGGACACTCTCTTGCTAAAAGCTACTTTAGGCTCCCCGATGGCTCAGTTGATAAGTCCCTGACTTAATGTGGAACTAAGCCACAGGTTCGATCCAAAGTCTGTGTTGGATTAACTCCACTCATGAAAATGCATGAAGCTCAAGCTGAATTGAAAGTGCAGAATTTATCTTTGCTCTAAAAGCTTTACTGATAATTCCTCATCCCTAGATCATGATAATTAACTGAAGCAAATATAGAAATGGTTACTAGGTCTAATTAATTATAGCTTAATGGCGTGCATCACATGAAGAGTTCCAGTTTAAAAGCAAACTGGTGGAATAAATTGGAAATCAGACCATGTTTAGTCCAGTACAAGAATCTGTCACTTCTGTGAAAATCATTAGAACTAACTTGGACGTATAGTTCTCGCACACCGTTAATGTTTTCAAAAGACCTTCCTTAAGGTCCTTATTCTGGCTGTTTTATACAAACTCTATGCATTGTATGGACAATGACTTAACAAGGAGTATGTGACTAGGGTAAGCATTAGGACTGAGGCCAGTTTGTGCTTTTCTTAATTCACTCGTGGGATGTGGGCATCGCTGGCTGGCCAGCATTTTTTGCACGTTCCTAGCTGCCCTTGAACTCAGTGACTTGCTAGACCATTTTAGAGGGCAGTTGAGAGTCAACCATATTGCTGTGGGTCTGGAGTCACCTGTAGGCCAGACCAAGTGAGGACGGCAGATTTTGGAATAATTTAGGAATAGTTTGATTCATTGTAGTCACATGTACTAAGTGCAGTGAAAAGCTTTGTTTTGTGAGCAGTACAGGCAGATCATTAGCAAACAAAGACATACAGACCATATGGTGCTTAGACAGAATGAGGCAGCATCCATGGCCAAAGAACAAGTTAACATTTTGAGTTTAGATGACTCTTCATCAGAGCTGATTGGGGAGATTGGGGAGTCTGTTGTGAGGCCATCAAGGGATTTAAGTGCAAGATGAGATTTCTAAGTTTGTAGTGCTGTGGACAGGGATCCAGAACAGGTCAGTCATAACAGGGCGATGATTGAGTGGGGCTTTTTGATAATGTGTATTACATGGGATAGGAGACATTCCAATTCTCTCCTGGCAAGCTTCCCGTGTGCAAAAGCTAGATGGTAACATCATTTATATTTTATCTGTTGCGTAAAATACATTAACTTCTGAAGCAAAGCCATCAATGAAAGCAACTTATCCTTGATCCATGTACTGCAGCTATGAAGTTTAATACCTTGTTTCAATACCTCAGAAATATTGCACTGAAAATGATATGCTATAACTAATGAAGTGACACCACGGTGATCTGCTGTAATAAAGGAAATGCAGAGTATCAAAATTAATCTAAATATGTTACAGGGCATATTGATAACTTGCCTTCAGCAGCTCCCTCGATGTCATCTTCAATTTAATTAAATTCACACATGACACATCATTTCACATTTATGAATGCAAAATATTAGCCTGTGCCTGCTTGGTCCCCATGTTCACGTTTTCCCCACATTCATGATTACCCTATAAACATTCTTAACAATTTGTGGTCTCGTTTTTGTTTCTTCTGGAATTTTGCATCAAACAACCAGAATAAAGTATTAATTTAGTAGAAGCTCTGAAAAGAATTATGAGCTGATGTTAGCAAGAGGGAAAACTGTCAAGTTAACAACCTACTTTTGAGTTTTATTGAATTTAATTAACATGCTACTCAGTTGAGAACCCTCCACAGTTTGCAAGCTTATCTACGTAGCTTTCTATAAAGAGAGATTATCTATCTCCCAGTTAATCCTTCTTCTTTATTAAAGATTTAGAATTCTCTATTGGATTTAATACTACAATTAAGTAAATGACTTTTGCTGGTGAGTTAAGTGTCTGTCTTTGCTCATGGTACCACACTTCCCTTTGTCAAAAGGTTATGAGTTAATGTTGTACTCCAAACACTTGAATGTGTAACCTTTGCTGAAACTTCTGTTTGGTGTAGAGACACTGCTGTGTTCGTAGGTGTGCAGTGGATATCTCTTCTCCAACTTTCTGTATCTCTTTACAGCAGTTGGCACAACATTCTCCTCCAATTCTGTTCTTCGTTGATATCACACATAATATGGATCTGTGTCTTTGTTCCTGCAGTTCTGGCACCTGACTCACCTCCAATTTCACTGCTCCAATATTTGGGGGGCATCCATTTAGCTGCCTACCCCCCATCAACTCTGGAATCTTTCCACTAAAAGTCTTTGCTTCTTTAACCTTCTACCCTACTTTAGAATGCTCCTCAAAACTTACCACATCAACCAAATTATTTGTTATCCATGCAAATCTCTCCTTCTGTACCTCAGGGTCCTATTTTATTTTATAACTTGAGATACTACCAGACCAAGAGTTCATGTAGGTCAGTCGGCATAGAGGAGATGCCTGACTTGATGTGAATTATGGTGTGAGCAACAGAGGTTTAAATGAGGTCACGTTTAAGAAAGGTGGAGGTTGGGAGGCCAGTCAGGATAACATTGGAATAATCAATCTAAAAATAACAAAGGATACAAATAAAAGATCTTGCTGCAGATGACTTAATGGAGGGGTGAAGATGGACATTGGTACAAAGATAGAGCTAGATCTTCTTGGGGAGAAGTTGATATGGCGTCAGAAGCTCAGCTCTGGATCAAATTGGGTGCTGAGATTTGAACAGGCCAGTTCAGCGTCAGACAATAGCCAATGATGCACAATAGGGTACATAGCGAGAGAATAGAGTTGATAGCATGGAAATAAGATAACTGGAAAAACAGAAACATTGAAAATTTGGTCCTTCGAGCCTGCTCCACCATTCAGTATGATCATTGTCCAACTGATTGTCCAACTCAGTACCTTCTTCTTTCTTTCTCTCCTTTGATCCCTTCAGCCCGAAGAACTATATCTATATTGCCCTTGAAAACATTCAATGTTTTTGCTTCAAATGCTTTCTGTGACAGAGCGTTCCACAGGCTCACTATTCTCTGGATGAAGAAATTTCTTCCTCAACTAATTACTAAATGCCTACCCTGTATCCTCAGTTTGAGCTTCTGGTTCTGGACTCCCTAGTCAACAGGAATATTCTTCCTGTGTCTACCCTGTCTAGTCCTATTAGAATTTAATGGGTTTCTATGAGATCCCCCCCTAATTCTTCTCAACTGCATTGAATGTAGAATCATAGAGTCATACAGCACGGAAACAGACCGTTTGGTCCAGCTCGTCCATGCCGACCAGATATCCTAAACTGATCTAGTCTCATTTGTTAGCATTTGGCCCATACCCCTTTAAACCCTGCCTCTTCTTGAACTCATCCAGATGCCTTTTACTTGTTGTAATTGTACCCACCTCCACTACTTCCTCTGGCAGCTTGTTCCATACACGCACAGCACTCTGTGTGAAAAAGTTGCCCCTTAGGTTCCTTCTAAATTATTCTCTCACACCTTAAACCTGTGTTCACTCGTTTTGAACTCTCCTACCCAAGGAAAAAGACTTTGACCATTCACCCTATCTATGCCCTCCATGATTTTATAAACTTCTACAAGGTCACCCCTCAGCCTCCGATGCTCGAGGGAAATGAGCCCCAGCCTACGCAACCTCTTCCTGTAGCTCAAACACTCCAATCCCAGCAACATCCTTGTCAATATTTTCTGAGACCTTTCAAGTTTAACATCATCCTTCCTACAGCAGGGAGACCAGAACGGAATGCAATTTTCCAAAAGTGGTCTAATAAATGTCCTGTAGAGCCACAACATGATATCCCAGCTCCTATACTCAACGCACTGACCAATGAAGGCGAGCGTGCCAGACACTTTCTTCACTATCCTGTCTACCTGTGACTCCATTTTCAAGGAACTGTGCATCTGCACCCTTAGGTCCCTTTGTTCGGCAACATACCCCAGGGACTTACCATTAAGTGTATAAGTCCTGCCCTGATTTTGTCTTTCCATAATGCAACACCTCACATTTATCTAAATTACATTTCATCTCAGCCCATTGGCCCACCTGATCGACATCCTGTTGCACTCTGAGATAGCCTCCTTCACTGTCCACTACACCACCATTTTGGTGTCATCTGCAAACTTGCTAACCATACCACCTGTATTCACATCCAAATGATTTACATAAATGATGAAAAGCAGTGGACTCCACACCGATCCTGTGGCACATGCTGGTCACAGGCCTCCACCACCACTGGAAACAAAAAATGCTGGAAATCACAGCGGGTCAGGCAGCATCCGTGGAGAGAGAGCAAGCTAATGTTTCAAGTCCAGGTGACTCTCCATCAGAGCTGATATGACGTGTGGAGAGGGCAGCATTTATGCAACAGTGGGGATGGGGGATATTTTGCTGGGGGTGAAAAGCTGCTCATTGTCCAGATTAAGTAATTAGAATATGAGAGTGGCAAAACAATGGTGTGTCTAACTGTCAGACTGAAAAGAACAGACAGCCCCACTGGGGTGGGAGGAGTGGAGAATAGACATGGTGACAGAGAATGTAACAAGTAAAGTTAAAAGAAAGGGAAGGAATGGCAGTGGGTTCACAATTTGAAGGTGTTGAACCCTAATATTTTTAAAGCTCAAGAGATTGTACTGTGTCTAGTCTGAAGATGAGATGTTGTTCCTCCAATTTTCCCTGTCCTAACCAATCTGGTTCCCTTTGTACATCAGCCCTGTAATTCCCATGAATCAGTCTGGTAAATGTTAGTTGCATTCTCTTCATAGTCAAAACATCCTTCCTCAAATGTGAAGATC
This sequence comes from Rhincodon typus, assembly GCF_021869965.1. Taxonomy (NCBI): domain Eukaryota; kingdom Metazoa; phylum Chordata; class Chondrichthyes; order Orectolobiformes; family Rhincodontidae; genus Rhincodon; species Rhincodon typus. The sequence continues at coordinate 86,812,804 of NC_063338.1, forward strand.
AAAATTTCACACAGTACTCCATTGTCGTCTCAGCAATGCCCTGTTCAACTGCTCCTGTACTCAAATCCTCTTGCTATGAAAGCCAACAGACCATTTGCATTCATCACTCTCTGCTGTACCTCATTCTTGCTTTCAACAGCTGTGTTTAAGGACACATCTCATTGCACGTCTCCCTTTCACAATCTATTGCCATTCAGATAATAATCTGCCTTCCTGTTATTGCTACCAAAGTGGATAACCTCATATTTATCCACATTATACTTCATCTGCTATGCACTTGCCCACTCACTCAACATGTCCAAATCACACTGAAGCATCTCTGCATCATCCTCATAGTTCACTGACCCACCCAGCTTTGTGTCATCTGCAAACTTGGAGATATTAAAGTTTGTCCCCTCGTCTAAATAATAAATATATATTTGAATAGCTGTGGTCTATGCACTGATCTCTGTGGTACCTTACGAATCAATGCCTGCCACATGGAAAAAGTCCTGTCAATTTCTTCTTTGTTGGCCAAACAGTTTTCTATCCATGTCAGTACACTAACTCCCATCCCGTATACTTTAATTTTACTTGCCTGTCTCTTCTGTGGGATCTTATCAAATGTCTTCTGAAAGTCCAAGTAAATGACATCCGCTGACTCTGCCTTATCAACTGCATCCGTTATATCTTCAAAACACTCAGTTTTACCACAGCAAATTCATGCATTATTTTGTGTCACCTATTTAAAAGGAAAGACGTGTTTATGAAAATGAATTATTGATCACTGTTGGGTCACTTGGCACTGAGACACCCATCACTAAAATCCAAACAGAAGATTTCAGTCACTGCTTCCTACAGGTTGCCCTTAACTTTGCCCCACAACTATCTGGAAAAACAAGTAGATTCCTGTCAGTCACAATTTCACTTTGATAATTTCATGCTGATTCTATCTGATCCAATCATAGAGATGTACAGCATGTATAATGGACCTTTCGGTCCAACTTGTCCATGCCGACTAGATATCCTAAATTAATCTGGTCTCATTTACCAGCATTTGGCCCATATCCCTCTAAACCCTTCTTATTCATGTACACATCCAGATGCCTTTGAAATGTTGTAATTGTACCAGCCTTCACCACTTCCTCTGGCAGCTCATTCCATGCACGCACCACCCACTGCACGAAAAATTTGCCCCTTACGTCCCTTTCATATCTCTCCCGTCTCACTTTAAACATATGCCATCGAGTTTTGGATTCCCCTGCCCTGGGGAAAAGACCTTGACTTTTCACCCATCCATGCCTGTCGTGATTTTATAGACCATTATAAGGTCGCTCCTCAGCCTGTGATGCTCCAGGGAATAAAGTCGTTGTTTTCTATGCGCTCAGCTATTAAATCTTTTATGTTGGACTCCAGCAATTTCCCCACTGCCCATGTCAGGCTATCCAAATTATAATTCCCTGTTTTCTCTCCACCTCTCTTTCTTCGTAATAGAGTTACATTACCACTCCTCCAATTCATAGAAACTGGTCTTGAATCTACACAATCTTGAAAAATGGCCAGCAATGCATCCACTATTTCTCAGGTCAGTTCCTTAAGTACTCTGTGTTGAAGATTATTGGACCAGGAGTGTTTATCCGCCTTTAATCCCATCAATTTCCCCAACACTATTTCTCAACTAATATTGTTTCAGAAATAGTAGGAACTGCAGATGCTGGAGAATCTGAGATAACAAGGTGTAGAGCTGGATGAACGCAGCAGGCCAAACAGCATCAGGGGAGCAGGAAGGCTGATGTTTCGGACCTAGACCCTTCTTCAGAAGTGGGGGAGGGGAAGGGCGTTCTGAAATAAATAGAGAGAGAGGAGGAGGCAGATAGAAGATGGATAGAGGAGAAGATAGGTGGAGAGGAGACAGACAGGTCAAAGATGGAGCCAGTAAAGGTGAGTGTAGGTGGGGAGTTAGGGAAGAGATAGGTCAGTCCAGGGAAGATGGACAGGTCAAGGGGGCGGGATGAGGTTAGTAGGTAGGAGATGGGAGTGGGGCTTGAGGTGGGAGGAGGGGATAGGTGGGAGGAAGAACAGGTTAGGGAGGCGGGGACGAGCTGGGCTGGTTTTGGGATGCGGTAGGGGGAGGGGAGATTTTGAAGCTTGTGAAGTCCACATTGATACCATTGGGCTGCAGGGTTCCCAAGCGGAATATGAGTTGCTGTTCCTGCAACCTTCGGGTAGCATCGTTGTGGCACTGCAGGAGGCCCAGGATGAACATGTCGTCTGAGGAATGAGAGGGGGAGTTGAAATGGTTCTGTTGTGAGGATGATGCAGCACATTCTAACCAGACTGGCCTGGAGGGTCTCTCACCCAGGCTGATCCATGCAACAGAACTGTATATTCCATAGCCCTATTGTTTGCTCCACCATGGCCCTGCTGAAGCAGTAAATCTGCACGCAGCATATTAAACTGTATTAAACTCAGAGTCCATGTTAAGGCAGGAGGGATACCTTCATAGCAAAACATTACATGTTCTTAACATCACGGAACTGGCTAGTCGTGGCTGGTCTCGTCTGTAGTCTATGTAATAACACAACAATAGTGACTTCATGCCTTCCCACTAATGCTTCAGTTGGTGGGATATTATGTTATAGTTTGCTGTTGTTGTTACTGCAACCAGAGTGAAAATAGAATTGCTCAGTTCAATTGACCAAACTCCAATTAGTTTGTCTTCTATAATTTTAGTGGTTACATTTTGGGGTGTAGGGTGCCTTGGTGGTTCGCACAGCGCCAAGCACCCATGTCCAATTCCACCTTCGGGCAACTGTCTGCATGGAGTTTCCCATGTCTGTGTAGGTTTCCTCCGGGTGCTCCGGTTTCCTCCCACAATCCAAAGATGTACAGGCTAGGTTGGTTAGCCATGGGAAATGCAGGGTTACAGGCTTGGGATGGATCTGGGTGGAATTTTTTTAGAGAGTTGATGTAGATCCGATGGGCTAAATGGTCTTCTTCCACACTGTAGGGATTCTGTGATTCTACATGGTACAACAATGCAGAGTTGATGACAAGTCATGACAATCTACATCAACCAGTCTACAATAATCATGGGCAAGGCAATCCCCAGTAATTCAAAGAACAAAGAACAAAGAAAATTACAACACAGGAACAGGCCCTTCGGCCCTCCAAGTCTGCGCCGATAAACAGAAAAAACGAAAGCTCATGACTTAGAGGATAACATATTGGAATGGACAGAAGATTCTCTTGAGATCCTCCTGGAGTAGAAACATTTTCTCCATGTCTACCCTTTCAAGATCCCACAGGATCCTACATGTTTCAATCAAAATCAATTTCTTTTCCTGTTCTAAACTCCTGTGGATACAAGCATAGCTCAATCTGTCCTAATGAGATGACCCCTTCCAATTCCAGATGTTAGTGTCCATTTTGTTTTTACTCACATCCTGCAAGTGTGTTAGAAAAAATTCCGAGCTGTTTCCAACAACCTTACTTAAGTAAGTAAATCAATTGTGCATGTGATCTCAGCAATGCTCTATGTAAGTGAAGCATAACCCTCCTTTTTGTATTCAGTTCTTCTCACAATAAACAATAACATTCAACCAGCTTTCCCATTTACAGGCACTCTCTGCACACTAACCTTTTGCATTGACTTGAATGAAGGATCAAAAGATCGCTTGCTAAATTTACTGGTGACAAAAAGAGAGCTGTAGGAGCAGTGGAGTAGGAGGCATTGAAAACTTTTGAGGCAGTGCGTACACAATCTTCAATAACAGGGGAGTTGACAGTTATCAGAAGAAGGTGGGAATGTGGAGTTGAGGCCACAACTGGATCAGCCAGGGTCTTATTAAATGTTGGAAGCAATGGAATGAGTAGTGTACGCCTCCTAATTCGTATGTTTTTATGTAAATTACTTACATACTGTATCCTATAACATTATTTTCTGGAAGAGTCTTATTTATTGTGTATTTGAATGAACCAGTGCTTAATGCTTCACATCATCTTCCTAAGAACTTCTTCCATAGATTAACAGCTCAGTCATTGTCTGCTTTTTCCACTGATTAGATTTGGATTTAACCTGTTTCAAGTGCACATCTTGTTCCCTGATTTTACTGTATCATGTACATATTGCTGTCGGTTGCATGTGTAAAACAATTTACTTCGAAGACACAACAATAAATCTGCTGCTTCACCCTCCAGTTCATTTTATCCATATTATTCCACTTAAATTTGAGATAACTGGTTATATGGATATTAGCTATGGTTATGATGGAATTGAAATAGTGTCTGATTTTTCTGGCCTTTTCCAAACTAGAGCTATCATAATGTATTGTACTGTATAACATTTAAAACATTTTCTGTCTTATATAAAAATGCTCAAAACCTTTCATAGCACCTTCATTAATATTCATGACAAGGCTAAAAAGATCTAACATGAATTTTAGAGACAGGAATTTTCACAGGTAAATCTTGGCTACATGAAGCAAACCACTTAAATTTAATCTTGGAAAAAATAAAGACTCTTTGGGCACCTTATTTAAGAAAGGATGTGAAAGCCCTGAAGAGATTTCAAAGGGACCAGGAATGATACCAGGATTTTAGATACAAGGCAAAATTAGAGACACTGGGCTTATTCTCCTTGGAGCAGTGAAGATTAAAGGGTGACCTTACTGAGGTGTTCAAAATTATGAACAATTTTGACAGGGAAAAGAAGAACATTCTGTTTCGACTAGTAAGTACATCAGTGACGAGGCGTCACAATTTGAAGATTGTCAGCAAGAGATTTATAAGTGAGAGAAGGAGAAACTGATTTTCTCAGAGACTTGTTAGGACTTGGAATGTGCTGCCTTGGAGAGTAGTAGAGGCAGATTCCATGGGAGGTTTCAAAAGAGAGCTGGATGCATATTTGAAAGTGATGAAGTTAGAGAGCTATGGAGATAAGGCTGGAAATTGGGACACACTAGGCACCTCTTTTGGGAGCTGGTACAGCCACAACAGGCCGAATGGCCTCCTTCTGTCCTTAAAATTTAATGATGCTGTGATTCTTGCTGGTATGTTTCTCTAATGCAATTTCTGTTCAAAATGTAGTATCATTAATGACTATGAGGCCAAGGTTCCAGTGGGATAGAGTCAAATTAGACGGGGAAAATTCAAAGGGTGAATCTCTGTTATTGCTCACATGCCTTGGCACATGGTTAAATGCCAGACTAATTATAACCTAGGAGCACAGTCCACCTTGCCGCCATGTCGGTTTTAAATTGTGCATTAGTACCAGTGTCTGTATCTCTTCGGTCAGGTGGTTTGTACCTCCAACTAGGTTCAAGACAGCTTGGTCAATGAGAAGGCAAGGTCTTCAGGTGTAGGCTTCTGCAGAGCTCTGTTTATTACATATTCATACAAAATACAATTTTACACAGTAATCTGAAATATACCAGACCCTAAACCTATTGTCACACTGTTAAAGGAGTATTCTCTGAAATCTATCTCTCGAACAAACACAGCCCCACAATGTGCTGTTTATACCCAATGAGAAACATGTCTGTGACATCATTGCAAGATTGCTGCATGATCCTAAAGCCATTAAACAATAGAATTCAATCTTATGACGTTCCCAAGTTGCTGGTGACCCTGACCGTCCTCCCATTTTGCACCCTTTGTAAATTTGAAATGACCCAAAACACTTTATCCCTATCATTGCTTGGAACCATAAGACCATAAGACATAGGAGCAGAAATTAGGCCATTCGGCCTGCCGAGTCTGCTCCGCCATTCAATCATGGCTGATAAGTTCCTCAACCCCGTTCTCCTGCTTTCTCCCCATAACCCTTGATCCCCTTGATAATCAAGAACCTACCTATCTCAGTATTAAATGTACTCAATGACCTGGCCTTCACAGCCTTCTGTGGCAGTGAATTCCGTAGACTCACCATTCTCTGGCTGAAGTAGTTTCTCCTTATCTCCATTCTAAAAGGTCTTCCCTTTATTCTAAGGCTGTGCCCTCAGGTTCTACACTCTCCTACCAATGGAAGCATCTTCCCAACATCCACTTTGTTCAGTATTCTGAAAGTTTCAATTAGATCCCCCCTCATCTGTCTAAAGTCCAATGAGTATAGTCCCAGAGTCCTCAAACGTTCCTCATATGTTAAGCTTTCCATTCCTGGGACCATTCTCGTGAACCTCCTCTGAACCCCGCTTCAGGGCCAGTATATCCTTCCTGAGATATGGAGCCCAAAACTGCACACAATACTCTAAATGTGGCCTGACCAGAGCCTTATAAAGCCTCAGTCGTACATCCCTGCTTTTAAATTCAAGTCCTGTCAAAATAAATGCCAACACTGTATTTGCCTTCCTGACTACTGACTCAACCTGCAAGTTTACGTTGAGAGAGTCCTGGACTAGAACTCCCAAGTTTCTTTGCAGTTCAGACTTCTGAATTTTCTCCCTATTTAGAAAATAGTCCATGCTTTTATTCTTCTTACCAAAGTGCATGAGCTCACACTTTCCCACACTGTACTCCATCTGCCACTTCTTTGTCCGCTCTCCTAACCTGTCCAAGTCCTTCTGCAGCCTTGCCACCTCCTTAATACTACCTGCCCCTCCACCTATCTTTGTATCATCTGCAAACTTAGCCAGAATGCCTACAGTCCCTTCATCTAGATCATTAATGTACAAAGTGAAAAGCTATGGTCCTAGCACTGACCCTTGCGAAACACCACTTGTCACCAGCTGCCATCCTGAGAAAGACCCCTTTATCCCCACTCTCTCCTTTCTGCCAGACAGCCAATCTTCTATCCATGCTAGCACCTTGCCTCCAACACCATGGGCCCTTATCTTACTCAGCAGCCTCCTGTGGGGCACCTTGTCTTGAAGTCCAGATAGATAACATCCATTGGTCTCCTTGGTCTACCCTGCTCATTACTTCCTCAAAGAATTCCAGCAGATTTGTCAGGCATGACCTCCCCTTGATGAAACCATGCTGACTTTGCCCTCTTTTACTATACACTTCCAAATATTCAGCAATCACATCCTTTACAATGGACTCCAAAATCTTACCCACGACTGGGGTTAGGCTAGTCAGCCTATAATTTTCTGTCTTTTGCCTTTCTCCTTTTTCAACAAGTTTGTTCAGCCATTTTATATCAGTCCTTGCTAACCTACTGTGTTTCCTGGTCTGAAACACCTCAGTTTTCAAATTTTCTTCCTTGTTTTGGAATCCCACCTGTCCTCTCCCCATGTCTTCTTCTAGACCTTTCGATCTACTGGGAGACCTCTGCACTCCCTACATTCTGGGCTCTGGCTTAACCCTCAGTTTTTTTCACTCAACCATTGAAGGCTGTGGCTTATTGTCCCAGACCCAGGCTCTGGAATGTATTTCCTCAACCTCCCCATTCTGAGAATGAATTTAATTTGAAACCACTCCTATGAAATGTGATTTTCATGATTAAACAGCGATGTTTAAATTAAGTTTATGGTCTAAATGTGTGGTTGTCTCATTTGGTCTTAAACTGCTTGTGCCATTTCATGTTTTGGTCCGATGATAATTCACTGTACTCGGCATCATCTCATTAATCCTAATCACGTCATTTACAGCTTGATAAATAATATTAACTGATGACCGTGCCTTAATTAACAACAATTGCGTTGTGCTGATTTCAGATTTAAGACTGCAGCCTTCAGGTGTACTTTTTCTCTCATCCTTCTATGACTTCTGAGCCGCACAGGCCTCTGAGCGAGAAGAACCTTTGTATATTTAGCAAGGATTCTCGAGATGATTTTCATCCACTGTCCAGCGCAACCTATTAACAGCTTTAATAACAGCCCTGCAGAAATATGGCATATGTTCTCATAGTCCTATTATTATTCAGGGTTTCTAATATTTCCATGTTACTAACTAGCCCCTCTTTGAGTTTCACATTGCCATGGATAATTTCTTAATTTCAAGAGAAAACAGCAGCCTACCTGTTTAATACCATTGCTTCTTTTGAGGCAAGTGATTTTAATTGCACATAAGTAGTATAAGGTGGCAAGGCAGTGACACAATGGTAATGTCGCAGTGAGTTCTGAGGAAGGGTGACTCAACCTGAAATGTTAGCTCTGATTTCTCTCCACAGGTGCTGGCAGACCTGATGAGCTTTTCCAGCCATTTCTATTTTTATGTCAGTGGTAATGTCAATAGACAAATCTGCTCTAAAACCTTCGGGACTAAGAGTCCAAAGTTTAATGTTCTGGGGATACAGATTCAAATCCCACTATAGCAGACGGTGAAATTTAATAAAAACAAACCTGGGAATAAAAGCCAGTCTAATTGAAAGCAAATTCACCAAAGATCCTCAGACAGTGCCTTCCAAACCCACGACCACTTCCATCTAGAAGGACAAGGGCAGCAGACATATGGGAACACCACCACCTTCAAGTTCCCTTCCAAGCCACTCACCATCCTGACTTGGAAATATATCGCCGTTCCTTCACTGTCACTGGGTCAAAATCCTGGAATTCCCTTTCTCATAGCATTGTGGGTCAACCCTTAGCAGGAGGACTCCAGTTCACCATCACTTTCTCGAGGGCAACTAGGGATGGGCAAGAAATACTGGCCCAGCCAGGGACACCCATGTCCCACAAATGAATAGAAAAAAAACGTTGGCATAAATGTTTATCTGTTTCATTGGTGTTGTTTATGGAAGGAAATCTTACATGCATATCTGGCCTGGCCTACAGGTAACTCCAGACTTACTGCAATGTTGTGTTATCTCTCCTCTGAAATGGCCAAGCAACCCACTCCGTTCTAAAGTTATTAGGGTTGGGCAGTAAATGCTAGTCCAAACCCATGAACTAATAAAAGTGACCCATTTAATCCCCATACTATACATCTGAGACAAGCACCAACATATTTTTGAAAGCTGGTTTTACTGTGGTTGCATGTTTTGCTCTATCAAATTAACACCACTGGAATGTTGATAATTCACCCCAAACTAAATAGCTGTTATGGAATTAATTACAATTAGACTAGCTTTTAATTCCAGATTTTTATTGAGATTCTCTATCTGCTATGGTGGAGTTTCAACCCAAATCCCCAGAACATTCACTGTGACATCTGCAAAATTTTATTTTCTGTCATATTTTAACACAAAGTCCCCATTAAGAATCTCAGAGAAATTCAGGGGCTATTCCTCATCTCAGGTCTTTGAAAAACCTGACTGATTAGTCTCATTCTCCTTCCTATGCCTCATCAACTTGGTAAATATCCCCCTTCATGTATTTATCTGATTCCTTTTTGAAAGTGAGTGTTGAATTTGCCAACACCATCTTTCAAGTAGTAAATTGCAGATCGATATGATATGCTATTTATATTATAAAACAGTCTACACATTTCATATTTGTTTCTTTCAATTTGTCCTTTAGATACCAATCCTCCTGCTGCCATTAGAAACAACTTAGAGACTTAGAAACTAAGAGCAGTAGTAAGCCATTTGGTCCTTTTAATCTGCTCTGCTAGTCAGTGTAATCATAGTAGATGTTCTACCTCAATGCCATATTCCCAGAATCCTCCTCCGTCACTTCATACTATAACCCCACCTGTCAAATCCCTGATGATGCAATATACAGATAGGGAACCACAGTGGAATTACTGGAATTCAATTCCCAATTCCTCATCAAGCTTCAGCAGTTCCTCCATAACATGTAACAGTGGAAGGGTGGAGGGCTCAAGGGTTGGAGAGAAGGTTGTTGGTGGAAGAGAGATACATTCTGTGGAAGTCATTATCTTGTGTGCTTCTGTGTTTTACAGAGTCAGACTTGGCTGATTTTGATGGCAGAAGCTCACTGCTCTACAGATTCAACCAAAAGAGTATGAGTACTGTGAAGGACATGATCTCCCTGAAGTTCAAAACCTTACAAAGTGATGGAGTGGTTCTGCACGGAGAGGGACAGAGGGGAGATTACATCACTCTGGAACTGAAGAAAGGCAAACTCTCACTGCAGATCAATCTAGGTATGAGTTTTGCTCAGTTAGTTCAAGAGTTTGAAGAACCAGAATATTTTGAGGTGTAGTCTGAACCCAAGAACAGGCTCCCCCCTATGACTCCTCTCCTTCAGGAAAGAAGTAAGAATTCTTCTGAATGCTTTCGCATTTCTAATAAACTTCAGTACAATTTCCATGCCTCAAGTGCTAATATTTCCACATGCTGCAAATAGATGAAAATGTTAATTCATTTCAACTAGGGAACATATAAGGAATAGTTAAATATTCTTTCCACCTTCAAACATATTAATGGCTATGTAAAGTTAAAAGTCCTGTTGACCCTACAAGATAGCCTGGGCTTGAAGGGCATGAAAAGAATGTGTGGGTTCATGACTTTTGCCATTAAAAGGTTTGTGAAATATGGTGAGTTAGCTAGAAGTCCATTTTTTCAGTTTGTCAACAGCATTTCTGATTTTGCAACAAAATCGTGCTCTAATAACATGGCAACACCTGAGAGATGCCATTTTTTGTTTCAGTTTTCATCAGTAAGGGAATCAAGGGTTATATGGAAAAAAGCAGAAAAGTGGATTTGAGGATTATCAGATAAGCCAGGATCTCACTGAATGGCAGAATAGACTCAGTGTGCCGAATTTCCTACTTCTGCTGCTATTTTTTTATGATCTTATGGTTAGTTTCTTCATTAGAACTGAAACCAACTGGCTGGAAATGCCACTACATCACAACTCATGAGGGAATGCCGAAGAAAATATCCAAAAGGATAGAATTACGTGGAGACCCAATGTTGAAATTTGCAAACAGCTTTCACACAGAGCATCACTTAAATTCTTTAATAGTCCAATAAATAGAGTCATAAAGTCATAGAGATGTGCAGCATGGAAACAGACTCTTCGATCCAACTCGTCCATGCTGCCTAGATATCCTAAATTAATACAGTCCCATTTGCCAGCATTTGTCCCAAATCCCACTAAATCCTTCCTATTCATATACCCACCCAGATGCCATTGAAATGGTGTAATTGTACCAGCGTTCACCACACCCTCTGGCAGCTCATTCCATACATGCACCACCTTTTGCATGGAAAAAAATGCCCCTAGGTCCTTTTTAAATCTTTCCCCTTTCACCTTAAACCTAGAGCCTCTAGTTTTGGACTCAGCTACCCTGGGGAAAAGACCTTCCCTATTCATCGTATCCAAGCCCCTCCTGGTTTTTAAATTTCTACAAGGTCACCCCTCAGCTTCTGACAAATTTGATACATTAATATAAAATGGCTGTCTTTGGCCTGGTTATGCAAAGACACAATCTGAGGTTGCTAGGTCATTTTGTTTTCAGTTTTTATGCAAAATAATCATCTTTCAATGCTGGACTTCTTGATTTTCTCCTTTGTTTTGTGTGCTACACCCAAGGTGATGCAAAACTGCGATCTGTTGATGGCCACACCTCAGTGATACTGGGGAGTTTGCTAGATGATCAGCATTGGCACTCCATTACCATCGAACGCTACAACAAGCAAGTGAATTTCACCGTGGATAAGCACACACAGCACTTTCGAACCAAAGGAGAGTTTGATTATCTGGACATTGATTACGAGGTACTAATAATCTATCATGATACACGATGCAATGTTTTTACTGTACACCATTCCCATATGAATCTTAATATGTTTCTCTTACCAATTGCACTGGCCTAAGGGTAAGAGGTACACAGAGCTTAGGAACTGTTAACTACTATTTTCCTATGACAGAATCTAACTGTGCCTTGAATGGCGATACCTGAGAGAAAAGTTATACTTTTTTTTGTTCCAGTTTACCTGTTCTAAGAAATTATGGGTTTAGTAGAAAATCTCTTATTGGGAAGGACATAATTCTGGTTCCTTGCTCTTGATGCAGTCAATATGTTGTTGTATTGTGACTTTGAGGCATGAGAACTCCTGTGGCGGCTAAATGATTCAAAGACAACTTTCCAGGAATATCAATGCCATTTACGTACCGATTTGTGTCTTAACATAGATTACACTCGCCATACCTCCCATTCAGCATCATCCCAGTAATTTCTGTGTACATTGTTCTTATTAAGCAATAGCACTATTTTAAAATTTCTACCTTTGTCTTTAAATCCCTTCGTGGTTTACTCCTTTCCCATCCCTGAATACCAAAACCATTCCACTCGTGGTACACCTCAATCTCTGGTCTCTTGAGTTTCCTCGGTTTTAATGGCTGCACCATTGGTGGCCATGCCATCAGCTACTTTGGGCCTTAAGCTCTACAATTCACTCCCTAATCCTGTATGCTGCTTTCCTTCTGTTTGTTGTAAATCAGGATGTGGAATGTAAGAGGACTTGGTGAAAATATAATCACTAGTAAAGCAGTTTTGAGCAAACTGATGGAGCAGTGGGCTGATAATGGATTTCATCCTAGGGTCTTAAAAATAACTACTGAGGTCACAAATGCATTGTTGTAATTTTCCAAAATTTGATGGATTCTGGAAAGTAGCAAATAAGAACCTTCTATTCAAATCTTGAGACCCAGGTTCAAATCCAGGAATGTGAATTTGATTTCAATAAAAATATGAAATTAAGAGTCCAGTGATGACCATGAATCCATTGTTGACTGTCAGAAAAACCATTTAGTTCACTAGATGTCCTTTAGGGAAGGAAACTGCCATCACTACATGTGACTCCAGACCCACAGTAACATGGTTGTATCTTCCTTTCTGAAAAGGTCTAACGAGACAGTTGGGTGTATTAAAGAAAGCTTCTCGAGTCAATGAATGTTGGTTTTGCCAATGACTGCATATGAGTTAAATAGAAACCTCCCTATTTTTGTAACCTCCTATGACCCCTCAAAAACTGCACCTGTAGCTGTCTGTTGAGCCGCGATGACCACCATGCATCGTTACTAGCTGTGCTTCATCTGCCTCACTGGGTTCCGAGCTGTGGAATTTCCTTCCTAAGCATTTTTACAATTCATTTATGGCACATGGGCATTGTTGGATGGCCAGCATTTATTGCCCATCCCTAGTTGCCCTTGAGAAGATGGTAGTGAGCTGCCTTCTTGAACTGCTGCAATCTGCATCCAGTTGACATATGATGCCTATGATGAGGGAATTCCAGGATTTTGACCCAATGACAGTGAAGGAATAGCAATATATTTCAAAGTCAGGATGGTGAGTGGCTTGGAAAGGATCGTGGAAGTGGTGATCTCATATATCTGCTGTCCTCGTCCTTCTAGATGGAAATGATTGTGGGTTTGGAAGGAGCTGTCTAATGACCTTCGGTGAATTTCTGCAGTGCTTCTTGTTGGTAGTGCACATTGCTGCTACTGAGAAGCAATGATTCTGTGAGCATGACTATGTCAGGCTGTTGCTTGAGGAGTCTGTGAGACAGCTCTCTCAATTTTGGCCATAGCTCCCAGATGTTAGGAAAGGGGACTTTGCAACATCAACAGGGCTATTTCTGCCGTTGTTTTTTCTGGTGCTTAGGTCGATGCCTGCTGATCTGTCTGGTTTCATTTTTTTGCTCAGACTTCATAGCAATTGATACAACTGAGTGGCTTCTTAGGCCATTTCAGAAGGTTATGTATGTCATTTGCTATTGGCATGACACAAAAGGCGTGTGCAAAACTGAAGCGACAACATTACAGTCAGTGGAGAATTCAACAATATTTTATATCTTTATAATGGTGATGTGTACACTATTGCTGTAGAAAAAACACTTGAGCTTTTCACAAAGACATGGTTAAAAATTACATGTACGTTGAGTGTAGAAAGAAAAGTAATTAACTGTTTTCTGTGTCTAATTACTTTTGGCCTCTAAAGCCTACAATTGTGAGATGCATATATTTAATGGGATAGAAGAAAAACAAATCCTCCCAGTGGTATAATATTCTGTGGACTGACTATAATTGTAGTTTGTGAACATTCATATTCCATCTCTTAGGTATGTATTTTAATGCTGTTCAGCATGGAGTCATTAAAAGTGCCAATTACTCCAGGAAGAAATAAAGCAGATTTATAGCTCCGAATAAAACTATTTTTAAAATGCAGAGAATGTTGTCTATTGGCAAGACCAAGATATTACAATTATTTTGTGAAGTGCTTTCATTAATCTTCCTCCTGTCACCCTTCTTCTTCTTTAGAGCTCTTTACTTAGCATTCACACCCTCGAGGCAGAAAGTCAGAGGTTCAAATCCCGTTCCAGGACTTGTGCATGACCAAGTCCAGCCCAGATAATGAGGGAATACTGTGCTGTCAGAGATGCCACAGTTTGCATGAGGTGTCAAAGCAAGGCCCTGTCTCCCATTTTGGGGGAATGTTCATTGTGGTTTCAAAGATGAACACAAGAATCTTAGGCAATAATGTACCTTACCCAACATCACATTACTATAAAAAAAAGGTCATTATCAAAATGCAACATGATCTTCATGATATCCAGTCTTGGGTTGAAAAGTGGAAGGTCACATTCGTGCCACACAAATGCCAGGCAATGACCATCTCCAAAAGGTACAATCTAACCACTGCCCCTTGACATTCAATAGTGTTACTACTACTCAAGACCCCACCAACAACATCCTAGGGTTACCATTGATCAGAAACTTAACAGTGTCTAGCATATAGATACAAGAGCAGGTCAGAAGCTCGGAATACTGCAGCGGGTAGCTCACGTTGTGACTGTGCAAAGCCTGTCTACCATCTACAAAACACAAGTCAGAAGTGTGAATATTCCAACTTGCCTGGATCGGTGCAGCTCCAATGTCACTCAAGAAACTTGACATCATCCAAGAAAAAGCAGCCCACTTGATTGGCACCACATCCATAAGCATCCATCCCTCCACCAGCAATGGTCAGTCGCAGCAGTGTGTACTATCTACAAGATGCACTGCGGAAATTCACCAAAGATCCTTAGGCAACACATTCCAAACCCATGACCACTTCCATCGAAGATGACAAGGGCAGCAGATGCATGGGAGGACACCACTACTTGCAATTTCCCTTCCAAGTCACTCACCATCCTGACTTGGAAATATAATACCATTCGTTCACTGTCGCTGGGTCAATATCCTGGAATTCCCTCGCTAAAGGCATTGTGGGTCAACCTACAGCAGGTGGACTGCAGCAGTTCAAGAAGGCAGCTCACCACCACCTTCTCAAGGGCAACTAGGGATGGGCAATGAATGTTGACCAGCCAGTGATGCCACGTCCCAAAAGTGAATATAAAACAAAAAAAAATTGTGGAAGCTTATATACACAAATTGGCTGCCACATTTCCCACATGCAAATCAGGAGCCAGGAGTAGGCCATTCAGCCCCTTGAGCATGCTCTGCTATTCAATAAGATGAACTGTGACTATGTTTCAAAAGTACTTGATGTGTTCTGAAGTACTGCTATGAGTTCATGAAAGGCACTATCTGAATGCAAGTTTTTCTCCTTTTGTTGTATTTTAAGAACGCTGCTTTTATTGTGTATAACATCTCTACTGCCTGGACTCTACTGAAGCCAAATTGATTTTACTTTTGTTTTGATTTCTCCTTGACTTTATGATAAGCCTTAGCTGTATCTTTTCCTAAGAAGTTACAGCTTTAAAGAGAGACTGACAATATGGCAAAATGCAGGTGATTTGTCCCTTAAATCAATAAGGTACAATAACATTTGGGGAGGTGATGGCCTCATGGTATTATCGCTGGACTGTTAATCCAGAGACCCAGATAATATTCTGGGGAGCTGGGTTCAAATCCTGCCACAGCAGATGCAGGAAAAAATATCTGGAAATAAGAATCTAATGATGATCATGAATCCATTGTCGATTGTTGGGAAAAACCCATCTGGTTCACTAATGTCCTTTAGGGAAGGAAAGTGCCATCCTTACCTGGTCTGCCCTACATGTGACTCCAGACTCATAGCGATATGGTTAATTCTTCACAGCCCTCTGGGCAATTAGGGAGGGGCAATAAATGCTGCCCAGCCAGTGATGCCCTCATCCTGTTAATGGAAAAAAAGGATTGAATATCCAGTGTTATAGATTCAGTAAATGGTTACTGTAATAAACCCTCTCCTTCCCAGGTAGGCACTCACGCTTGAGGATGACTTGCTCCCATTCAGACAGAGTGGATTCTGAGATGGCTGAAAAGTCCCCCACACAGACTCTGTCATATGTGGGGCAGGTGGCGATTGAAGGGTTGAGGAGATATGTTGTTTGGAGGTGTTTCCATCCTGTTCAATCCCTTCACCTCTGCAAGTTCCCAGTGAAGTCTGTCAATGCATTTGTCGCCCTCCAGAATGAACTTTTCCCATTTTGATTGGTCACAAGAAAGGGGCTGTTCTGACTCAACAGAGTCTTCAGGGCTGCCTTGAGATTGGCTCTAAAACATTTCCACTGACCTCTGTGGCTGAATTCGGAGCAGAGCAGTTGCTTCAGAAGACTGGTGTCAAGTACATGAATGACATTAAGTCATTACTTAACAAAAAATACAAACACCTCAGATTTAGCAACTGAAAGGCATCGTAATTTTAAGCCTGGAATTTGCAACATCCTTGATCAAATCGAATTCGTCATTACTGACAGCTGATTGTTTTCTATGGGTAGAAAATAAAAGCTGGAAATATTTAGCAGGTCTAACAGTTCTTTGGAGAGAAAAACAGTGTTAAACAGGTGGAATTTGACTGAATGGGGGTCCATTATGGGACTGGATATAGAAGCTTACACGACGTGGCCACACAAGTGTAGTGGTCACTTATGCTGAAGCTGCAAGGCCCCCATATGGACAGAAAATGTTTCTGTCTACCAGGACCAGGCAGATATGTTCCAGTAATTTGAAGGGATGAAAGCATTAAGCAACAGTCTCAGAAAATAAGGCCCCAATTCATGGGGAAGCCACTTGGAAGTTTCCTTGTGCAAATTTATTAGTTTGGGAAGGGTCCATTCTGATACCAATGAGATGCCACCAAGAGGTGTAAAATGGTCGTTACTGAGCCAATTTGCTACTGTTGGGGAGAGATGTCAAAGTATCTCAAGTTTTGTGTTGAGCAGTGCAAACGATCTCTACTCAGAGCTTTTTTACCACATGCTTTGGAGAGGCTAGAGACTGCTCCGAATCTGGCTTTCACGGGTGGCCCAATTGCTCTTTTAATTACAGCTCAAACCAGAGGTCACTCGCCTTTCCCAATAAAGTACAGAATATCTATACATCCTGCGTAACAGTAGTTACATGCAGCATTAACATTGGTGAATGCTTGCCACATCCCCTTTGACCTTCACATTCAATCCTGTGAATGCACTATCAATGATGAACAACTTCATGGTCAGCCTTCAGTTCCTAGGATTTCATGATGTTTACCAGACATCATTATCATCAGGCCTTGGGATTTTATGATGTACCCCATTAATTTGCATTGCAGTGTTAATGGTTATGGTTTCTTTCAAGCATTTGCCAGACTTGCTTATCTCGAAGGACTAGTTTGAATTCTATTATTCATTGTATTCATTGCTTTCCTTATTAAATTCTGTTACTCATCTTATATTTCCTACTACCCTAATCATAGGAGGTACAAAAAGATGCTAATTCCTACTGATTGCTATAAAATTCATAATATCAGTTCTAATATCAGGTTAGTTACATATAAAGTTGCATAGTTACACTTAATGTTAGAATTCTTTGGACAATGAGTTGTGAGCAGCTTCCGTCCCACCTGACCATTGAATGTCAAACAAACATTGCCCCTATATCTTGTAGCTGCAATTATAAATCTTCCTATTCACGTGTTATCTGTAAGTGTGTTTTAAACAGGAGATTACTTCTAAGATGAAATTTACTATCCCTGCTCTAAGTATTTCTCAACTAACTCTTTTACTCAATGAGACGCCATCTATTTAAATTCCATTAATAAGACTGAAACTCAATCACTTTCCCAGCTTAAGAATCTTTTCTGAATTCCTAAGATTTTGCACAATATCTCTGTCCTTCTGACCTCCCCTTAATCCTTGGATGTAAGCATAATTATTGAGGTTGGGAATTTGCCATTGTTAATTTTCTCAAATTCAAGCTAGTGCCCCTTAGAGGTCATCTGCTTGCCTATTTGTCATTCAGTCTCTCTTGCCGATGGGATACAAACTTTGGACTGTCTGTATCCAAACATCTCTTATCAGACTGTATCTTACAGATATGTGCCACTGCGATTTTGTACAGTAATTCCTGTATTTTAATTTGTAAGATTATTTGTTCTTTCTCTTACCTTGGGTTTAACTTATTCTCAAAGCTGCCATTGTCCTAACTTATAATCTCACTTTAATTCTGAACTCAGCAAGTCAGTTCGGTTACTGCAGCTAAAAATCTTTTTCCGCAATATTTATGCCAACTAAAAATCCACAGGCAGCCATCTTGGGGCAGCTGCCCCAACAGCTGTTTTGTTTGGATGCCTGTTTCTGGTCGATGAGCAGCTGAGCTGCTGCCTTTAGTTCTAAGAGGTCTTTGTAAAATTCCAGGTAATATGTTTGCTGGAAGTTTGCTAGAACTCTGTTATTCTGTCTCTACAGATACTACCAGACCTGCTCAGTGCATTTGCAGCATTTTCTATTTTTTTTTAATTTCATACTTCTAACATCTGCAGTAGTTTGCTTTTGCACTGATTGGCAATTTTTATAGATTTCTCTCACTCAGTTTATGAAAAAAAAACACTGCTTTCTCTTAGTTACTTAATACAACTTCATAGAGGGAGAATTTAATTGACTTCCCCTTCACCAACTGTTTTTGTTTGAGCAAGTTATTTTTCTGTTTTGCAGCATAAACCCTTCAAGTTTGACATATTAGCAATAGATTCACACATATAATTTCTAATTCCACCAAGTGAGCCATTTAATTATAGGGCATCAGTTATTTGTTATGATTCTATACCAGTCCAACTAGTTTTATCGAGTTTATTCTGGCAACTGTTAAACCAGTTAAAGTTCTCTACCATAAGCAGTGAATGGTCCTACACAGTAATTAGTGACTAAACTAACAATTGCTTTGTCAATGTTCATTCAATACTTCAGTGATATCCTAAATTGACTTAAAATTCCCTGTTAACAAACGAAGATAAAAGGGTATTACTATATGAATGACAATCAATAGTAGTATCATATTAATATACCTTATCAACCACACTGAGATACCAAATGAATGCAGTTTGGTTTTACCAAAGATATTTTCACTTTTGAGGCCTAGCAAGAGCAGGAACTTACAAAGGCAAACTGATATCTAAGTGCTAGGTTAAAATCCCCATCCCTATTCCCTTAAAAATTGCCCCAGTTCTTCAGATCAGTGTAAATCCTCACTCATGCTGAGCCCTTATTTCTCATACCCAACCCCTCCAAATTCCCATGACTACCCCTTCATCCCACTCACGTGCAACATTCCCCAAGTGCTCCTTCACTCCCCTCAAACCCTTGAAGCCACATACCACCAAGCCCACTGAGACACGACATACTTTACAAAGAGAACTCACAAATCCTTTATATGACCTGGAAGTCTTTGTACAACTCATGAATCTGTCAAGATCAAAATGTTTTACTTGACTAAGAACTAGGAAAGAACATCATCCTCTTCACAAGCCCATAAATACTGATCAGGGATTTCAAAATTCTTCCCTATTGTTGGAATTAAGAACGTAGGAACTTGAAGCAGGACATCAGGCAGTAAGAACAGGCAATTCAGCCCCTCAAGGCTGATCTGTCACTTAATATGGTCATTGCTGATCTCATCCAGGCGTCAACTCCACTTTCTTGCCCCCCTTTCCAAGGTGGGCATTGGTACAGTAGGTAATGTTTGAGGTCATTGGAGCCTGTCCACTCCAGGCCAGCAGCATTGTATTCTGTGTGTACTTTTCGTCTTTACTCTTTTCTTCTTCCTCTTTGAGGCTGGAAGGTGTAGGCAGGACAGCAAGGACAGGGACACCTGGTGGTGGTAGGTCCAGAACCTGGGCTCTTGGCGGCGGCAGTGCCTGGACTGGGGTTTCCTGGCACCGGTAGGCCCAGATCCTGGACTTCTCCTGGCAGCAGTAAGCCTGGATCCTGGACTTCTCCTGGTAGCTGTAGGCCCAGAGCCAGGGCTCTTGGCAGTGGCAGTAGGGCCCAAGCCTGGACTCTTGATGGTGGTTGGCCTGGAACCTGATCTTTTGCCTTGTCCCAGTGTAGACACAGGGAGGGATTGTTTTTCATTCCTTAACTGTAGCTAGTTGTATTTAATAATCGATGTGATATATCAAAGTCATTGCAGCATTTCCTTGAAGAAGTGTTCTTTTTCAACAGGTTGAGAAGTTAGCTGTTTATATCCGTGGTGAGTTCTCTGTGTTGGTGGACTTGAAAAGGAACAGGCCTGGAGACCTTACAATGATACATTCTGTACTTTTTAAAGACTTAGGTGTTGCTGCTGTGCAGATCTTCACTCTAGGCATTCGAGACAATCAATCTCTTGGTTTCTGGGTGACCGATTCCAGTCAGGGATGTAGTGTAGATAGACTTAGGATGAGGACCTCTTCACTGTGGAGTGTTCCGTTCTCCTTCCAGATAATGCAATACGATATAATTCAAAACAGCACAGGAACAGGCCCTTTGGCCCACCAAGACTGTACCAATTCCTATCCCTATTTAAACCGGCTATTAAATTGCCCATACACACTTTCCATCCCTCTGTTCGCCTCCTCTTCATGTGTCTATCATGATATGCCTTAAACATTACCAACGTGCCTGCTTCCGCCATCTCCGCTGACAGTGTGTTCTAGGCACCCACCAGCCTCTATGTAAGAATTTTCCCCGGACTACTCCCCTAAACTTTTCCCCTCACACCTTTAATCTGTGCCCTCTTGTAGTTGACCTTTTCACTCTAGGAAAAAGCCTCTGACTATCCACCCTGTCTATGCCTCTCGGTTTTATAGACCTCTATCAAATCACCTCGCAGCCTCCATCTTTCCAATGAAAACAAAATGAGTTTATCCAACCTGTTCCCATAACTAAAATCCTCCAGACCAGGCAGCATCCTGGTAAATCTTCTCTGCACCGTCTCCAAAGCAGCCGTGTCCTTCTAGTAGCTTGGCAACCAGAACTGCACATAATATTCCAAATGTGTCCAAATGAAAGTTTTGTACAGCTGTAACATAACTTGTCAACTTTTGTATTCAATGCTCCAGCTGATGAAGGCAAGCATATTACAATGTGGCGGTTTTTTTGGAATCCAGAGGATTGGGAGTCAGTTGGGCTCACAACTGCCATTTGTTGCACCCTATCAGTATCCAATTTAAAAGAAAAGTTCATTCTGCATGATTCCAGACCTATTACAATTCATTATTAGAATGTTACAGCTGGGACATACCTGCACTGGGCATGACAATTGGATTTGATTCAACTTGTCATGTTAAGGGTACTCAGCGACATGACTGTGCAGTTCCATTGAACAATATTATGGACCGGACCAGACCAGCCCCCCTCAAATATATATTAAGAAGGTAGCCTAGACCCTAACGTTTTCTTACTTTAAATGTAAATGTCAGTTACTGTGTTCCAGATGCAATTTGATTGGTCAATTTACTCAACATTAAGCAAAACACAATTTATTGAAACAATATTGTTTAAATACAACGAAAGAAATAAGAACTTGGAATGCCTTAATTCTATTAGAAAATCTAACAGAGTAGTAGATACAGTAATTATTACTAATTAACCATTCCAACATTGGAAGATCCCATAAACACACCCATTGGCAAAAAAGGCAAATTCAGAAAAACAGATTGCCTCACATGCAATCCTATCAGCAAGAAAGAGATACATGCAGCAGGTCCCCAGAGAGAGTGTAGCAGCTGGGAGAGATTCACTGCCTTTCAACCCTGCTAAGACCCTAGCAATAGCCATCGAAAGCTAACTAAAATTCTGGATCTATGAGAGTTTGGCCACGCCCACTCAGGCTGCTTCTATTGTTCCAACTTTAAAAGATAAACACCAAAGCTTCACAAGTTGTTTATCTTCTCAGAGACTGATTGGAACTTGTTCCCCAATCTCTCTCTAAAAGATACCAGGACAAAACATGACTCTTAAAATTACAACATCATCACAACATAGAACACAGAAGTATACAGCACAGGAACATGATACCAAATTAAACTTATTCCTTATGCCTGCCCTTGGTCAATATCCTTCCATTCCTTGCATATTCATGTGCTTATCTAAAAGTCCCTTACATTCCCCTATTGTATTTGTCTCCACCACCATCCCAGGCATATGTTTCCATATGGAGATAGCAGGAACTGCCAATGATGGAGAATCTGAGACAACAAGGTGGAAAGCTGGAGGAACACAGCAGGCCAAGCAGCAACAGAGGAGCAGGAAAGCTGATGTTTTGGGTCTAGACCCTTCCTCAGAAATGGGGGAGGGGAAGGGGATTCTGAAATAAATAGGGAGAAAGGGGGAGGCAGTTGGAATATGGATAAAGGAGAAGATAGGTGGAGAAGAGACAGACAGGTCAAGGAGGCAGGGTTGGAGCCAGTAAAGGTGAGTTAGAGAGGGGATAGGTCGGTCCAGGGAGGATGGACAGGTCAAGGATTTTCTGAAGAAGGGTCTAGGCCCAAAACGTCACCTTCCTGCTCCTCTGATGCTGCTTGGCCTGCTGTGTTCATCCAGCTCTACACCTTGTTATCTCAAGGAGGTGGGATGAGGCTAGTATGTAGGAGATGGGGATGGGGCTTGAGGTGAGAGGAGTGGATAGGTGGGAGGACAGGTTAGGGAGGTGGGGACAAGCTGGGCTGGTTTTGGGATGTGGTCGGGAGAGGGGAGATTTTGAAGCTTGTGAAACCCACATTGATACCACTGGGCTGCAGGATTCCCAAGCGAAATATGAGATGCGGTTCCTGCAACCTTCGGGTGGCATCGTTTTGGCACTGCAGGAGGCCCAGGATGGTCATGTTGTTCAAGGAGTGGGAGGAGGAGTTGAAATGGTTCGTGACTGGGAGGTGCAGTTGTTTGTTGCGAACTGATCATAAGTTACAGGGATTGGGATTGTTCCAAGCAGTCTAAGAGAAGGTAAACAACTTGTGAAGCCATGGTGTTTATTTTTTAAAGTTGGAACAATAGAAGCAGCCTGAGTGGGCGTGGTCAAACTCTCATAGATCCAGAATTTTAGTTAGCTTTCGACAGCTATTGCTAGGGTCTTAGCAGGGTTGAAAGGCAGTGAATCTCTCCCAGCTGCTACACTCTCTCTGGGGACCTGCTGCATGTATCTCTTTCTTGCTGATAGGTTTGCATGTGAGGCAATCTGTTTTTCTGAATTTGCCTTTTTTGCCAATGGGTGTGTTTATGGGATCTTCCAATGTTGGAATGGTTAATTAGTAATAATTACTGATCAAGGGTTACAGGGAGAAGGCAGGAGAATGGGGTTGAGAAGCATATCAGCCATGATTGAATGGTGGAGCAGGCCTAATGAATCGAATGGCCTAATTCTGCTCCATATTTTATGGTCTTATGGTCTAATCGGTGATAAGCAACAGTTTACTTAAAGATCTTAAGTGCTTTAAAAGTTACAACTCCAGCAGAATGATAGGAAAAATAAATCCATTTACAAGAACATCAAAGAATACATGTCTGCTGTGCAAAGCAGCAAATTGATTATTAAAAGGTTCAACATTGCTGTTGTATGCTGAAGGCTCATGCTTTGAGTGTTTATGTCTGAATTCAAAACTCCTGATGACACTTTGGGATTTATGTCAGGATTGCATTAGAGTGTTTCTACCCATTAGATTCATTTTATTTGATCCCAGCAATTCCAGACAGAAAAAAAATGGCAATTTTAACCACAGCCAACTCAAACAGAGTTTAAAGACAACACTATAATTTGTGTTTGTACTAGTCATAATTTCTTTAGTTGTTATTTCCTGTCTGCCTAATTGGTATATGTTCCCATAGTGGCGTAGAAATATAGAACACAAGATGCTGTAAGGTAGAAGTAGATGGAAGTTATTTTGTTTGAAGGTTAATACAATAATTTGCTGTACAGAGTGCACTGTCTGCTTCTGGTTGGTTCCAATTCTCTTTCTCTTGGTTCCACATCAGTGGTCAAGTTTCCTGCATTCAATCTCCTGTTCTTTTCGATCACATTTCCATCTTTCTGGGGTTCTTGGTCTCCTGCTCAAGATCTGTGTACAACTGACCAGTCAGAATGCATTCAAGAGCCATGTATTACTCTCTGTGGGAGTCTCAGTGAAAAGCAAAGTGTTTTTTTTTATTATTCACTCATGGGATGCAGGCATCCCTGGCTGTGCCAAACTTTTTGGTCCATCACTGGTTGCCGTGATGGTGAGCTGCCTTCTTGAACTGCTGCAGCCCACATGCCGTGGGTAGGCCCACAATGCCCTTAAGGAGAGAATTCCAGGATTTTGACCCTGCGACAGTGAAGGAATGAGAATATATTCTCAAAACAAACATAGAAAATGCTGGAGAAACTCAACAGGTCTGGCAGCTTCAGTGGAGAGAGAAAAAGAGTTAATGTTTTGACTCCAATATGACATTTCTTCAGAATTGAAAAGTGTTAGGAAATGTTGTTTGCTACATTTTGGAGAAGCAGCAGAGAAACAAGAGAGCAGATGGTGGAAAGGCCCAGTACAATAGACAAAGGGATTGTTAATAGTGGAGAAAGAACAATAAAAGATTTAAAATGAGTGTGAATTATCATGTAAAAGGGAGAGATTGTTTATTAACAAACAAAAAAAAGGCTGTGGAGGGGTGTGCGAGTTGTAGGGAAGAGAGAATGAAGAACGGACATAATGCAGTCAGTTTCTGAAGTTACGGATATCAATGTTGAGACATCAAGGCTGCAAGTTGCCTGAGCAGAAAATGAGATATTGTTCCTTCAGCTTGAGTATGCTTTGCTGGAAAATTACAGCAGACCCAGGTCAGAAATATGAGCATGAGACCTGGGGGTTTATTGAAATGGCAAGCCACTGGGAGGTCAAAGCGGAGGCATTCTGCAAAGCGGGCATCCAATCTGTGTTTGGTCTTGCCAAAGTAAAGGAGCAGTGCAATGTATTATGAGCAACAAATACAGCAAACTAGACTGAAAGAAGTGCAAGTAGAACTCTGCTTCACCTCTCCTTGCACATGGAGGAGTGAGGAGGCGAATGGGCAAGTGATACACCTTCTACGGTTGCAATGGAAGGTGCCGTATGGGAGTCAGGAAGTGTTAGGAGTGATGGAGGAGTGGCCCAAGATATCATGGAGGGAATGGTCCCTGTGAGATGCTAACAGTGGAGGGAAGGGGCAGATATGTTTAGTGATGGCACCCTGTTGGAGATGGTAGAAGTGGTGGAGGATGGAAATAGGACACGGGGAGCCCTATCATTGTCTTGGGAAGGAGAAAAGGGGTGAGAACAGAAATGTGGGAAATGGGTCAGAAATTGTGCTATATTTCCAAAACAGGATGGTAAGTGGCTTGGAGGGGAACATGCAGGTGGTGTCGTTTCCATGTATCTGCTGCCCTTGCCCTTTTAAATAGAAGTGGTCATAAATTCAGAAGGTACTATCTGGGGAGCTTTGGTGAAGTTCTGCAGTACATCTTGTAGATAGTACACACTGCTGCTACTGAGAGACGGTGGTGGAGGCAGTGAATGTTTGTGGATGTGGTGCCAGTCAAGCGGGCCACTTTGTCCTGGATGGTGTCAAGCTTTTTGAGTGTTGTTGGAGCTGCACCCATCCAGGTAAGTGGGAAATATTCCACTACATTCCTGACTTGTGCCTTGTAAACGGTGGGCAGATTTTGGGAAGTCAGTAAATGAGTTACTCACTGCAGGATTCTAAGGCTCTGACCTGCTCTTGTAGCCAATATATTTATTTGGCAAGTCCAGTTCAGTTTCTAGTCCTTGGTAACCTCAGGATATTGTTAGTGGATAATGCACTTATTGTAATGCCATTGAATACCAAGAGGCAGTCATTTTTGTGTGATGCAAGAATTACTTTCCACTTTTCAGCCCAAAACTGGATATTGTCTAGGTCCTACTGCATTTGGACAGACGCTGCATCTGTGTCTGAGGATTCATAAATATTGTGCAGTCATTGGCGAACATTCCGACCTCTGATTCTATGATGGAAGGGATGGTTTGATGGAGCAACTGAAGGTAGTTGGGCCTAAGGCGCTACCCCTGACGAACTGGAGAGATGTCCTGGACCTGACATGACTGACTTCCAAAAGCATACCCATCTTGCGATCAGCAGAGACAGCAGCTCCCCCTACCCCCACATCCAGTCCTGAAACATTGACTTCTCCTCCTCCAGATGCTACCTGACTTGCTGTGTTTTTCAAGCTTCCTGTTTGTCTGCCTTGGATTCCAGCATCTGCAGTTTTTTTTTCATTTCTAGCAGAGAGTTTCTCCCTGATTCTCATTGACTCCCAGTTTTGTTAGGGTTCCTTGATGCCATTTGTGGTCAAATGCAGCCTTCTACTTGTCAAGGTGAATCTTTCTCACCTCATCCCCTGGTGTTCAACTCATTTATCTATGTTTGAACCAAAGCTGTAATGAGGTCAGATACTGGGTGGCTCTGGCATCACTGAGCAGGTTATTGCTGAGCAGTTGCTGCTTGATAGTGCTATTGATGACACCTTCCATCACTTTGCTGATGATCGAGAGTAGACTGATGGGGCGGTAATTGGCCAGATTGGATTTGTCCTGCCTTTTGTGGGCAGAACATACCTGGGCAATTTCCCACACTGCTGAGCAAATGTTGGTGTTGTAGCTATTCTGGAACAGCTTGGCGAAGGGAGCGGCAAGTTCTGGAGTATGAATCTTCAGTACTATTGCCGGAACCTACTGCTGTTTTAAAGGTGAGAAATAGTATGTCTTTCAAGCTAGTGGGATTGGGTTTATCTGGAAAGTAAAGTGGTACATAATACTACAGGATGGCTGTTACTTGAATATGAAGGAGAACGCTCATCCCATTTGTTAGCAAATCTATGTTATTTCTTCCATAGCATCAGCAAGTGCACTTCACAAACATTTTGAGTCTTCCTGAGGTTGTAAAGATGCAATATATATGCATATTCCATGCTTCTACATGTTTTGTTCACTGCAAGTTGAAAAGAACCTTTGGAAGTCAGGAAAGTTAACTGTCATAGCATGTCTGCATGATACAGTGAACAGACTTATTGACACTTGGTAGAGTATTAACAGAGAAAACAAATTTATTCACAGTGCAAAGAGTCAAAGTACTTTCATTGATTGATTGTTCTTGCCAGAGTGCAGGTAGCCTGCTGAGTTTCTTTCTAAATACTGAATCTATGGCTTCATAATAATGGAAGTCTTTGCTGTAATTAGACTGTAGTTCCATCATTAAATTGAGCAAATGAAATAAAACTGATCAGCTTCACAATAATGGTGGTTTTTTTTTCTTAAATTGTGAAGGGAAAGTTTCAAATAATTTAATTTGTTAACAGAAATAGACAATTAGCATCATAAATGCTAAATATACAGAAAACAATTACAGTTTACAGTCGAGAGCTTAGAGTATAGCAATGATACTTAACTCTAGAATGTACAGTGATTGTGGTCCTTGATATTTTCTGCTGTAGCTACAACATGCAACTTTCTCCTTCTGTAACCATGGTTATTTTAATGGGAAAAAAAGGCCCTGTTTGTTCTATAAATGAGGTGATGCTGTGTCATGCCATTGGGAGTACAACTTGCGTGCAAGGTCATGCCCATGCTTTCAATTCGGACCAAAATATTCATTTGTGTTGTGACAATTTGAGACATAACAAATGGAAGTCAAGATTTCCTTTCCTTCAACTTCCCTCTGCTCCCCAATTTCTACCAAGGAAAGATGCAAAGCCAGCAGATAATTCATCCTGTATTATTTCAACCCCTCCTCTTCCACATCTGACAATCCTGAGAGGGCACAGACATTCCTAGTTTGAGTACTGATGGGCATAACTAGAAAAGATAAGATAAGCTTCCCTTGTCTACCTATTTGGCCTACCTTGTTCATCTTTATCATGGATGCCATTGATCATTTCTGCCTGGAGATTTTGATAGTTTTTTTACGATAATAAGGTTACAATATCATCCAACCCTGTTCCTGCTTCTGCCCATCTATTAATGCTCCTCCATGACAAATCACTTAAAGCTTCAATTGTACTCTGCTGGCAGCTCTCCATGCCCTCATTCGTTGGTCTTTTAAGCCAAACCACTTAATCCACTATTTACTGTCCATCCTCCAGGATTTGGAATTCCTTCCATCTCCACCTTCTTAGTTTCCTTTTAAAAATATATCTAAATTCACCACAGAAGCTCTTTATCATTCCCCCACTGCATTGATTTGCCTATACCTCTACAAAAAGTCGAGATGTTTTTCTATGTTAAACATGCATCAGAAGCGCAAGTTGTGCTGATTATCACTCTGAACTGAAAATAAAGGTTAAATCACAGACCAAAAGGTCTGTTTCCATGTTGTATGACTCTATGACTCTATATTCACAGTATCTCTCCATAATTCCTTCTTATATGTATCTAGGTGCCTACATAGATGCTTGGCTTTGAATGGACTGTTCATCAACACCTCATTTAATATCACCAGTGATTTCTCAAAATTGCCCAAACATTCTGAGAACCCAGACAGTTCAGGTCCATTCTGAATGGCATCAACGTAACCTCTTCAACTAACAGCAGCTGTTTCTTCCTCAGCCAAGTGTTTAACCTCCTCCGTGTTTAGTCAATGCTGTTCACCTGTTCTGGTGTATTGATCAAGGGTTAAATGCTGAGGGTAATGTTTGGAGATTTCCCTGCTCTTCTTTCAAAATGTGTCATGAAATCTAGTGCCTCCATCCAAATGGGGAGATAAGGCCTGAGCTATATTTTCTATCCAAACCCTTGTTATATAGAACGCTACCCAGCAGTGCTAACCACTGAGCCACTCTACAGCCTTATGGTTCTATGAACTTCTTTGGTTCATTCAAAGTTAATGTCTTAAAACAATGAAGGCAAGGATCTACACATGCCTTACATAGAGGAATTAACAGCTGAAGTGCTTAATCACTGGAAATTTAGTGAAATTTTGGCCTTTTTCTCAAGGGGCTGGAGTACAAATGGGTGTGAGTTATGCCGTAGCTGAACAGAGGCTTGCTGAGGTGCCATCTTATTGTATTCCCTTCTAATGTGGGCATTATAACTGAAGAACAGTTTATTTTCTTTGAAGGGATGCAGAATGATACAAGGACTGAATGACTATAAGACCGTAAGACATAGGAGCAGAAATTAGGCCATTCATCCCATCAAGTCTGATCTGATATTCAATCATGGCTGATAAGTTTCTCAACCCCATTCTCTCGCTTTCTCCCCATAACCCTAGATCCTCTTGACAATCAAGAACTGATCTACCTCCGTCCTGTATGTACTCAATGACGTGGCCTCCCCAGCTTTCTGTGGCAGTGAATTCCATAGATTCACCACTCTCTGGCTGAAGAAGCTTCTCCTTATCTCCGATTCTTGGATAGGCACATGGATGATAGTAAAATGAAGGGTATGCAGGGTAGTTTGATCTTAGAGTCGGATAATAGGTCGGCACAACATCGTGGGCCGAAGGGCCTGTACTGTTCTGTGTTCTAAAAGGTCTTCCCTTTACTCTAAGGCTGTGCCCTCAAGTCCCGGTCTCTCCTGTCAATGGAATCATTTCCCCAACATCCACTCCGCCCAGGACACTCAATATTCTGTAAGTTTCAATTCAATCCCCCCTCATCCTTCTAAACTCCATCAAGTATAGACCCAGAGTCCTCAATGGTTTGGATTATGAGAACAGTTTGCATAAACTTGGCTGTTATTCACTTGAGCTTAGAAGATCGAGTGTTGATATAGTCCCAGAAGTTAAAACGAAAGTAGAAAAAAAGGATTCTACGATGTTGACAGAGAGAAATTATTTCCTCCAGCAAGGAAGCGTAATCTTAGATTATTCAGGATACTTTCTTTCACATAAGGGGAACAGAAAGAAACTCTCTCTTTAAAGGCTGTAGACGCTCGGTCATTTGGAAACTTTCAGAAATATGGTGAATAATGTCTTGTGGGGTAAGATGTTGAGGGATATGAATCAACGATAGTTAAGTAGAGTTGACATTCAGATCAGAAATGATTTAATCAAATGGAGGAACTGAATGGCTGAGAAGCTGTTCCATTATTTTTCTGATACACATATTGA
Organism: Rhincodon typus; assembly: GCF_021869965.1. NCBI lineage: Eukaryota > Metazoa > Chordata > Chondrichthyes > Orectolobiformes > Rhincodontidae > Rhincodon > Rhincodon typus. The sequence goes on from NC_063338.1 coordinate 86,842,943, forward strand.
AGTGATTTAGAATGACAAATATAACTAACAATTATAGGCTCCATTAATGTGGAATAATTACAAAAGTAGAGAGAAACTAAATGAAAATTCAGAATGTCAAGACACTGAGATTAAATTGATTAATTTGCTCCCACAGACATCTTTAATAAGCCTGGCAATATTTGTACCTGCACACATTTTTATCTTGTGCATGTATACGCTAAAAAGCCACCACACATGATGTTGATTTATTTTGACAAGTTTATTTAAATATAATGAAGTTATTTGTTTTAGATCCGAGTCATTTAAATATTTCTTCTGGGTTCCATAAAACTCAAATATTTAGTTGAATTGAACAACTGAAAGTGTGAAAGTGGATGGTGTGATTCTGCGTAAATTAATTCATGAAGCATTGACAGTGAGTGTGCACAGTGAAATCACGTTTTGTGATGTATTGAGAGACAGGGTTTTAATTTCTTATGTCCAAATCGGATCACCTTGTCAAGTTCTATACACCCCTGGCTGTTCTATTTTTTGTACACACCTTAGAGTGAGGAACTGCTTTGATCTTGCTTTGTGGTGCTGCAGAAATTATAGAAGTAGAAGCAGCAGTTTGCTTTTACCTTTTGATTTTCACATCAGAAGATATCTCCTAACACTTCACAGATTTGAACTGGGCATCAAAAGGAAGAAAGCAAATGTATTTATTTGAGTTAAAAACTACTTGAAGAGACAAGTGTTTAATAGTGTTTTGAAAGCCAGGAAAAGGATGGAGGGGGGATAGCTATTGGAAAGGAGCTCCCAACAACTACAACTTGCATTTATATACCATCATGACATGTTAAATGCCACAGATGCTGACAGGAGTGTTACCAAGATTTTATTCCAAGTCACTTGGTTCGAGACATAAGTTTAGTAGATGTTGGAAAGGAGGAGACAGATGTAGAAAGATGGAGAGGTTTAGTGCGGGAATTCCGGAGCTGAGGGTCCACTGAGCTGAATTTATGGCCACCAGTGGAGGAAATCAGGGATGCATGAGGTGGTTGAATTGGAGGACAATGCTTTTGGATGACAGAACGTAGTGACTTAAGGAACAGCTGAAAATAGTCGACTGAGTTGCACCCAAGTGAGGAATAAACCTGTATCAGACAAACAAAGCATGTCAACAGAAGTAGAGGGTCAAAGAGTAGAGTGAGACAATTGTGAGGATAATCAGGCTGGTGTATAATATGGATTTTCAAATAATATTTGACAAAGTACCCCATAATAGACTTGTTAGAAAAATTGATGCTTATGGAATTAAAGGGCCTTTGGTAGAATGCATCTATAATTGGCCAAAAGACAGAGAACAGGGAGTAATGGGTAAGCAGGTGGTTTTCTGGCTGTAGACTTTTGTTGAGGAATCATCTGTGGAAACATTTGTTTTTTAAACTATTCCAATGGCTTAGATCAGGCATCGTATCAAAGTCTGCAGATAATTTGAAACTTAAAAAGGTAGTAAAACATGAAAATAATAACAATGTTCAGGAGAATGTTGACAGGCAGGTGAAATGAACAGTGGTATGGCAGCTGAGGTGTACAAAGTATCACACTTTAGAAAGGATGTCAAGGACATTGAGGGGTTTCAGCGAAGATTTGCTAGTTTGATAGCAGAGATGAGGGATGTTCAGATTTGTGGACAGACCGAAAAAAACTGAGTTGTTCTGCTCAGATCAGAGAAGATTAAGAGGCAATTTGCTAGAAGTGCTCAAAATTACTTGCAATAAAGAGCGAAAAACTTTCTAGTGACAGAGCTAAAAGACTAAGATTTGGTGATTGGCAAAAGAACTGAATGTATTTTGCACACTGAAATACTATTAGCTAGAATTAGCTGAAACTGTGGTGGAACTGGAATCAGTAAAAGGAATTGGGTACTTGAAGGGCAAAAACTTTCAGGGTCATGGGAAAAGAACAAGGAAGTTGGGACTAATTGCATAATGGTAATACTGAGTTCTTAAAATGCGGGGGCAAACTAGGTTTTGGACTAAGAACCTAAAAGATATTAGTATAGTTTGGTGTTTATTGGTCGGCATAGACATGGTAGGATGAAGGGCCTGTTTTTATGCTGTATCATTCTATGAATCTAATATCACATGCTCAATGGACTAAATGGCCTCCTACTGTGCTGTTTCGTTTTCTAATTCCATAAGTTATAGAAACACACTGAGCCAGTGGCACTTTTGAAAGCTAATGTGGTGGAAGTGAAGAGGTTTGAACAGAGAAAAACACATCAGAAGATACCTCCTAACACTTCACAGATTTGAATTGGGCATCAAAAAGGAAGAAAGCAAATGTATTTAATTTTGTTAAGAGTATTTGAAGAGAGAAGAGTTTAATAGTCTTTTGAAAATGAAGAGAAGGATGGAGGGGTGATAGCTATTGGAAAGGAGCTCCCAACAACAAAGAACACACTCATTGGAATTTGATTGAGTAACAGCTCCTTCATGTGAGAACATGGAGATGAGCTAGAAGAGCATTAGGCAAATCCAATTTTGAGGTAAAGTAGACCTAGATTATTATCTGTACGATTGTGGCGAATGAGAGCACATTTGGAAGAAAATTGCCATTCAAAGAACAGATCTAGGTAGGAATACAACTCAACATTAGTGAGTCTAAATGTCCAGGTACATGGCCAAGGACAGATATTAGAAGTGGCTAAAATGGTCAACTACATCATGAAAATGAGAAAAGTTAAGAGGGTTGATCAGAGGTAAATAAACCAGACCCCCAGTCACCAACGATGCCATTGACAAACATATTGGTGAGGGTATATCTGAATGCAGAATCTCATACTGGGATCACAAGACAGACAAATATATAGTTGGAAAATGATGCATTCAAAGCTTTTAATGATCAACACATTATAAGGAATGGATCATTGTGGAGGATTGCTGAATTGAACATTTTTCTTGATATAGGGAAGATGGCTTAAATTTTGGAGTAGGTAGAGATAATGCTGGAGGGGAGAGCTTGTGATGTTGGAATGCAATAGGTTGTTAAGGTTAAGACCCGGGAGCAGAGTAGGGTCAGGGAGGAGTGCAGACAACATGAGTTTCATGAGAGTCAGAGGAGATAAATGCAAAACTTGGAAATAAAAAATGGAGTAAAGGAGAAGTAAGAAAAAATAATGAGTGGGGAATTCAAGATTAGGAAAGGAAAGGAAGCTGAATGATGGTCACTCCTACCTGGATATGACTTCAATCATACATAATATAGTTCAGTTTCAATAGCCTCAGAGCAACAAGAAACAGTCAATAAATACTATCTTACCAGTGTTAACCACATCCTAAGGGTATTATTTGTAAATAGTTTTGTTTACTGGATTATATGTGGTGTGGATAGGGTTAACAGTCAGAATCTTTTTCCCAGAGTTGAAATGTCTAATACTAGAAGGCATGTATTTAAGGTAAGAGAGGGCAAGTTCAAAGGAGATGTGAGAGGCAGATTTTTCACACTGGGAGTGGTAGGTTCCTGGAATGCGCTGCCAGAGGTGGTGGTGGAGGCAGATGCGATAGGGGCATTTAAGGGTCTTTTAGGTAAGCATATGACTAAGAAAGGAGTGGAACGGTATAGACCATGGGCAGGCAGAATGCATTAGTTTAACTTGGTGTCATGTTTGGCACAACTTCATGGGCCAAAGGGCCTAAACCATTGCTGTACTGTTCTATGTTTTATGTTTTATCATTATTGCAGCAATTTTAACATAAAAGTCTACTAACTTAGAGCATATAGCCACAATTGTGCAGCCATGATGGGGTAGAGCTTTCTTTTAAGTTTGATACATCCAGATGCAGGTATATTTCTAAGTGTGTATTGTTTGAATTATTCATGCCCACAAGTGTAACAGAAACCAATTGAATCACTCATTTTTTTTCCAGAAAACACATGCATAACAACCAGTTCCTCATCAAGTTCACCCAGGGTCTCAGGTGATAGGAAAATTAGTCACAGTAGAATTGCCAATGCTTTTGGAGATGTAAAAACCTAGTATACCTGTTGGTGAGAGTAAAGACTTTAACACAGTATAATTTCCCAGGAAGCTTCATGGAAAGATTATGAAGCAAAATCTGATGTGTGGGTATTAAAACTAAATGTTTCTTCAAAAAGTAGGTTTTACAAAAACAAGGCAAGACTGCTGAAGAGGTTTAAGGAGTGAATTTCACATTTAAGAGTGAAAACATTGATAGTCCAACCACATTTGGAAGAGGGTCAGAGAAGGAGAAAGGATTTTTACTGCATTTGTTCATGGAACTTGGGCATTGTAGGGTAGGCCAGCATTTATTACCCACCGCTACTTACTTTTAGGAGTCAACCACATTGCTGTGGGTCTGAATCCATGTGTAGGCCAAACCAGGTAAGGACAGCAGATTCACTTCCCTAAAGGATATAACTGAAGACCAGAATTGGGGGAATGCAGAATTTTCCGTTGGTTTGCTGAACAAGCCGAGCTAAATGACCTCAATCGCTGTTACTGTTGATTGCTCTTTAATGTTATGTGACCCAAAATATTTGTAGCATTATATGTTCAGAGACAAATGGAAATTTTGAAGCAGTGCTGAAGTAGATTTTGGTTTGGTACCGTCTCAGTAGGGCCATTTAAGCATATTGCTTCAGAATAGCCTTTGGTTTGCAAACTTCTGGCAATAGTACAAGTGAAATACATGAACAGGTTTGCTTTACATCATTATGCTTTATAGCACAGAGGTTTGCTATTGATTTGAACACTTTTAAATCTTGATTCCTTGCCAGAGCATTTTTTTTTAATCTCTTCTTCATCATGAGTGAACAATGTAGTAATCTCTTTATCCATTCTCTTGTCTATCAAAGCTCAGCTTTGGAGGGATCCCAGTTCCAGGCAAATCAGTGACTTTCCTGAGGAAGAACTTTCATGGCTGCATTGAGAATCTCTATTACAATGGAGTGAATATTATTGACCTGGCAAAGAGACGCAAACCTCAGATACACATTGTGGTAAGCTATTTGTTCAATGCAGAACTGAGAAACTTTTTAACTGTGACATTCAATTAAAATTTAAAAGTATGGCCAACAGAGCTCGTTATAGTGAAACCAGATATAGCTGGATGTTTAATTGATCGAGTTTGGTGAAAAATGGATGCATTTTATTTTGTATAATCCCAATTAGCTAATTCCTAGAAATACAACATTATTGAGTCTTTATACTTAGCCACTCTATTAATGCTTGGGAAAAGCTGAGTTGTTCTAGGATAATGATCTTAGTGTGCTCCTGAAAGACAAAATAAAAATCACTGAGATTGTGTCCGTCTTGTTGTTCAATGGTATTACCATTGCTAAATTCTCCACTGTCAATTTACTGGGGTTTACCATTGACGAGAAAGCTATTGAGACCTACCACATAAATGTAAGGGCAGATCAAAGACTGGGAATTCTTGGGTCAGTAAACTACTTCCTAAACCCCTAAAAACTGTTCAGCATCTACGGCTAGGTCAGGAGTGTGGTGGAATGCTCCCCACTTGCCTGGATGAGTGCAGCTCCAACAACGCTCAAGAAACTCAACACCATCCAGGACAAAGCAGTCCACTTGGCTGGTGTTCTGCCCACGACCTTATTAAATTTTACTGCTGGGCATAGTGACAGCAGTCTCTAACATTTGCAAGAAGCACTGCACAGCTTGTCAAGGCTCCTTTGACAGCACCTTCCAAAGCTGCGATCTCTTCGACCGAGAAGGACGAGGACATGGGAACACCATCTCCAAGCCACACACCATCCTGACCACATTAGTGTTCGTTCAGTGTTGCTTGATCTAAAAACTTGGAACTCCATGGAAAAGTATGTCTCCTGCAGTTGGAGTGTTTTTGGCAACACTTTATTGAAAATCTTGAACTCCATGCTAGAGCTGAGTTGGAAGAGCTTGATGATAGCTGAAGTGGGAAACAATTTTCACTCCCTGACGCTCTGTTGAACACAAAATGGGGAAAAAGCAATTAACCCTTAACTGCACTTAAGTAGCAGGGCAAGCCATTCAAACTGAAGCAAATGACGTACTCGAGCAGCTCCAAATGACAGCCTTGTGTCAACATTTATGAGCTATTAGGGATGGGCAATGAATTCTGGCTTTGTCAGTAATGACCACATCCTAAGATTATTGTTTTTGATATAAATAGTTAACTTGATTATGACTATGTCAGGGATATATCAATCATCTATACATCATGGCAGAAGAACAAAGGCAATGCTAAATGCATGCATCTTCTTTCTAGCTGGTCTATTCACTGTGTGTAACTAATTCATGAATTTTGCGTGCTAATAAGTGACATCTGAATTTATCCAACTTCATAATCTTGACCAATGCCAATATTAATCACTCCACTATTGACCTTATGTGCTATGCGCTTGTAAGGTGCCCAGAGCCCAAGATGTGGAATTCTCATTCTAAAGTTCACCACTTCTCTCTTGCCACATTTCACAGTGCTCCTAATGATCTATCTCTTTGACTAAGCTTATGGCACTCTCCTATCATCTTTAAATGTGGCTCAGTGTGAAATTTGATAACACTGCTGTGAAATGCCATGGGATGTTTTTTACCACTTTAAATGCATTACATAAATTCAGATTGTATTTCCACATCTGTGAAGAGTAAGTCTGTTGCAATTGTTCATTCTGTAAATGATTGTCACCATTAATCCGTCATTTGCTTGTTAAGCCTTGCACACTTTACTTCTGTATCAGTTTTATTTTCTTTTCACTCCCATGTCTTTAGATAGTACCTACCATGATTGATGACCAGATATCAGTCACCAAAGATTTCAGCAACACATGATCGCGTGCTGTAACAGAATTTAATTATTATGATTGATCACCCATTAAAATGTTAATCAGCTATGTTTGATTTTGTGACTGTTAGTTATATTTGTCATGAACGGTTGCCATGCTATGTTGCATAAATTATATTATTCCACTTCCATGCTGAATGTGCACTTTGTAAGTGTCACATTATCAGTGTGCTGCCAAGAATTTTGTACTCCTGCTGAGGTCACTGAGCAGTTTGGGATTATGGGCATATCCATCACAGATTTAGGTATGCCCATGACACATTAAAAGTCTTTCATGAATTTGAATATATGCTGCAGATATTTTGACAACAATCTTATGACCCAAAGCAATCTGTCACATTCTGATGCATTCTGAAATTTATCAAACTGGTGTGATAACCTTGAATGCAAACTGGTCGTAATGCAGACTAATCCACATGACTCCTGACCAGGCAGTTTCTGAATTGGTGTGTGCTAACAAGGAAGCCTGGAAAATGGACATTTCTGCATAAAAATAGAAGAGCAGCTGGATGTCCTTGATGAAACAAATTTATACCAGTTACTTCGAGTGGCCAGTTCAAGAGGACAGATGGAATCAGGACTGGAAAGCTCATGGACCCATGAATGGTGTGGGAATTCACAGAGCAAAAACATGAGAAGAAGATCACATTGAATCTTTTAGTGGTGCTTTATTATTCCAACAAGATCCCGTTTCACTAGGAAATGCTAAATTGATCATTACCTTCTTGCAAATCATAATGGACTGCAAATGCACAGGCCTAGAATTTTAAGGCATCCAACATGATAGGTAGGAAGAGCATGCTCAGAATAAGACAGAAATGTATTACCCGACAGATTAGTAAAGGGTGGAAAAATAGTTCTGTAGGGTCATTGCCAAAACTAGGAGTGAGGTATGAGGGATATGTAAATAAGATGCCCTTTACAAGTTCAAATCCCTTGTTGAAGATTACGTCCCCAGAGGGACATCATAGTTACCCTGATCAATTCAACCACCTACCTTAACAGGTTTCCCCACTTACCTCCCAACTCCTCACCTCTCCTGCTTGCTCATTTTCTTTAAGGATTTATATGAGAACTGCTATTGTTGACACAGTGGTCTGATATTCCAAGCGTATTTATGAGTGACTCATCTGGATAATAGCTTGATTGATAGCTCGCCTGTTTGCTTTCTTGTGCTCACTCCTGCATTCTGTCCTTTTGCACTGTCTCTCACTTGCCGCTCTCTCTAATGCCCTTCATTCCTGGTTTGCACCACTCTCTCTCATTTACTTTCTCTCTCCTATCCTGATTCTCGCCCTCCCCTACTCTCCCTGGTGAATGCTGTCATAAATATTTATTGTCTTGTTTAGGTGCGTGGATCGCCTGTTTGAGTACAAATTAATTTGTCTCATTACATGATACTTCAGGCTGTCTAGTTATTTCTGTAATTCAATGTGGGTGACTGAGGACTTCTTTGTAATATTGGTCCTAGGCAGTAATTGATTTGTGGTATTGATTGTTCTGTAACTATAAAATAAGAATGTTGGGAAAAGAGACATCTATTGACTTTTTGTAACATGTTGGGAAAAATAAACGTGAGCTTTCAGGATTTGAAATCAGATAGTCAAAGTCAATTTTTTTCAGTATGATAATCACTATATGTTTTATTAGTTGTGGTACTGGTTGAGGTATAAATATTCTAAATCTAATGGCTACCTAATAAAAATAGCTTTCATCCTCCTCTAATTCATTTGTATATACCCTTTTCTTGATGAGTTACTATTTGACATATGTCATGAATATTGCATCTTGAAGTGGGACTTGAACTTGAGCCTTATGACCTAGAGAGGTAGGGACATTACTACTACACCACAGGACCCTCCTTTCTCCTATTCAGTTATTTTTAATGAACCTATTTGGACATGTTTCTGGGGCACGGTGGTTCAGTGGTTATCACTGCTGTCTCTCAACACCAGGGACCCAGGTTCGATTCAACCCTTGGGCGACTGTCTGTGTGGAGTTTGCAGATTCTCCCTGTGGCTGCTTGGGTTTCCTCCGGGTGCTCTGGTTTCCTCCCACGGTCCAAAGATGTGCAGGCTAGGTGCTAAATTGCCCATTTGTCCAGGGACATAGAGGCTAGGTGAATTAGCCATAGGGTGTGCAGTCTTATGGGGATGAGATTGAGAGGATCTTTAGAAGGATGAAGGATGAAGGGGGATCTAATTGAAACTTACAGAATACTAAATAGGCTGGACAGAGTGGATGTTGGAGCGATATTTCCATTGTAGGAGAGACTAGGACCTGACAGCACAGCCTTCGAGTAAAGGGAAGACCTTTTAGAACGGAGATAAGGAGAAACCTCTTCAGCCAGAAAATGGTGAATTGATGGAATTCACTGCCACAGAAGGCTGAAGAGGCTAGGCCATTAAATATATTTAAGATGGAGCTAGATAGGTTCTTGATTGTCAAAGGGATCAAGCGTTATGTGGAGAAAGTGGGAGAATGGGGTTGAAAAACTTATCAGCCATGGTTGAATGGCAGAGCAGACCCGATGGACTGAATGGCCTAATTTCTGCTCCTAAATCTTATGGCCTTATGGGTGGGTCTGAGTAGGATGCTCTTCGGAGGGTCAGTATGAACTTGATGGGCTGAATGGCCTACTTTTGCATGGTTCTATGCTGTGGCACACCTCCATGGCAGGTGGAACAATGTGGATCTTCTGACCCAGAGGTAGGAGACTCTTGCTCCTATATACATGAGCACAAGTGAAATCCCAGTTAATGTTCAGCACCAGAGTATAAATATACACTAAATTCCCAACAAATGTTGGTCACAGGTCATATTCTAACAGCTTTGCATTATCTTATAATTAACTTCAATGAGAACGGGAAGAGATCTGTCATGGGTCATCCAATCTGTTATTGTCCATTCCATGCCATCACTCAGAGTCGAAAGGACCCTTTTGCAAATGCAAAATGTATTTCTATTTCAGCCGCTGATTTTAATTTCTGAGCTACCTTATTATAATCTGAGCATTATTAACCTCAGTTTGATAATGCACTGGACTTGCATATGTCATGTACTGCTGTGACAAAATTGCACCAGATGACCAACAAGAATGACAGAATAGAATACTATGCACAGCAAAGAAAAGGCAATCAGTCTGTTGGAGATAGTGCAAGTGTTTTCCTTGCATGTATCTGCTCTCAATCTCTGACCTTTAGTTTCCCTTGTTCAATCGACTGCCTAATTTATGTTTCAACAAATCAAATTGTGGCAGGGAATTCTACGTTTGAGCCAACCTTTGCTGAAGAGTATTTTCTGACCTCCGTTCGAATTGTCTTGTGTTCTTATCTCCATCTCACTGAACAGTGGAAATAATCTAACTGCAGACCCATAGTAATGAGGCTGGCCCTGAGCTGTCATTTGAAATGGCCTGGAAGGCCACTCAGTTCTACACAGCTCAGCACCATTCTACTCAACGGCACTTATGATGGACAATAAATGCTTGCCTTGTCTTAGATCCTGTAAACAAATTGAGAAAAATTACCTCATCAAGAACTTTTCAAGCCATTTGAGGGGCTGTATTGGGCTTTCTCACCTTTGGCATAAAAACAATTTCTCAAGACTCTCTACATCAGCTGTTTCTTTCCTGTTATGAGACCCCAAAGCTGCACAAGAAAGTCCACCTCTGGTCTCACAAAGTTCAATGATTTCAGACTTTGACTACAATGCCCACTCTTTATGCAGACTTTCCTGGACTTAGTGTGTGGTGTTTGGGAAACGTTAGGCAGAACTGTCTATAGCCAGAAAATAAAATGAAGAACTGTGGAAGCTGGAGATCTGAATCAAACAAAAACAGAAATTACTGGAGAAACTCAGCTGGTCTGACATCATCTGTGGAGAGAAAACAGAGTTAACATTTCAAGCCTTGTGAACCTGTAGAAGGGTCAATGGACTTCAAACATCAACCTCTTGACCTGCTGAGTTTCTTCAGCAATTTCTGTTTGTGTTTGTTTCTGTCTATATCCTTAGTCGTTTTTCTTTTGGCTGGCTATAGGTTCTCTGATTTTCATGCTTCCATTTCCAATATCTTCTCAATCTTACAATGAGTGCACACTTGAAAGGGCAAACTACCCTGTTGAGAGTTGCTAACATTTTCTGTATATGCTTTTTAAATCCTTATTCTGCCTTTGCCTTTTATTTTGAGTCTCGCAGCTATCCCTATCTGTTCCTCTTGGCATGCTCTATTCCCTTTTGTTCCATAAATCATTCATATGGTAACTTTGTATCATGCTCTTCAAAAATCCACTCCTTTTATTTATCCTCAGATATTGCTTTAAGGAGCTCTGTGGTGGGTCGAAAATCTAGAAGTCAGCAAGTCTGGCCTTAAATAACTCTTGTCTCTCCAAGTGCTTTGTAATTTATCCCATTTTGTCAACTCTCTGGGGACAATGTAAATCAGGCAATGTTGTAAAATGGATGATTGCATTTTTTTTACGGAAAAGGCAACATAGAATGATTGCCATGGTTTTATACCAGGAACTGAAACAGGCTGCCTGGATTTTTCACCCCACTTCCAAATCCTCTTGAATTGATTTACATCACCAAATCTGGCCACTCAGACATCACAGAATAGAATCCCTACAGTGTGGAAGCAGGCCTTTCAGCCCATCAAGTCCACACCAACCCTCCAAAGAGCATCCCACCGAGACTCACCCTATCCCTGAAGCACTGCATATTCCATGGCTAATCCACCTAGCTTGCACATTGCTGGACACTATGGGAAAATTTAACATGGCCAATCCACTTAACCTACTCACTTCAGACTGTGGGAGGAAACCGGAGCATCCAGCGGAAAGCCACGCAGACGCAAGGAGAATATACAAACTCCAAACAGACAGTCACCCAAACGGAATTGAACTGACGTCCCTGGGACTGTGAGGCAGCAGTGCTAAACACTGAGCCACCATTTGGAAAGATGATATATTTTTCTGTGAACTACTCCTTAGCTAGATTGTAGATATCAACCTGGCTCTGTGAGTCCAAGTCATCACCAAGTACTGCTTAAGGCATTGAATACAAGAATCAAAGCTGGCACTTCAGTGCAGCACTGGGGAGCTGCTGCACAGTCAGAGGCCAACTTTCTGATGTGATTTGAAGCCAAAACTCTAGGGATATAAAAGATCCTGCAGCATTATTTTGATGCAGTACAGAGGAGTTTCCCCTGCGTCCTAGCAGATAATTATTGTTCCATCAACATCATCACAAAGCATAGATTATCTGATTACCACAACATTGCTGATTGTGGAAACTTGCTGTGTCCAAATTGGTTGCTGTCTTTCCTACACCAATGACTTCATTTCATTAAAGCATTAAATTGCCTGTATCAATTGAAGCCAGAGTTGAAAATAGACCCCGTTGACTTGAAGGGTGCAATTATAATGACACTGAATGTGAAAGTGATATAATAGCAAGTTTAATGTGCACATTGTTATTCTGTATTAATAACCCTCTTTTAGTTAGCTTTCTGTGTCTCATTTGAAAGATCAAAGAAAGAACAAAGAACAATACAGCACAGGATCAGGCCCTTTGGCTCTTCTAGCCTGCGCCAACACATTTTGCCCCTCCATATTAAAACTATTTTCACATACAGGATCTGTATCCCTCTATTCTCTTCCTATTCATGTATTCATCCAGGTGTTTCTTGAACGCTGCTATTGTGTCTGCTTCCACCACCTCCTCTGGCAGCGTGTTCCACGCATTCACCACCCTTTGTGTGAAAAGCATGCCTCACCCATCTTTTTTAAATATTCCTGCTGCACCTTGAACCTGTGTCCCCTAGTAATTGACCACTCCACCCTGGGAAAAAGCCTCATACTTTCCACCTTATCCGTGCTATTCACAACCTGATAAACTTCTATCAGGTCACCCCTCAAACTCCGGTGTTCCAGTGAAAACAAACCCAGTCTATCCTTTCTTCACAGCTAAAATCCCCCACACCAGACAACATCCTGATAAACATTTTCTTTACCCTCTCCAAAACATCCACATCCTTCTGGTAGTGTGATGACCAGAATTGTATGCAACATTCCAAGAGTGGACTAACTAAAATTCTATAAAGCTGCAGCATGCCTTGCTTATCCTTACACTGAATGCCCTTCCAATGAAGGCAAGCATGCCATAGGCCTTTTTTACTACTTATCTACCTGCACTGCCACCTGCAATGATTTGTAATTTACTGTAATTTAATTAAATTGACTGTGATTTAACCTATTTTCCCTCTCTGTCATTCCTCTGTTGCTTTCCCTAACATTAGATTTCTTTAGATAAAGTCATGGACTATTGATTTTATCATTCGCCAATGTTGTGAATATCTTAATATTCTCGCCATTCCTGACTGATGCTTCCAGCAGTTTGTATTGTGAAAATCTTTCACGTCAACGAGTGATGGGGAGGAAAGCTAACAAATTGGGGACCAGATATGATACCTTACGACAGGAAACCCTTTATCGTTCGTCTAGTTTGAAAATTAAATTAACTCTTCTTTGTGTTTATTTTGAAAAGGTTGTGTTTTGTTTGATAATTCTGAAAGCTGCCTCTGATTAAAATGTATTTGCTTAATGGGAAGAAACATTACAGCCATTGTGAGAGATAAAAATGATGGCATTTCCCTTGTAAACAGGATTAAAAGCCCAACTGTATCATCAAGATGATATTTCTGTTTTGACTGGTATGTAACCAAGTCCCATTGAGTGACATGGTGGCTCAGTGGTTAGCACTGCTGCTTCACAGCGCCAGGGACCCGGGTCCAATTCCACCCTTGGGTGACTGTGTGTGTGGGAGTTTGCATGTTCTCCCCATGTCTGTGTGGGTTTCCTCCAGGTGCTCCAGTTTCCTCCCACAGTCCAAAGATGCGCAAACTATGTGGATTGGCCATGCTTAAATTGTCCATAGTGTTCAGGGACGTGTAGATTAGGTGGGTTTATAGGGGAATGGGTCTGGGCAGGATGCTCAGCGTGGAGTTGTTGGGCCAAAGGGCCTGTTTCCACACTGTAGGGATTCTGTGATTATTCTTTGAAACAAAGCAGTCTGAATGTGAATAATGCAGAATATTATTTCATGTTAAATATTATATTGCATATTATTTTCCTCCTCTTCCCTTTCTCCCAGGGAAATGTGACTTTTACCTGCTCAGAGCCCCGTATTGTTCCAGTCACGTTCATGACTTCCAGTAGTTACTTACTGCTACCAGGGAAGCCTCAACTGGACGGACTTTCTGTGAGCTTTCAATTTCGTTCCTGGAACAAGGATGGTCTGCTGCTGTACAATGAATTCCATGAAGCATCTGGGGTCCTACAGATTTACCTGAACAGGGGGAAGCTCAAAATAAATGTTCATAAGTTATCGTGGAACCAAGCTGATATCACCACAGGTAATTGCAATAGTCAATTTTATTGCCATTGGTGACAGCGGGAGGATTTGTGAGAATAAAGAGAAACACTTATCTCCAAGCACATCATTTTAGGCAGCTAATTATCTTCCAAAAGCACAGCACACTGAGCCAATGAAGGCTAGAGTGTGAGGGAAAGGGAGATTATAGTTTACCGAAAGAAGATCAGGTTTGAAAGAAAAGAAAGAGTTCGGTGTTGTTTGATTTGAAGCAGAAAAGCAGCCAAGTTGAACAAAAGGGAATATGCCTTGAGAGTTAATGAGTTTTAAATAGTTGTGCTGACAGATATGTGTGCTCAGAGTAGTTTTGAGAGAGTCATGCCTGGTGACGATTGGGCGAAACTGATGCCAGTGTCCTGATCTTGAACATCTGGAGAATTGTGGCATTGTTTGTTCCGAAAGACAGCATTGGTCGCATAAGATTTGGGGTAGAAGCAAAGCTGAAGTATTCTGAAGAAGGGTCTGAAATGTCAGCTTTCCTGCTCCTCTGATGCTGCTTGGCCTGCTGTGTTTATCCAGCTGTACACCTTGTTATCTCAGATTCTCCAGCATCTGCAGTTCCTATTATCTCTGAAGTATTCTTTGTCCATTTTGATTTATCTTTCCCGAACCATTTTGTCCAAGACAACCAGGGGCTGTTTAGCTCTGTTGATCAGACAGTTGATTTGTGAGCCAACAGTGTGAGTTCCATTCCTACACTGGCTGATGATACCACGAAGGAATCTCCATCTCAGTCTCTCTCCTCACCTGAGATGTGGCAATCCTCAGGTTAAACCACCACCATCCATCTCTATCTAATGGGAGAACAGCCTGACGGTCTGGTAGGACTATTGCGACTTCACCCGTCCAAGATGAGAGGGCTATTCCTTAAGATCCCCACCTACTCTTGCCTTGAAATTCCCCAGTTGTAGAAGTCAAATGGAACTTGGGAAGGAGCAGTTGAAAGTGAAGCATGTTTTCCTTTGCTCCTGTAAGTGGCGATGAGCAGTCATTGGTTCAAGGAGATTTGAGTCATGATGAAATATGCTGAAGCTTTTCAGTCACGGAAGGAAATATTTAATGTGGGATCTTCTGTGACAATAGCAAAGCCATCACAATGCTTGCTACATGGCAACCAAGTCAGGACCACATTTTTGAGTATGTAGAAAATGCATTTAGGCCAAGTGGTTAACAAGCACTGAGTAGGCTGGAGATACTCAGCAGGTCAGGCAGCATCCGTGGAGAAATAGATTGAACATTTCAAGTCTGCTGTGACTTTTTCAGAACTGAAAGGTATTGGGAAATGTGTTTTCGTTAGAGTGTCAGAGGCTGATGGGTGACCTGATAGAAGTATATAAAATTACGAGAGACATAGATAGGGTGGACAGTCAGACCGTTTGTCCCCAGGGTGGAAATGTCAACTACTAGGGGACATAGATTTAAAGTGAGGGGTGAAAGGTTTGAAGGAGATGTGTGAGGCAAGTTTTTTATGCAGAGGGTGGTAGGTGTCTGGAACGTGCTGCCAGTGGAGGTGTTAGGTGCAGATGCAATAGCAATGTTTAAGGGGCATTTAGACAGGCAGAGCATAGAAGCATATGGACCATGTGTAGGCAGATGGAATTAATTTGAAATAGCATCATGGCTGGCACAGACATGGTGGGCCGAAGGGCCTGTTCCTGTGCTGTTTTGCTCTATGGTCAATGTGCTTGTGACAGAGGCAGAGACTAGTGCAACAGACAAAGGGACAGTTCATGTCGGGAAAAAAGACAAAGGTGTAATATATTTGAAAACAAAAGATTCTGGAAATCACAGCGGGTCAGCCTGACTCACTGTGATTGCCAGCATTTCTTGTTTTCTGTACAGATTCCAGCATCTGCAGTAATTTGCTTCTACTGGGTAAAAACGGGTATCAATTAAGGCGTGAAAGGGAGAGAATTGGTCCTAATCAAATGCAAAGTAAACAAGACACAAACTAGACAAACCAGTGGAAGGAGGTTAGGGAGAAAGGGGAGAGAATGTAAGAAAAATGGAGATCACACATAACGTGGTCAGTTCCTGAAGTTATTGAATTTAATGCTCAGACTGTAAAATGCCTGAACAGAAAATGAGGTGTTATTTCGCAAGTTTGTGCTGTGTTTCGTTGCAACATTGCAGCAGGCCCAGGGCAGAAATGTTAGCACGAGAGTAAGGTGGTTTATTGAAATGGTTTATAGGCCAAATAGTATTCCTCTTTGCTCAAAGGGTGATTTCGAGCAGTAGTTTCCAACCTCTTCAGGCACACTTCAATAAGACCAACAATTTCATGGTGCACCTATGTTTTCAATTGATTTTTTTTTGTTCATTAGTTTCATTTACTTACATTTATTGTGGCTACACCCATGCTAGAGAGGTTTGCAACACAGTGCATACAACAAACTAAAGAAGGATCAAATGCATTCATGTTTCAAATCCACTGAATAAAAATACCGTGACAGAGTTTTATGAGTTGTAACTTTAGTTCGAAAGACTATTGCTTAAGGTGAAACAATGATTGTTTTACATTGATTTTCATGACTTTTGTACAAAATTTCGCAGCATACTTGAACAGTTCTTACGGCATACCAGTGTGCCTTGGTACGTCTGTTGAAAAACATTGATCCAGAGTTGCAATGAGTTGTTGGGAGCAATGGTTCAGATTAAGAAATTGGGTTCATTTTAGACACTAGTAGACACTGTCATGGAAGGTAGAAATCTTGTTAATTTGGATGGATGACCTTAAGTACGTTTTAATTCAAAGGTTGCTGTATTTTCTCTTGAAATGTAAGAATGCATGCAATATTTACAATACATTAGAAGTTACCTACTTCCCTGTAAGAATTGCCATTCTTAGCAAGCTTGAACAGATCATCTACACTGAGACAGGAATGCTGTACTGTCAGAGGTACCTTCATTCATCCGAAATATTAAATCAGCCTGCCCATTGAGTTGCACCAAAAGATCCTATGATATTTTTGCAAAGTAAAGTTGTAAATTCAGCCCATGAACTAACACCACAATAGACAAATTTGCTGCTGTATTTGCTTTGTGAAAACAAAACACTGCCGTGCAACTGCATATTTTATTCATCCACCAAATGTCACACGTCAGCATATTCTGTCTCATTGTGAAAAATGTGATAGGAAATCTGTTGTATATTGAAGAAATTTCCTGCTAAGTGAAAAATGTGGCTGTGAGAAATTTACCAGATGCTTGGGATGGCATGGTGGCTCAGTGGTTAGCATTGCTGTCTCATAGTGCTAGGGACCTGGGTTTAATTCCAGCCTCAGGTGACTATCTGTGTGGCGTTTGCTTGTTTTCCTATGTCTGTGCAGGTTTCCTCTCAAAGTTGTACAGGTTAGGTGGATCAGCCATGGGAAATGCATGGTTAAAGGGATTGGGTGGATGCCCTTCAATGGGCCAGTGTGGACTTGAGGAGCTGAGTGTCTTGCTTCCACACTATAAGAATTCTGATTCTCTGCATGACTGCCAGTTTGGTTTTGTCCTCATTCGGTTATGTCTGGAGAATTCTGAAGATCAAAATGCTGGTCGTTACTCAGTGTAGAGAAAAAAGAATTTCCATCTGAATTTTCTTCTTGACTGAAGAAGGGTAATATCCAAAACATTGACTTCTCCTTTCCTCCAGATGCGGCTTGGCTTACTGTGTTCTTCCAGCTCCTGTTTGTATACCTTCCCTCCATATTGTGCCTGTCACAAAGCCAGCATGTTCCACAGTTCCTTGTAACCAGTAAATTAGTTTTGAAATAGTTACTGCCTTAATGTCAGAATATGGTGCTGTAAAAAAAGAGATTGTAGCGTTTCTTTATGTAGCGATGGATGAGTGAATTAATTCATGAGGTTTTGAGAATGGTTAAGATGTGAAATTCTTCAACTCCATTAGTCACATTTCACTGACTGGGAATGGATGCAAAATGCAAAAAATAAAATGGAAATGATTTTGTCTTCGTTTCATATTATTTTGCAAGAATTCTTTTTCCTGTACTAATGAATGTACACACAGGTATAGATTTTCTTTTGTTCTTTAGAAGACCTTTAGCCCATCGTGTTCATGGATCCCGAAGATTGTTACCTTCTTGGTAACTCTTCTTTGCGAGATCTTATCAAAAGTCTTACTGAATTCTACGTACGTTATATCAACTGCCTTAGCCATTCTACATGTGAAGTTACCTCCTTAGAAAATTCAATCAAAACTGCTACATGTGACCTCTCCCTGTTAAAGCCATGCTGACTATTCTTGATTGATCCTTGCCTGTGTAAGTGGAGATTAATTCTGACTCTCAGAAATTTTTTTCCAGAACTTTTCCTGCCACTGATGTTAGGCTCACTGGCCTACATTTCCCTGGTTTATCCCAAACACCCTTATTGAATAATGATAACACATTTGCTATCCTCCAGTCTTTGTTGTTCCTCCTACATCTTCCTTCTTGATAGTGAATACAAATGATAGTACCTAGTTTAAAAATGAATCTACATCTTCTAGCACCACACATGCGTTGCTATTTTGTCCACTAAAAGATCCTACTCACTCCCTGATTACCCTCTAACCTTTAATATGCTTATAAAATGCCTTTGAATTTTCCTTTATTTGGCCAGCCTGTATTTTGTATAATGCAGCCTTTGTGCTCTCCTAATCTATCTTCTAAGCAACACCTGCACATATGCCTCTGAGGCTTCTATATGCCTCAAGAATATCTCCTATTATTCTTTATTAAAGCTTGTATATCCCTCAACCTTCTCTGGATTTGTGATTCCTACTTTCACCTTCACAGAAACATCTGAGCCATGTACTCTCATTGGTTCCTCTTTGAAAGATTCCCACTGCTTTGATGTGCAAGTACCTGCTGCCAATCTACTTTACTGTATTGTGTTAAAATCAGCTTGCACCCCATTCCGAACCTTTCATTCCTGTCCAATGTATCTTGTCCCATGACTACCTTAAATCTAATCTGAGGAAGGGTCCCTCGACCCGAAACATTAACTCTGATTTCTCTTCACAGATGGTGCCAGATTTGCTGAGTTTTTCCAGCAATTAGAGATAACACAGTGTGGAGCTGGAGGAACACAGCAGGCCAGGCGGCATCAGAGCAGCAGGAAGGTTGATGTTTCAGGTCGGGACCCTCCTTCAAGAAAAAAAATATTCTGAAGAAGAGTCCCAACCCAAAACGTCAACTTTCCTGCTCCTCTGATGCTGCCTGGCCTGCTGTGTTCCTCCAGCTCCACAGTGTGTTACCTCTGACTCCAGCATCGGCAGTTCTTACTATCTCTTTTCCAGCAATTTCTGTTTTAATTTCTGATTTACAGCATTTTTTTTTCGGTTTTTATTACCTTAAATCTTATTGAGTTATGGTCACTGTCATCAAAATGCCTCCCCCTGCCAACCAATACTCCTATCTCTTACCTGATGTATTTATATATGGTGTGGTTTGCCTGGATAGCACGCAAAGCAATACTTTTCACTGTATGTTAGTATATGTGATAATAATAAATGAAATGAAATCAAATTAAAATTAGATCCAGACCCATTCCCTGTCTTGTCAGAGTTTCCATGTGCTATCTTAAATAGCTGTCCTGGATGCATTGTACGCACTCTGCTCCCTCTCAGCCTTTCTCACTTTGTCTATCTCAGGAAATACTGGAGAAGTTAAAATACCCTGCTATTACTCCCCATTTATTTGTACACTCCTCTGAGATTTGACGACATATCTGCCATTTTATCTCTCCCTGACTGTTTTTTTGTGGGTCTTGAATACATTCCCAACAATGTGGTTACCCCTTTTGTTGTTAGGCTTTACCCATATGGTGTAAATTGAGAATCCACCTAAGATATCATCCCTCCTTATTGCAGTCATTGTGTCACTACCTGGAAATATGATCAGAAACCACATGACACCAGGTTATAGTCCAACAGGTTTATTTGAAAACACAAGCTTTCGAAGCCTCACTCCTCCTTCGGGTGTTAGTGAGAGATGTGGTCTCAGACACAGAATTTATAAGTAAAAGATCAAAGAGCCACACCACTGATGAGGACGTATTAAACAAACCTAAGATGCTGTTAAATCTTTCATCCGTTAGAAGGTTTTAATTTATTATTATGGACATGTAAATCCCCGAATTCCTTTCAAATCACTGCTGTGAGAGAACTAAAGGTTTTATCAGAGTAATGAAGAGGTGACATTTTAGGTCAGACATTGCATGTTAGGTGTGAGACCTGGTTTAGCATCTGTTTGTGTTTTGGTTTGGAGTCAGACTGGTTTTATTTCGAAAATAGGAATTTATAAAACGTCACATTGACTGACCGAATATAAATTGTCTGCATTTTGAACAAAATAGAATGTTTCTGTGTATGTGTTTTTGTGTGGAGAGAGAGAGTGTGTATGTGGGAGAGAGAGTGTGTGCCACATCTTGGAAAAATGATGGATGTAGGTTTAATTGAGGAATTCAAGAGAGCATTGCATGATTATTTCAAGAGAAACTATGTGATGTGGGGAAAAGGCAGAGGAATGACACTAAATCATAACGCTCAGTTAGAGAGTTGGTGCAGTCATGATGGGCCAAATGTCTTCCTCCTGCACAGCAACACTTTTCTATAATATTGTTAGTGTGCAATACCAGCTTTTCAGTGAGATTGGTAATTGGAGGAATGTATATCCCAAAAACTGAGAGAGAAAGCATTGTGGATCTCCCATACCATTTGTTGGAAATGTTTATCACTGGTGGTATTGTCAATGAGGCAAGTATTAGAATTAAGATTTCCACAGTCCAAACAAAGATGATCCAGCCAGAGGTTCTTTGGAAGAGCTATCCAGCCTGTCCCCTCCCCAGCTTTCTCTCCACTTTTTCTCCACTTTTTCTATATTTTGGCAATTTTATTTTTATTTTCAAATATTTATCCAGTTCCCTTTCAAAAGTTGCAATCAAATCTGGGCAACACATTTCAGGTTATAACACCCTGCAGTATTAAAACAATCATGCTCATGTTTCTTCTTTTCCTTTTACTAATTATTTTAAATCGTCTTGTATTGACCCTCTTGTCATCGAATAAATCTCTTCTGTTCCCTTGCCATCCTTCCGAAGATGCAGTGCCGAGAATAAGCTGAGGCCCAAAGGCCTAAACAGTGCTAATGGAAAAAAAAATTAACAGTTTCATTCCACATGCATGCCTTATAGTGGGACTTTGAACTTCAGCATATGTAATAGAAGGTTGGCTGCCCATTATGGAGCCCATTCCCATTAGAGTGAATATATCAAGCATATCATAAAAGTAACAAGTGGCAGCAATTATATAAAATACCCTTAAATATCTTTTGCATTAGCAACTGCTATAAGCTTACTTTGAACAGAATATGTTAAAATGAACTTGATTCCTCACCATTACTATCTCTTCAAAAATCACATAATATAGGACTAGTGATTGGTAGCTTGATTGGTACAATTTTTCGACATTTTTCTCTGCTCCCAGCAACTACCAGGATCAATTTTATGAGACAGCTATATTAACTCCACGTGACTGCATCCTGGCTTTCATTTTTCTGCGATACAATAAATTAGCTGAACTTGAACATTTTTTTGAAATTGGAATATACTGAAGAGCTAATCAGAGAAATTCCTTGGAGGAGTTACCGAACTCAGCAGTGTGAGTAAGGTATATTGGCATTTCGGAGGAATATCCAGGTCATCGAGAGAAGGCAATTGAGTGATTTTTGTCTGCTGCTGTCAAATCATTTGTACTAAACTGTCATATTCACTGACATTATCTGTGTAGTCTTCGAGATGTCAGCAACCGTCTATCTAAATAGCTCCTGCCCTTCAACCAAATGAATGACTGTTCTGAAGAAGTCATACCAGATTCTAAACGTTGTCTCTGTCTCTGACTCCACAGATACTGCCAGACTTGCTGAGTTTCTCCAGCATTCTGTGTTTATATCAAAGTAATGAGTCTCACTAGCAAGCTGGGGGTAGGCCATTGAAGAGCTCAGGAAGTTCAAGGATGTCCATATTGTCAACCAGAGCTTGATTATCAAATCGGGGTCAAAATGCGCTTGTAGGATAACTTCCAGCTCCCAGGCCAGTCTGCATCCCTCAAATGACTGAAACATCAAATGCAAATACCCTAAATTGGGTTATGGTGTTGAAATATGCAAGTTGAGGTGACAGATGCCTGTTGGAGTGGAAGCAGCAAACGTAGTTCACAACCGTAGTGGGAGCTGCCATTGCCTTGCACAATAGATGAGACAGGATGTTGAGGGCCAACAGCATCAGCACTCAGAGTACTGGTGTTAAACAAGATTGTGTCTGATCTCACAGAGAAACCTTTGCTGGTAAATGTTTTCACTTATTTGAAAAATAACTACATCACTCCTCAGTGATTGCAACAGCAGTGCAGTAATTTGTGCTAATCTGTTCAGGTTTCAGTGATTTCCCATTTGAAAATCTCATCCTCATCCTCTTTGATCCATTAACAACCTTGTCAAGGAGTTTAATAGATCATTAATTGGAAGTAAGCAGGTTCCTGGTTACTTGTTCCAGCTGTCTTATTGATAATTGCTTTGCATTCCAGAGGCGTTGAGATTTGGTAACGCCCTCATGCCCACAATTTTCACTGTGTGCTCTTGAAGGTGCCTCCCCCTCCTTCTGAAATTGTAACTTCAGCTCTTAAGTTTCAGCATCAAACCAGATCAAATTCAGTGAAGCACAGATTCAGATTAAATTTTGACCAGTCTGTCCTAGCATTACGTCTTAAGATTTAATTTTCTCTTATATGGGTGTGAAACTTTTCAGGAACAGAATCAGAAATTGCTGGAAATAAAAAAAACTCAGCAGGTCTGGCAGCATCTGTGGATAGAAAACAGAGTTAATGTTTTGGGTCCATTGACCCTAAGAAGATGCTGCCAGATAGCAAGAATCATCAATTCCATAGGCTTTTTGATGCTCTATCATTTAATATTTTAAAGTTAAGAGACAATTTATGGCTTCTCATATAATTGAGAAATATAGTGATGGATAGAAAGTAGAGTTGTGGGAGAAGACCTTTCATCGTCATATTGAAAGGTTGATCAAACTTAAGGACTCAAGGTCTGCTTCTGCTCTTATTTCTTCAGTTCAGTAACCTCATGCCCTTTCCAGTTGAACTTTTGGGTGAATTATGAGCAGCTCTCTCTTCCCAATTTGCCATGCCCCCCAACTCAGAATTGTGACCTTTCAAACATATTATAAGTGGATCCACTGCAATTGGCAAAGTAGAAACAGTACCATTCAAATTTGTTTTGATTATCTTTGAACTGAGTCCAAGAGTGAAATTTTGCAGTTGTAGGCACATAAGCTTCTTCCAGAAATCCCTAGTGTCATAGATGCCAGTCTTCAGCCAATTCTAATCATTCTCTGTGATATTTAACAGTTGGCGTCCACCCAGCAATGTGAAATATTTCCAGGTAATGTGAAAAAAACACAGGACAAATCCACTGTGGCCAATTGCCACCCCGTTAATCCACTCTCAATTATCATAAGAGTGATGGGAAATGTCTATTAGTGGTGCTTGCTCAGCAATAACCTGTTCACTGATGCTCAGTATGATTTCTGGTAAGTCCATTCAGCTGCTGAGCTCATTACAGCCTTGTTCAAAACAAATGCAGCCCGGAGTTTGGGTGAGGGTGACTACTCTTGACCTCATGGCAGCATTTAACCAAGTACGGTATCGTGGAGCCTGAGCAAAGCTGAAGTGATTGGGAATCAATAAAACAAAATCTCCATTCTTTGGAGTCTCATCTAGGGAACTGCAGCGGATTAGGAAGGCAGTTCACCGCCATCTTCTCACCAACAATTAGAGATGAGATATAAAGGAAGATGGTTATATTATTGACGATCAATAATCCACCCTCAGGGTAGCCTGCTAGGTCCAACCATTTTCAACTGCTTCTTCCGTGGACTTCAGTCCGTTATAAGGTCAGAAGTGGTGATGTTCACTGGTAGTTGCACAATGTTTAGCACCATTTGCAACTTCTCAGATACTGGCGAAGCTCGTGTTCTTATGCAGTAAGATCAACACACTGGCTTGTTTTTATAACTGTCAAAGTGCACAAGTGTCAAACAATGACCATCCTCAAAAATAGACCATCTCTCCTTGATTGTCATTGGCATGTGACATGTGACCATGCTGAATGTTTCAAAATCCAAATCTTGGAGACAACAACTAACAACTGAACTGGGCTATCCATATCAATACTGTGGCTACAAGACTAAGTCAGAGTTTAGGCAAGTACCTCACCTTCCATCTCTTGGTGCCATCTACTATCTATGAGCCATAAGTCTGGCCAACAAATGACTCCAGACCTATAGCAATTTGATTGTTAACTGCCCTCTGAAATGGCTTAGCAAGTGACTCAGTTCAAGGGCAAGTAGGGGTGGGAAACAGATGCTGATTTTTCCAGTGATGCCCCCAACACATGAAAGAATAATGAAAGACAAAGCAGGAAATGTGATGGAATACACCCCAGAAGATTGGATGTGTGCAGCTCCAATGGCATTCAAGAAGGTCAATATCAGCTAGGATAAAGCAGCCGAAATGATTGGCACTCCGTTCACCACTGCCGCTCCCTTCACTGCTGACACACAGTGTGTGCCATCTACAAGATGCACTGTGGTAACTCACCATGGCTCTTTCAACATAGGACCTTCCAAGCCTATGACTGCTACCACCTAAAGTGACTAAGGCAATGGATACGTGGAAATGCCCCCATCTGCAAGTTCCTGTCCAAGCCATACAGCATATTGACTTGAAACTGTAGCATGTTTCGTTCATTGTCCCTCAATCAAAAATCTGGAACTTCCTTCTGATCAGCACCCTGCATTCCCACGCTCCAGGGACCTACAGTGGATCAGCAAGGCAGTTCACCACCACCTTTCACCAACAATTAGAGATGAGTTATAAATGCTGGCATAGGCAGCAAAACCCTTATATCATAAGTGACTGTATAAAAGAGTTATTAAATTTAAAATAAGAGACCACCCATAACATTTTAGCTGTCACGTTATATAACAATAATTAAGTGTTGGTTGTTAATAACAACACTCATGAATTAGACTGTAATGGAATCAGACTTGTGTGCTGTGTTTTTTTTTAGTACTGGTTAAGGGATCCCAACCCTATGACAGTCCAGACATCTGATGTATTTATTTATAATTGTTCAAGCGCTGTGGGTGTCAATGGCTGCACCAGAATTTATTGTCTGTGCCCAGTTGCCCACAGGAAGGCCCTGCCTTCTTAAATTCATAGAATCCCTACAGTATGGAAACAGGTCCTTTGGCCGAACAAGTCCACACTGACCCTCAGAGCATCCCAGCCAGACTCATCTCCCTATAACCCACCTAATCTACACATCCCTGCACACTATGGGCAATTTAGCATGGCCAATCCACCTAGCCTGCACATCTTTGGACTGTGGAAGGAAACCGGAGCACCCGGAGGAAGCCCACGCAGACACGGGGAGAATGTGCAAACTCCACACAGACAGTCGCCCAAGGGTGGAATCGAACCCGGGTCCCTGATATTCTGAGGCAGCACTGCTAACCAAGTTGCTTTTGTTCTTAAGGTATAGGCACACGGTGTTGTTAAGCAGAGGAATTTTTTGAATGGCTGGTCAACTGCAGTGCCTGAGAGTGCATTAACCATCTAATTAAATTAAGTGCTTAGTCTCTCAAAGCTGGAGGCTCTCCAACAATGATACATTGGCAGTCCCGCTGACCAAGGCAGGAGTGGCCAATGTTTGGAAGGAAGGATTGTGGGAGCCCTCATGTTGAAGGTGAACTCTGAAAGGCATTGTTTTAAGATTTTCACCATGATAATAAAATTGCCAGTGACAGGCAAAAGGGCGGCACGGTGACTCACGCCCCACAGACCCGGGTTCGATTCCAGCCTCGGGTGACTGTCTGTGTGGAGTTGCACACTGTCCCTGTGTCTGCATGGGTTTCCTCCAGGTGCTCCATTTTCCTCCCACAGGCCAAAGATGTGCAGGTAAGGTGGATTGGCCATGCTAAATTGCCCATAATGTCAAGGGGGGTAAATTCAGGTATAGGATAGGGTAGGGGGTGGGTCTGGGTGGGATGCTCTTTGGAGGGTCAGTATGGACTCAATGGGCTGAAAGGCCTGCTTCCACACTGTAGGGATTCAATGGTGATGACATCCCTTCCAACTGCGTGCTGACCAGCAGCTGTAGTCATGGCAGGCAGGATCCTGAATGGGATGGGATAATGGCATCCAACTTCCTCCAATCTTCCTTGGTCTTTTAGTGGGAAAATAGCTGCCAGCCTTTGCTGAGTAGCCTTAACATGAAGCATATTGGGTTTGAGCCAGGATCATTGTAGAATACTGGTACAGTAGGCAGTGTAGAGGAACTGTGGATCCTTAGCCCCCATTCTAGCCTCTGTGTGTATTTTTTTACAATCCCGTCCAATGTGCAGTAAACCACCCCCACCACCATTTTGTCCCATTTCCCACCTTTGGAAATATCGATTCCACTTCCTTATTACAATCACAGTCCACACTCCACGTCTCAAAATTCTGACCGCATCGACAAAAATGTTATTTCTGAAAGAAATGAATCTTATTTGCATTTGATTCAATTAACACTGATTGTTTCCATTGCCCCTGTGTTTTGAACATTCACTTATTAAACTATACTGCTTTGCATAGTTCTCTGCATTCCTGACTGAATGTTAATCATTCTTATTAACGACACAAATGCAAGCTGAAAAACTTGTATATGTTTAAATTTGTTTATAAGCACACAAGCCATTATCACTAATTGAAATATATCACCATATCACATTTATGTGATGTAATGGAAAACACTGCTCCTTTTTATCCACTTAAAGAGTTGAGATTTAATGATTACTGAATGCTGGTTCACAAGGCAAGCATCATTAAATATAGATGCCGATTGTGAACAAAGATTGTTTGATTTCAGGCAGAGTGATCAGAAGTGAGATATTGTCAAATTAGTCTGCAGCTGTTGTGCATGACATATTATAAGAAAAGTGCATTATAGATAGCGCGACATCAAGTAATGTAAGGACAAAGTACCTGGATAAATTGCAGGTGACATTATGTCATATGGAGGCAACGAGACCTGGGAATGTACGGAGTTTGAATGTTATTTGAATTGGAGCAAGCATAAAGCTATGGACCCAATAATGTCATTTAGGGAAGGAAACTGCCATCCTTACCTAGTCTGGTCTTTATGTGATTCCAGACCCACAGCACTGTGATTGACTTTTAACTGCCCTCTGAGCAATTAGGAATGAGTAATAAATGCTGCCTGGTCAGCGACACCTGCATCCCATGAATGAATTTTAAAAAAGGTCAAAACTGATTTAAGTTCAAAGTCCTGATTTTCAACAAGAAAATTCGTTGCCTCAGCCTTCACTGATTATGACAAAAGGCAAAATTCAAAATCTACTGAGGACAAGTGAGGTGATGGGCGGTAGGTGGGGTAGGTAGGGATGAAACCCAACCACTGCAAACATGCCTACTTCTGGTTTAAGAAGGTGAATTACAAAGGTGAAAGGGGGCCTGCTTGCACAATGTGGGTCAGTAGTTTGAATATATCAGTTAAATGTCATTCCTCAAACACTAACATATTTTACAGTGACAGAGCTTCCTTTCCTGGGAGTTGGAAGAAAAAACAGGACAAACTGATAGCTGTCTTTTCAGCATGTCTTGTGAGCCAAAAGGAAGACGTGTGGTCCCTCCCTCAAACCCCACCATTTGTTCCAGCTTCCCAGGATAATCTGTCCAGATTTAATCTCTCCTATTCCCCCATGCCTCCAATCCCAACTATTAATCTCCTTCACCAAGCTATAGCTCGCCATCTCTCCCGAATGTTCCACCTCCTCAGTCCTGTGATCCAGATCTGTATCACCATCTTGTCCACCCTCCCACCTAGCTCCCCCAGATCTTGCTCTTCCTCCTTGTCCCCTGGCATTGGTGTACTGGCCTTCCACCAGCTAGTCATCTTCCCAAGCCATCTGACTGTCAACTGCAAAACAGAGAAATAAAAAATTCAACACCTCTGCAAATTCTCCAGTCCCTCAAAATCTTTTTACAACGTGGAAAACGAAGTTTACACAGTACTTCAAATGTGATCTAAGTTTCCATGCCAGGTTAACTTTCTGTCGCCATTCACCCCCTCACTCGTAAAGGGAGAGACTATTCAAACTTTTGAGCTGTCAGTCACATCATGGCTGATTTGGACCCAGCTCCTTTTTTTGTTGGCTTTGATCTGTACCCCTTGAAAATTTAATTTGTTTTAAATTAGTAACCACAGCCTTGTCATTGGGTATGTTTAAATTAGAGATTAGTAGATTTCTAAAGCCAGTGATGTCAAAGGATACAGAGATAATGTAGGAAAAAGGACATTGAAATGGCTGATTATCATTGATCATATTGAATGGAAGACTAGGCTCAATTAGTTGACATCCCCTGACAGAATTAAAAACAAATTGCTTTTTCAATCAATTAGGCACAATAATTACGAAAAATACTAAATGTACTGATCTGTACAGCAGACGTTACTACAGCATTTTCTGTTTATCTTTATGTTTGTCTCCCAGGATCTGTAGCATTTATCATCCAATATTAATAATGATATACTTGTTTCAACAAGTTTCTGTCAATTTGGCAGCATAGATGTGGCAATGTTTAATTCTTAGAACATAGAATATAGAACAACAGTACAGCACAGGAACAAGCCCTTAGGTCCACCAGGCCTGTGCCAACACAATGCCATTCTAAACCAATGCCAGCTTGCTGCAGGTGGTCCATATCCCTCTATTCCTGTCTGTTCCTGTGTCTGACTTAATGCGTCTTAAACATTGCTACTGTATCTGCTTCTACAATCTCCTCTGGCTTTGCATTCCAGCATCTACCACCCTCTGTGTAAAAACCTTTCCTCGCACATCTCCTTTAAACCAACCCACTTTTCAGCTTAAACCTACACCCCCTAGTATTTGACATGTCCACCCTGGAAAAAGACTCCGACCTCACCCTATCCATGCCTCTCATAATTTCATACACTTCAATCAGGTTGCCTCTCAGCCTCCAAAGATGTGATGAAAACAATCGAAGCCACTGCCTCCCACAGCTACCTTCACTACAGTTCTTCACACCCCACGTCCTGCAAGGACTCCACCCCATTCTGCCAGTTCCTTCGCCTGTGTTGCATCCATTCGGATGATGCCATCTTCCAAAGCAGTGCTGCTGACATGGATTGCTTCTTCCATAACCGTGGTTTCCCACCCACTTTGGTTGACAGGGCCCTCAACTGCATCTGACCTATCACCCATGCTTATGCCTTTACCCCTTCCGATCACTCACAATAGTGTGATCAGGTCCCCCTTGTCCTCCCTTTTCATTCCACCAGCCTCTGCATTCAAAAGATCATTCTCTGCCATTTCAGGTAACTCCAGCAGAACACCACCACCAAGCATATCTTCCCCTCACTCCCCCATCTGCATTTTGCAGGGATCGTTCCCTCTGGGACACCCTAGCCCATTCCATGACCACCAACACCAGCTCTCCTACCCATGTAACCGCAGAAGATGCAACACCTGCCCCTTTACCTCACCCCTACTCACCATCCAAGGGCCTAACAGTCTTTCCAGGTGAAGCAGCATTTCACCTGTACCTCCTCCGATCTTGTGTATTGTATTCGCTGCACCCAATGTGGCCTACTCTACATTGGAGAAACCAAATGCAGACTGGGTGACCGCTTTGCGGAACACCTCCGGTCTGTGCACAGACATGACCCTGATCTTCCCATACCTGGTCATTTTAACACAGCGTCCTGCTCGCATATCCAGTTGCTTGTCCCTGCCCCGGTAAGCTACAGTGCTCCAGTGAATCACAGTGCAAACTGAAGGATCAATATTGAGTTCAATACCTTCAAATTGCGAACCAACTCCCATTTCTTCCCTTTCTTTTAGCTTTATTTGTTACATTCTCTGTCACCATTCCTCTCTTCCCTTCCCCCATCCTCGTGGGACTGTCGTCTCTTTCCATTTTGGCAGTTAGACACATCGTTGTTCTGCCATTCTCACATTCCAATCACTTAATCTGAACGACCAACATCTTTTCTCCTCCAGCACTCTACACCGCCACACACCGCCTCAACTATAGCATAAATGCTGCCCCCTCTACACTTCACTTCAGCTCTAATGAAGAGTCATCAAGACTTGAAATGTTATCTTGCTCTCTCTTCATGCATACTGTCTGACTCAATGTGATCTCTAGCATTTGTTGTTTTCAGCCAAGTTTGTCCAACCTTTCCTTATAGTAAGGCACTCCAATCCAGGCAATATCCTGGAAAACCTGTTTTTCACCCTGTCCAAAGCCTCCACATCCTTCCCATCATGTGGAAACCAGAAATGCACATAATACTTCAAATGTGGACGAACTAAAAGTTTATAGAGCTGCAGCATGACTTGCAAACTTTTATACTCAATGCCCTGACCAATGAAGGCAAGCATACCATACACTTTATTCACCACCTTATCCACTTATGTTGTCACTTTCAGGGAGCTACGGTCTTGCACCCTAAGATGTTTCTAAATCATTGCTGCAAAGGGTCCAGTCATTTACTGAATTGGTTATATTACCTTCATTCTGTTTGTAATTTTTCCTATTTTCTTTCCCAAATGCCAACTGCAACATCTGTGCCAAATATGAAAATGTTAAGTTGATCTATCAGAGTGTTGTCGCAGGAAGAGTAGAAAGATACCCAGAGCTGTCTTGCCTTCGCAATTGGTGGTGACAGCCACTGGTAATTGTAGCTTTGTGGAGGAATGAAGAGGAGCCGGTTTGAGACTGGATGTCCAAAAGTAAGGGATCATCCACTGATAAAAATCACATCAGTGAACAAATCAAGTGTCAGCTTTCACACAACAAAATGGAGAATTTATTGCTAAAGTGATGTGAAAGCCATATTTGCTCTTTAGCGACTGAAATCCAAGTGACATAACCAAGATTTGGTTAGCAAAGAAGGAATAGTTTGTGAAACTGATTCCAAATGAGGTGTCAACTTGGCACCACCGGTGACACATCTATTTCTGAATCATAAGATTATTGGTTCATGCAACACTCCTGCACTGTGTTGGTGTTTTGTTGCAGTTTAGGAGGACTTGCATTTCTATTGTATCAACTAATCCTAGGATTGACCAAGATCTTCAGTTGTTGATCTCGATACTAACCTGTACTCTGAGACATTGCACACTGATCCTAATATCTATATCTAAATGTCTACAAAATGAAGAGAATATTTGACAAACCCAATGGAAATTTGATTTCGAGCAGACCACTCAGCACCTCTGTCTCAACCTTTCTTCATGCAAAGAAGGACAAAATACACCTCTTAAAACTATAGTATCGTCACAATGTGTGTAGCCAATAGAACATAGAACAGTACAGCACAATACAGGCCCTTTGGCCCACAATGTTGACCTATTATCCTACTAAGATCAAACTACCCTGCATACCCCACATTTTACTATCATCAATGTGCCTATCCAAGAGTCGCTTAAAAGTCTCTCAAGTAGCTGACTCCACTACCACTGCTGGCAGCGCATTCCACACACCCACCACTCTCTGTGTGAAGAACCTACCTCTGCCATCTCCCCTATACCTTCCTCCAATCACCTTAAAATTATGCCCCTCGTAATAGTCATTTCCGCCTTGGGAAAAAGTTTCTGGCTATCCACTCTATCTATGCCTCTCATCATCTTGTACATTGTCTAGCCAATGTTGAGTGTGTCAGATTTTAGTTTTGACAGCAACAGATACCTAAGACAGGCAAGCTGACTATTTTAGTCATTTTCATATATTTATTGAGAAGCAGCAGTTTAGATACAATGCATTTGTGAAATAAACAGGCGAAGTATACAACCTGTGATGGTTGAGAGTGGGTTCACGGATACCAGAGGGACGAACTGACAGTTGAACATAGAACATAGAACATAGAACATTACAGTCCAGTACAGACCCTTCGGCCCTCGATGTTGCGCCGACCTGTGAAACCAATCTGAAGCCTATCTAACCTACACTATTCCATTATCATCCATATGTTTATCCAATGACCATTTAAATGCACTTAAAGTTGGCGAGTCTACTACTGTTGCAGGCAGGGCATTCCACGCCCTGACTACTCTCTGAGTAAAGAACCTACCTCTGACATCTGTCCTATATCTATCACCCCTCAATTTAAAGCTACGTCCCCTCGTGCTAGCCATCACCATCCGAGGAAAAAGGCTCTCACTGTCCACCCTATCTAATCCTCTGATCATCTTGTATGTCTCTATTAAGTCACCTCTTAACCTACTTCCCTCTAACGAAAACAGCCTCAAGTCCCTCAGCCTTTTCTCATAAGACCTTCCCTCCATACCAGTCAACATCCTGGTAAATCTCCTGCACCCTTTCCAATGCTTCCACATCCTTCCTATAGGATACAGAGTATTTTTGTTGCAGTAGTTTGTAATGGCGACACTCTGTTCTTGAGCTGAAGTGTTAGGAAACTGTTCCACTGGGCTTTCACCCACCTTTCCTGATCCAGCTTTTATCCAAATATGAAGGCTGCCAAATGCATCCCCTGTCTCTAAGTACTCATTAGTAAACTTTATTTCTGGGCACTGGCAAAATATCTGATATGAAACATTTGTTTGAATCATTCTATGATTCTGTCAATTGAGGCAATAAAGAGGGGTTTAGGTAATTATTTGGAAATATAATGTGTGCAGGGCTATGGGGAAGAGGTAGCGGATTGGCATTTGATAGCAGAACCAGTGCTGGCACAATTGGGTGACTGTACTGTAACAATTCTGTGATTCTAACCAATGAATACAAGAGAGGTATCCAACATGCCCAGGATGGTCACTTCCCTCCCATGTCCATCATCTAGGTTGAGGTTAGCTTTTTAGTTACCATCATGGTGAGGGCTCACTTCTTTACACTAGTAAGAGGGTACACAAGGTGCCACCTTACTGACTTAAGAATACCAAGATGGAATAATGAACCAAGAGTCTCTGTCATTTCTAGGGGCTGGTCCTATGTGATTTCAGAGAGAAGAAGCAAAGTTTCTTTGCTGCAATGGCATTATGTTATCCCTAACAATGCTGTTAAGTAAACACCAAAAGAACCACGGATGCTGTAAATCAGGAACAAAAACAGAAGTTGCTGAAAATGCTCATCAGGTCTGGCAGCATCTGTGAAGAAAAAAATCAGAGTTAACATTTTGGGTCCAGTGGAAGGGTCTGAGGAAGGGTCACTGGACCCAAAACATTAACTCTAATGTTTTCTTCACAGATGCTGCCAGATCTACTGAGCTTTTCCAGCAACTTCTGCTTTTGTGTTGAATGCTGTTAAGTATTTCCGTACTTGGTGTAAAAAAAGTCAGTTATTGAAGGTCTCATTTCTTCCGATTAGAATTGAATATTGCAAATCAAATGTTGGGCTATAATTTTAAAGTGGATTTTAGAATTCTTATTTTTGTGTTCAAACCTTTCAATTTTTTAATGCTTTGCCAGATCTAGGTCCCTTGTGTATACAACTGGCAACCTCTGCTTTGAGCTTCTGAGACCTGAAGCTCTCAAATTACATTTTTTTTCATTGAATCCCTACAGTGTGGAAACAGGCCCTTCGGCCCAACAAGTCCACACCAACCCTTGGAGCATCCCATACAGACCTATCCTCCTATAACCAACCTAAGCTGCACATCCCTGAACACTATGGGCAATTTAGCATGGCCAATCCACCTAACCTGCACATCTTTGGACTGTGGGAGGAAACCCACGCAGACACAGGGAGAATGTGCAAACTCCGCACCGACAGTCACCCAAAGGTGGAATTGAACCCGGGTTCCTGGCGCCGTGAGGCAGCAGTGCTAACCACTGAGCCACCATGCCACCCCAAAGGGCCATCTCAGGATCTCTATTACTCTCTTCTCTTCCAAGATGTGCTTTAAAACCTACCGCTAAGGGTAAGCTTTTAAGCACCCGTCGTAATAATTTAGTGTGTGACTCAGTGTCAAAAGGGCTGCTGTGAAACATCTTGTGCTGTTTTTTTTTCTCTGCTAAAAGTTCTATCTAAGTGCAAGTAGTTGTTGCTGTTATATATAATCAAGACAGCAAAGTATACGTTCAGCAAGGTCATGGTTACACTGCATAGTGCTCTGGTTGGAACCATTCCTCGAATGGAGTCAGTTGTTTTTCTCCAGACACAGAGAAATTAAAGCACTCAAAGCGCTGTGACCAATGGTGTGCTCAACGATCAGTGCTGGGTCCGCTGCTTTTTGTTACTTATATGGGGAGGCAATGGCCTCATTGGACTGTTAATCCAGAGACCCGGGTAACATTCTGGGGACCCGGGTTCAAATCCCACCATGGCAGATGGTGCAATTTGAATTCAATAAAATATCTGGAATTAAGAATCTAATGATGACCATGAATCTGTTGCCGATTGTCAGGGAAAAGCCCACCGAGTTCACTCATGTCCTTTAGGGAAGGAAATTGCCATCCTTACCTGGTCTGGCCTACATGTGACTCCAGACCCACAGGAATGTGGTTGACTCTGAACTGCCCCCTGGGCAATGAAGGATGGGCAATAAATACTGCCTAGCCAGCGATGTCCTCATCCCGCTCATGAATAAAGGAAAAAAAAAATTATATACATGATGCGGATGCGAATAAAGGAGGAATTGCTAGTAAGTTTGCAGATGACACCAAAATTGGTGATATAGTGGACAGTGAAGAATGTTGTCTTAGAGTACAATGGGACATTGATCTGATGGGCCAATGGGCTGAGGAGTGGCAGGTGGACTTTAATTTAGTTAAATGTGAGGTATTGCATTTTTGAAAGGCAAATCAGGGCAGCACTTATACATCTAATTGTAGGGTCCTGGGGAGTATTGCCAAACAAATAGACCTTGAAAGTGGAGTCCCAAGTAGACAGGGTAGTGAAGAAAGTGTTTGGTGTGCTTGCCTTTATTGGTCTGTGCATTGAGTGTCGGAGTTGGAATGTCATGTTGTGGCTATATAGGACATTGGTTAGGCCACTTTTGGGATACTGTGTTCAATTCTAGTCTCCCTGCTCTAGGAAAGATGTTGTTAAACTTGAAATGGTGCAGAAAAGATTTAAAAGGATGTGGCTGGGTTTGGAAAATTTATTGGGAGAGACTGAATAGACTGGGGCTGTTTTCCCTGGAGTGTCAGAGGCTGAGGGGTGACCTTATAGAAGTTTATAAAATCATGAGGGGCATAGATAGGATGAATAGCCAAGGCCTTTTTTGTTTCCCAGGGTAGGGGAATCCAAAACTGGAAGACATAAGTTTAAGGTGAGAGGGGAAGGATATAATAGGGACCTAAGGGGTGACTTTTTCACAGAGGGTGGTGCGTGTATGGAATGTGCTGCCAGAGGAAGTGGTGGAGGCTGGTACAAATACAACATTTAAAAGACATCTGGATGGGTACATAAATAAGAATGGTTTAGAGAGATATGAGCCAAATGCTGGCAAATGGGACTAGATTAATTTAGGATAGCTGGTTGGCATGGACAAGTTGGACCGAAGGGTCCGTTTCTGTGCAGTACAGCTCTAATTCTATGACACGGTAGAGGATCTGAGGATGAGGTATTCGACCTTGATTTGACTCACTCCTTTCTCTCGCCCTTTCCAACCCTAACCCTGTCATTAATATAACCACTGCCACTTCCTAGCTGCTTTCAGTTTTGACAAAGGGTCACTGGACTCAAAACGTTAGCTGTTTTTCTCTCTTGAGATGCTGTCGGACCTGCTGAGTTTCACCAGCACTTTCTATGTTTGTTCCAGATCTTTAGCATCTGTAGCGCTTTGTTTTCTTTAAGAGTTATGTTACTTGCTGTTCAGATGTACTGGAAAGCCAGTATTTTGCAGGTGACCATCTGTTGGGTATATTGTGAGCTGAGGATGCAGCTTGACCCTGTACAGCCTGTATCTTGCTTCTGCTAGCACTGGTGATTATGGCCTGTTGTTATGGATATACAACCTGCATTGCCCAGTAAAGAGTGGCTAGTACAACCCTGTAACTGGTTTAACACCAAACAATTTTGAAGTGCAAATCAAAAGAATATCTAAACTTTTTACACCATAAGAATTTGATAGCAAGAGATATACAGTTTTGCAGAGTACCTTATCATGCCGTTCAGACACCTTGAAGTGCATTACATCTGCAATGAAAGAGCATTGTATTCTTGATAAAGTTTTTTAGCTTTATTGAATTAACATATTAATAAGCAGTTTTTGGATAACATCTTATTGGGTCACTTCTTTCCAGTCCACCCATCATTTTTCATTCACTTATTTTGCATGTTTGATCTGACATTTCTTTTTGCTAACCTGACAAAGAAATTTACTTAATTGTTTCAGTTCTAACCATTTATTTGTCTTATGTTAAAGCCTTTCTAAACCCCTTTAGCATTGTGCAACTTTCCTAATGGTATTTCTTCACTGACATTTGCATTTTCTTGCACTTAATTTCAGAGGTTTTTCTTAACAGGCAGCTCTTATCATTTTATTTCTGCATTTTCCAAATTATCTTAGATCTTAGGTAGTCCAAAGATGTGCAAGTTAGATGGATTGGCCATGCTAAATTGCTCATAGTGTCCAGAGATGTGCAGGCTAGGTGGATTAGCCATGGGAAATGCAGGGTTACAGTGATAGAGTAGCGAGGTGGGACTGGGTGAGATGCTCTTCAGAGGGTTGGTTGTGGACTTGATGGGCCGAATGGTCTGCTTCCACATTGTAGGGGTTCTATGATTGCTTATCGTGAAAGTTTATCTTAATCTTCGTTCCTCCTGTTACCATCTCTCAGTTTATTCTCCCGTCATTTGCTTTTGTTCATCATTGTGTTTCCGTCCGTTAAACAATATACACCAGCAGTCACTTTTGTCTCTGTCTTACTGTTGGTTGACTTTCTGCAGTCTCGTTTGATCGCTGTTCTTCAAATGTTAATGTTTCTCATTTTTGACTTGTTGGGAATGTCACAATACTTTTTACCCTTCTGACTTACAATTTATTTCATTTTACATCTACATTTAAAATTTTATCTTAAAGTGCCTTAAAGAATCAAGCTGATCCTTGAGACTAGAATTTATTTTTACATCAACTTGTTTTTTCACAATGCGTGAGAACAACGCAAACTCCTGCACCGTTCCAGTTCTGAGCTCTTTCCATGTTTAGTGATATGCATCGTACTCTTTAATGGTCCTCTCAATCATTCTTCACCAATGATAGTATATGGGCATACAGGCACACATCTATGTCTAATTGCTGACCCTTTGGAAGGGTTTGTGCTTTTCTGAGGCTACTACTCAGATTCACTGACAGTAACCATGCTCAATTTGGAGTTGGAAGTCTGGTGAATCACTCTTAGATGTTACGTCTCTGAATCAGAACGTCGTGGGTTCAAAATTCAAGGCTGGTGTTACTATAGGACAATGTTGGAGGTACCGTCTTTCAGATGAGACATTATAAAAAGGCTGTCTGCACTCTTGAGTAGATGTGAAAGTTCTCATGGCATGACTTTGAAATTGATCAGGGGAGTTATCCCTCATGTACTAGTTAATATTTCTTCCTCAATCAAATTTTATTTTTAGAAATCCAGCTTTTAGTACTGTTCGTAGCAGATTACTGTGTGCAAATTGGTTGACTTGTTTCCTAGGCTGCTGTTTCATTGGTTATAAAATGCTCCTACATTGTTAGAAAACCATTATTATAGCCCTTAGCTTTTAAGCCATGGCCCTGATGTTGGCAATGTGATGAGGACCTTTGACAGGTTCCCTACTATTAGCAACCTAATTGAAAGACTTGGCTCCCCATCAACATTCAAAGCCACAGTCGCAGGGAAGGAGGCTGTCATTGCCACCATAATATTGCAGAGTCACAGGAGTGTCCTAGGAGAGGGAATGGTAGCACTGAACCCTAACCTGTGGCTCTGATGAAAGGGACTTTGCTACTGACTCTACAACCCTGTTGTCTGGGATGGGGTAAGCAGTAATGGTGGGTCAGATAAGGCTTCCTTGTATTTAGACAGGGTATTGACATGTCAGGGTTTATCTCATCCAAAGGATTCAGGCTGTATTGGTGTGTGTATTGAGGGGTAGCTCCTGTTCCTTGTAAGACCATCCAAAGTTGGAGCAGAAGTGGGCCATTTAGCCCATTGAGTCTGTTCTGCCATTCTATATTCATGGCTTATAATCCTCAAACTCACTTTCCTGCCTTCGCTCATAACCCTTGATTCCCTTACTATTTGTCACAGTCTTGAATGTAGTTAACTAAAACAGCCCTCAACAGCCCTCCATGGTAAAGAATACAACAGATTCACTGGGTGGCTGGTTTGCAAGGCAAAGTGATGCCATCTGTGTGGGTTCAATTCCCACATTGGCTGAGGTTACCATGAAGGATTCTCCTTCTCAACCTCTCCCGTTGTCTGAGGCATGGTGACCATCATATTAAACCATTACCAGTCAGCTCTTCCTCTAATAAGAGAGCGGCCCTGTGGTCTGGTAAAACTGTGGCAACTTGACCCATACCCTCTGAGAAAAGAAATTCTTCTTAATTTCTGTCCTGACTGAGTGGCACTTTGTTCTGAGATTATGCCTTCTCCTCTGAGATTCTCCCACAAGGGCAAACAATCTTCCACATCTACCTTGACAAGTCCCTTAAGAGTTTTCTTTGTTTCGGTAAGGTCATTGCTCGTTCTTCAAAACTGCAAAGCCCAAGCCCAAACCACTCCATGCTCCTCATAAGAACCCTCCATGCCTGGAATCAATCCA
Source organism: Rhincodon typus (assembly GCF_021869965.1). Classification (NCBI taxonomy): domain Eukaryota; kingdom Metazoa; phylum Chordata; class Chondrichthyes; order Orectolobiformes; family Rhincodontidae; genus Rhincodon; species Rhincodon typus. Next base: position 86,882,063 of record NC_063338.1, read on the forward strand.
GTGAACCTTTTTCTGGACTGTCTCCAATGCCAATACATCTTGTCTTGGATAAGGACATCAAAGCTGTTCACATTGGGCAGCCAGCAGAGTTTGAAAGACACAAACAATCTGTCTAATATTTTCACTTCTGATCAACAGTCAGCTTTCCTAAGACCTTGCAAATGTGACCATCAAAATCAAACCTAAAAATCTAGATGATTCTGTGCCTATTGGCCACATTAAGAGACATAATTGGTCACCTTGCTTCCTAGGATTGAGTGGGTTGTTCATTCACCTATCCGACCTCTCATAAGCTTGGAAGAGACCTCGTCCTGTGCCCCATTTTGGGAGCTTAAATTTAACTACTGTGCCACAGTATCTCATCAAATAGACAGTTGTCTTTACTCTATAAGTGGAACATCTCCTGGAAGGATTGTGCTTCCTTGTTGATCAGGCATTTGATTTTTCCAGGTGACAATCTAAATGACGGACTGTGGCATTCTATTAATTTGAACGCCAGAAGGAATCGTGTTAGCATCATTTTAGACAACAATGCCGCCTCAACCTTTCATTCAACCATACAGATGCAGATTTACTCTGGAAGCAGATATTATTTTGGAGGTAAGTGCTTATCCATTTATTGCATCATTTCACATGTAACCTTTCTGAGTTAATTCACTTTTAACATGTCCTATTTCTCTCTTCTTGTTTCTAATGCTTCAGAACACTTCAATAGAATTTGAACCGTATCTCTTTATGATTGACAATGGAAACTCATACATGGGTATTTAAAAAAACTGTTCTCAACCAAAATAGATAACTGTGCAGTAAACATGAAATCTTATTTTATGTGATTGATTTATTTTCACGTGCATCGAAGTACAGTGAAAAGCTTTGATTACGAGCAGTACAGGCATATCATAGTAAACAAGGATGTACAGATCAAAAAGACATACACAGAAGTATAAAGGTCACATTGCACAGGGCGTGCACTAGGCGAGATCAATGTTAGCAAGATCAGGGTTATTTGAGGCTAGAATCTGTTCATCAGTCTGATCATGGCTGGGAGAAAGGTGTTCATGAACTTGTTCCTGCATGTGTTCCGGCTTCTGTATCTTCTGCCTGACGGAAGAGGCTGTAGGAGGTCATTACCAGGGTGCAATGGGTCTTTGATGATGTTGGCAGCCTTTCCGCCGTGTAAGTGGAGTCCATGGATGGAAGGTTGGCTTCCGTGATGGTTTGGGCTGTGCCTTCTGTAGTTCCTCATGGTCCTGAGCAGAGCAGTTGCCGTACCAGGCCGTTATGCACCCGGACAGTATGCTTTCAATGGTGCATCTGTAGAAGTTGGTGAGGGACTTAATGGACATGCCAAATTTCCTGAGTTGCCTGAGGAAGAAGAGGTGTTGTTGTGCCTTCTTAACTGACGCATTTATGTGGGAAGTCCTGCACAGGTTGTCGGTTATTGTCACTCCAAGGAACTTGATGCTGTAGTTCAATTACATAGATGGGGGCGTGTTCTCCTCCTTTCTTTCTGAAGTCAATGATCAGTTCCTTAGTTTTGCCGACATTGAGAGAGAGGTTGTTTTCCTGTAACTTGACAGGTACATTATGTAACTGCTAAATAACACTTAAAATACATAGGAAGTGGATATATCTTCAAATGTAATCAGCTGATAATTTGTTCAAATAAATATTTGAAAAAATTATGTTCAGCTGGTGAAGAAAACTCAGGAACTTGCTGTTGTCCCTTTAACAGTATAGACCTTCCATCAGTTTATTTATGAATGGATTGTCAAAAAAATCAAGCAGGAAGTAGGGAGAAAGAGAAATTGCACATTGGTCAAGAGACAAAGGTAAGTGGGCAGATGGAGAGATGGGAAGACTGAAACAAGGGTTAATGTGACAGTATGTAACTATTTTAAAATGAAAATAATAGAGTTTTAAGTCTTGGAGTGAGATAAGGAGAAACTTCTTTTCTCAGAGAGTTGTTAGGATTTGGAATGTGCTGCCTGGGAAAGTGGTGGAGGAAGATTCCATAGGAGGTTTCAAAAGAGAGCTGGATATATTTTTGAATGTGATCACATTAGATGGCTATGGAGATAGAGCTGGAGAACAGGACTAGCTGGGTAGTTCTTTCGGGAACTGGTGCAGACATGATGGGTTCAATGGCCTTGTACTGTAAAATTCTATGATTCTAAATGCAATGGGAAATAAGAAACCAATAAACATGGGCATAAAAGTTTGGAGGAGCTCGGCAAGTGATGATATACAGGCTATTCTGACCCTTTCGTCTTTTTTACTCTGCAATTAGAACTTGGCTTCTCTGTCTCTTAGCTGCTTCTAACAACCTCTCTTCTGTAACTCTTAGTAACATTGCCTAACAAAAATCATGAGGGACAGGGATAAGAATCCTTGACCAAGTACATATTATTACAGTGAGCAGTATTTCCTGCTATTCAAAGTAATTGCCTCTTTACCTTCTACTCCTTTCCTATCCAGCAGATGAAATGAACAGATATTTTGCATTGATCTTCATGTAGAGGATATCTTCCCAGAAATAAGGGCACATCAAAAGGCAAAAAGGAAGGAGGAACTTAAAACAATGGCATTTATAAGGGAACTGAGAAAATTATTTGAATTAAATCCCTAACTCCTGAGGCATTTCATCCTTGGGTCTAAAAAGAAATGACTGCTAAGAAATTGAATGATCAATTCTAATTTTCAAAACTTTCCTAGAATCTGGAAAGCCCTATCAGGTTGGAATACAATGAATGTACTTGCTGCATTCCAGAGAAGCAGGAGACAAACAGCTATAGGTCAGTTAGCTTAATGTTTGTCTTAGGGAAAATGCTAGAACCTATTATTCAGAAGGTTACAGCAAGGCACTTAGAAAATCTCTATACCATCAGGCAGCATCAACATGGTTTCATGCAAGGGAAATCCTGTTTGATTCATTTATTATTGTCATTTGACGAGCAATACGCATCGAAGGAAACCTGTGGATCTGGTGCACTCCGATTTCCTGGAGACAAGTTTCCAAACAAACCTGACTGCAGGAAATAAGGACTCAATTGTAGGGTTAACGTATTAGCACAGATTGGTTGGTCAACAAGAAACAAAGTCTAGGCAGGAATGTGTGATCTTCAGCTTGACATGATGTTACGAGTGTTAAGGCATACAAATCAGTGCAAGGTGTCAAATATTTACAAATTACATTAATGACTTGTATGAAGGGACCAAATGTATGGCTGCTAAATTTGAGGATTATGCAAAGACAGATCAGAAAGTAAATTGTGAAGAGGACATAGGAGTTTGCAAAGTGATCTAATAGGTTAAGTCAGTCAGTCAGCAAGAATTTGGCAGATAAAATGTGGTAAACGTACGTTTGTCCACTTTCACATAAATAATTAGAAAAGCATGCCTTTTTTTCTTATTCGTGAATGCTAGGCCAGAATTTATTGCCCATCTCTATTTGTTCTTGAAAAGGTGGCAGTGAGCTGCCTTCTTAAACTGCTATGGTCCATGGAATGGAGAAACATCTGCAGTACGCTTTGGAAAATGGCTCCAAGGTTTTGACTGAGAGATCAAAGTCAGGATGGCGTGTGGCTCAGAAGGGTACATGGATGGTGTTCCCATGTCCTTGTCCTTTTAGATGGTAGAGTGGTGGGCGTGTGGAATGCGCTGCCGGCAGTGGTCGTGGAGTCAGATACTTTAGAGACCTTTAAACGACTCTTGGATAGGCACATGGAGGATAGTAGAACGTAAGGTCTGCAGGGTAGATTGATCTTAGTGGGATAATAGTTCGGCACAACATCGTGGGCCGAAGGGTCTGTACTGTGCTGTACTGTTCTATGTTCTGTGTTCTATTTCTAGAGATCAATGGTTTGAAAGGTAGTCTTGAAAGAGCCAAGCTATATTGTATTAATGCATCTTGTAGACAGTAAACACTTCTACCAATGTGCATGAGTGGCAGAGAGAATGAATGTTGAAGGTGGTTGGTGGGGTGCCAGTAAGGTAGGCTGCTTTTTCCTGCAGGATGTGAAGTCTCCTGAGTGTTTTTGGAGCTAGACTCATCTAGGTAAGTAGAGAGGATTCTTTAACACTTCTGACGTGTGCCTTGTGGATGGAGGACAGGCTTTGCCGAGTGAGGAGAAGAGTTACTCATGGCAGAATTCCCAATCTCTAATGCGCTGTTGTAACCACTTACGACAAGCTTAATTTGTACTTCTGGTCAATGGTACTGCGAGGCTGTGATTTAAAATGGGTAAAGATTGCAGAACTCTGAGATCCAAAGGAATTTGGGTGCCCTGCCACATGAATCACAAAAAGGTATTGTGCAGCTGTTGAATACTTTTAGTACAGAGGTAGATAGATTCTTGACTAACAAGAGACTCAGTGAGTATCAGGAGAGCTATAAAGTAGAGTGGAGGCCATAATCAGATCAACCGTGATTTTACTGAATTGTGGAACGGGTTTGAGGTGCTGATTGGGTTCCTTCTGCTCCTAGTTCTCGCAATCATATTAATAGTGGAGATTGGTCTGATGGGCAGTGCAGACCTTGGGATTATTGTCCATTCTTCTGTGTGTGAAACCAGACAGAATGTTAAGTGACTTGTGTCTGGAATGCACTGCCCGGAGGTATGGTGGAGGCAGGATCAAGTATTGTATTCAAGAAGTCATTGGGTGATTGCTTCAATTGAAACAATGAAAAGGGGAATGGAGAAAAGAAAATGGCACTTGTACTCATTTGGAGAGCTTGCACAGATACGATGGGCCAAAAGGCCCCTTCTTTGCCATAAAACTTATATGATTAGGTGAAGTAGCTTGTTCAACAATAGAAGCTAATACAGACAGATTTAATCTTTTACTAATCACGAGCAGACATTGTGTTATCATTGACAGTAAACCTAAATTAATGCTTCATAAATAATTTGTCACTCAAGAAAAATGGATTCTTTCCAACATGCGGGTTAGGTCAATTTTTAATGCAAAGAGAATACCAAAGACCGTAAGACTTCCAACTGCTCGAGTGATACTAAAGCTGTTTTTCTGCACTGCTGAGATAGTTACTTGGATGAATCTTGATGGAGCCACAAATATCAAATTGAATTGAGATTCAGCTTGTTATGATTCCAGCTATTGGTAACACTGGACAAGTCAGATTCCAAAATGAAACCTGGCTTGATATGTCATATATTTACTTTTTATTGGTTAATTGGTTAATTAGTCACTGAAACATTCGAACACAAAAGAATAAATAAACACTCTGATCTAGATATAGAAGATATAAGGATCTTAACACAACCATCAAAACTAAGTTTCAATACCAACTGTAGCAGAGGCTTAACCCCAGAGAAATATCGATCCTTCCTCCGAGTTTTTTAAAGACTTTACTTAACTGCTATTTTCCACCTTCTTTCTCTAAGGTTACTGAGACCTTTATTTAATGATTCCTTTTTGAATCTACTGGTGTTAGTCTCTGACAGGTCTCATGGCCTAAACCATTTGAGTTCTGACAGCTTGAAAATTTCTATCCAAAACTTTGTTCTTAGAAGCTGCACAAAATAGAAACCATTTTTGCTGAGGTAACTGTTTCCCTGAACTGAACGGAAAAGAACTTGGTTCTCCGGAACTAAAACTTTGAAGATTTTGCTCTGAAGTCAAAACTAACTTAATTGACTGAATGAGTCTGCATTCCCTTTCATGAACCCAACATTATAAATATTTTACTGATGAACCCAACAGGAGTTCTCCTATACATGTAACTGCAGTCATCTGCTTACTTCCAACTGATACACTCAGGAAACTGTTCCAAAATGTTTTTTTGACCTATTTTAAGAGAACCTCCACAGAACTAACCTCAAACCATAGACTTCCATTTAAAATCCAAACCCCAAAAATGTAAAGTATGGTATATACATTTATTCCAAGCTCAACTGGAAAACTGAAGCCCCTGGATGTGGCAAGGAACACAATAGAAAGTGAGACAATATCAGCATTCATAAATAATAAAACATATCAAGGCAGTTTACAGTACCTTATGCCGTTAAATAAGACAGCAAGTAAGATATTTATCAAAACATAGTTCTTTTTTTTTCGCAGTGGTTTAAAGGAAGAAAGCAAGGCAAAGAGGCAGAGAGGTTTTGGAGGGAACTCCAGAACTTAGGATCAAGGTAACTGAGGTAATGGCTATGAATGGTGGTGTTAATAAAAATTGGGCATGGAAAATCAGAATAAGACAAATACAGGTATCTCACAGAGATTTTGGGCTGGATTATGAAGATAGGCAGGTTCAAACCATGAAAGGGAGGATATTATAAAATCTGTATGTTCTTTGACTTGGTCCATTGTAAGCCAGTGAACACAAAGTTAAGAAGTGAATGGTTTAGTGCTATGTGAATTAAGCTAAGGGCAGCAAATTTACGATAACCTGGGATTTACAGGACCAGAATGTGGGAGATCAACCATATGGGTATTGGGGTCATCAAACAAAGAGGTGAAAATGAGTGAATGAGAGTTTCAGCAGCAGATGAGCTAAGACAGGGGAAGAAGACATATGATGATGTAGGGTTGGAAAAAGACAGTCTTCATATGGGAAAGTATGATGTCAGAAGCTCACCTCTGGGCGAAATATGGTACCAAGATTGTAAATACACTGGCTTAATCTCACACTGTTACCAGAGAGAAGGATGGATAGCTCGGGAATGGAATCTGGAGCAGATGCTGAAAGCGTGTCTTAGATCAATCTTCAGAATATAAAATGAGAGACCATTTCTGTTCATTCCACACTGGATGTCATGTAAGCTGTCTGATAGTTTGAGAACTGTGAGGTTTTAAGAAAGCTGGTGGTGAGGTAGAGCTGTATGTTGTTGGTTTATGTGTATAGACTAACACTGTGCTTTTGCCCGGTATTATAGAAAGGCAGCACATAATAGTAATAGGAGAAAGTCCAGGGATAAATTCTTTGAGTTATCTGAGGTAATAGTGCAGGAGCATGAAGAGAGGCAACCAATGCTCTGGAATGAAAACACTAGAAACTCAGCAGGCATTTCAGACTTGAAACATTAACTCTGTTTCTCTCTCCACACCATGCTGCCAAAACTGCTGAGTTTCTCCAGCTCTTTCTGTTTTTCTTTCAGATGTTCAGCATCCAAAGTATTTTGCTTTTATTTGAGTGATGCTCTGAATGCATATAGATCAGTAAGAGCAGGTCCACACGGTTGTAAAACAGCAGAGAAGCATTGCTGGACAATGGTGTAGTCATGCATGCAAATAACCTGACATCTGCCCACTTTCAGCTGATAGGACAAGAGACAGGATTGATGAATTTCAACCTTAATACACTATTTTTCTATTTCAGCATTTTTTACATCTGAGTCTAAGTTTAGTTTGCTAGCTCCAATGATGTTTCTTGTAAAGTTAGTGTATACTTGCATTCCGATGAATATCCTTTTCCACTCAGCAGCCAGTGCATAGATTATTGGCACTGCCATGATAACACAATCCACTTTGATAAATCCTTCCATGGATCTTTCCTATTATACATCTCCAACCTGCTCCATTCTGGCATTCCACTTTCACACTCTTCTTCCAAGGCTAGATTCTGTTAACTGTCCATCTTTGGTAAATCATTCAGTTCCTGTTGATCGGCTCTCTGGAACGTTTTCACTGTATTGAAAGGATACCTATGATTCAAAAGTATTTGACCAGCTGTGAGGTTTTTTGGGCGAAACTGAGAAAGCGCCTTCACCTTTTACATCTTTTCCTGTTTTCAAAACCTCCACAATGATGACTTTTGCTCTGTTCTTCCAGCTATGCTCAGTTTACTTTCTCAATCCTTTTTAAGAAAGAACTCCGGATGCTATAAACCAGGAAGAAAAACAGAAGTTGCTGGAAAAACTCAGGAAGTCTGGCAGCATTTGTGAAGAAAAATCAGAGTTAATGTTTTGAGTCAGGTGACCCTTCCTCAGAAGTGTTTGAAGAAATGACTTCTGATTTCTCTTCACAGATGCTGCCAGACATGCTGACCTTTTCCGGAAACTTCTGTTTTTATTCCTTTTTAAGAAATACTTTGCATTGTTTGTGGCATTATGACCAATGAATACATTAGCATTGACCAGAAACTGAATTGGAATGCTTGTATAAATATTAATTGATTGATATATTGTTGTCATATGTACCTTAATACAGTGAAAAGTGTTGTTTTGTATGCTATACAGGCAGATCATACCGTACTAAATGCGTAGGGCAACAGAACAGAGTGCAGAATACAGTGTTACAGCCACAGAGAAGGTGCAGAGAGAGAGAGATCAACATTAACATTTGAGAGATCTGTTCACAAGTCTGATAATAGCAGCGAAGAAGCTGTTCTTGAATCTGTTCATGTGTGAATTCAAACTTTTGTATCTTCTGCCCAATGGAAGAGGGTGGAGGAGAGTAGAACTGGTGTGGGGGAGGTCTTTGATTATGTTGGTTGCTTTCCTGATGCAGAGGGAAAAATAGACGGAGTCAATGGATGAAAAGCTGTTTTGCATGATGGACTGGGCTGTGTTCATGACTCTCTGTAGTTTCGTACGGTCTTGGGAAGAGCAGTTGCCGTACCTCACTTTGATGCATCCAGATAGGATGCTTTCTATGCTGCATCTATGAACATTGGTAAGCGTACTTGTGGACATGCTGCATTTCCTTAGTCTCCTGAGGAAATAGAGATATTGTTGTGCTTTCTTGAGTGTTGGGTCCATGTGGGTGGACTTGGACTGATTGTTGGTGATCATCATTCCCACGAATTTGACGCTCTCAACCATCTTCACCTCAGCACCATTGATGCAGACAGGGGCGTGCCCTCCACTCCACTTCCTGAATTCGATGACCAGCTCCTTCATTTTGCTGACATTGATGTAGAGATTGTTGTCTTTACACCATACTGCTGAACACTCAATCTGTTTCCTATATTCGGTCTCGTTGTTTGAGATCCTGCAATGGTGGTGTCGTCAGAAAACTTGTAAATGGAGTTGGGGCAGAATTTGGTCACACAGTGATGAGTGTGTAAGGATTATTGTAGGGGGCTGAGTACGCTGACTTGCGGACCACCGGTGTTGAGGATTATGGTGGAGGAGGTGCCGTTGCTTACATGTACTGATTACAGTCTATGGGTCAGGAAGTCAAGGATCCAGTTGTAGAGGGGGGGTAGTCGCTATCTAGTTCTCAAAGTTTATAGATGAGTTTGTTTGGAATTATGGCTTTGAAGGCAGTTCTGTAATCAATAAGTAGGAGCCTGGCATAGGAATGCTTGTTATCCAGATATTCCAGGGATGAGTGGAGGGCCAGGGAAATGGCATCTGTTGTGGATCTATTGTGCCAGTAGGCGAATTGCATGGACCAAGAAAATTTGGTAGACTGGAGTTGATGTGAGCCATGACTAACTTCTCGAAGTACTTCATAATTATGGAGGTCAGACCCACTGGTCGGTAGTCATTGAGGCATGCTTTCTGCAGCTAGTAACTCACCTCCTATCTCCACAGTGCTTGTCCACTAAATACAAAATACAAGTCAAGAGTGTGATGGAACACTGTCCAATTGCCTAAATGGGTGCAGTGCCAACAACATTCAATAAACTCAGCACTATCTAGGACAAAACTTAATTGGCACCAAATCCATTACCTTCGACATTCACTCCCTCCACCATCATCACGCAGTAGTGTGTACAATCTACAAGAGGTACTTAAGAAACTCATCAAGGCTTCTTTGCCAGCACCCTCCATACCCATGGTCTCCACTAACCCTTAAATTGCTGCATTATATATGAAGCCATTACACATTAATAATTATCCTTCAAATCCTACAAAATGAATTATTATAACTATCTTCATAGCCATGGTCTTGTTCTGCCCTCTCTGGGAATTAAAACAGACAAGCATAATAGGCCTGGAGCTATTTTTTTGGATGTTTACAAATATCCCTTGTCATCATTCTCTTTAACATATATTTGTTTCCTTCAAAGGTTGTCCTGAAAATGCAACTGTTGTGGATTGTTTAAATCCATTTGGTACATTTGAAGGCTGCATGAGGCTTATATTGATCGACAACCAAGCAGTGGATCTCATTCTGGTGCAACAAGGCTTACAGGGAAACTTCTCTGATCTCCATATAGACATATGCGGTATTCAAGACAGGTAATTGTATTCTTTACTACAGCAACAAATAGCTAAATTGAATGCAATATCTCCTTTTGTGCGAGTGCTTTTTTTTTGGAAACTTCTGGGCCCTGAGGCAGTGTGCTTGGTGGCAAGATGGATTATTGCTCTTTACTTCAAAGGGAATGAAGTATGAAAGAAGAGAACTTGTACTAAAATTACACTTCAGGTACAAGTCAGACCACAGCTGGAATATTGTGAATAGTTTTGGGCCATCTATCTAAAGAATGATATATTGGCATTAGAGGCAGTCCAGAGAAGGTTCACTAGGCCCATACCAGGTATGGAGGGACTATTTTGTGAGGAGAGAATGAATAGGTGAGCCTGCAGTCACTGGAATTTAGAAGAATGAGAGATGACCTCATTGAAACATGCAAAATTCTTAAAGAACTTAACAGGGTAAATGCAGAAAGATTGTTTCACTTACGGGACAGTCTAGGACTAGAGGACATAACCTCAGAACAGAGGGTCACACATTTAAGATATAGATGAGGAGGATTTTCTTCTTTACGAGGGGAATAAATGTGTCGAATTCTTTCCCGCAGAGGTCTGTTAAGGCTGGGTCATTCTGTGTATTCAAGGGTGCGATAGAATTTTAATCAGTAAGGGAATCAAGGATTATCGGTGAAAGCAGGAAAGTCACGTGAGGATTATTGTATCAGCTATGTTCTCACTGAATGGTGGAGCAGACTAGATGGGCTGAATAGCCTGCTTCTGCTCCTATGTCTTATGGTCTTATGATGGGAAGCCTGAACTCTACTACCTTCCAGTCTTTGCCCGAATGAAGTTCCTGCCCTATTGCAAGTTGACGTCTTTAAGCGGCCAATTAATGATTACGAAAGAACCGCGGCCCCCGCTAAGCTACAACTATTTCAACTGCAGGCAGGACTTAAAATGATTGGCCTACCCAACTGGTTACCAGTGTTGACAGGCTGTCAGCTTGTGAAGTCTCTCCATCTGCTCTCATCAATGCACAATAAGAGTGAACGTGGGACAGGAGTTTGGCCACTCGAGGCCATTTGTCTGCCCTTCCTTTTGACCCTAACGCAGCCCACCACACAAGATACCACCCTCACCCCGTCAAGTAACATTGACTATCCTCTGACCAATTCATCTAGACTCAAAACGTCAGCTTGCTGTCTCTCCATAGATGCTGTCTGACCAAGGGGATCCCTTGCATTTGTTGTTTTTACTCCATCCTGCATGTCTGGGAAAGAGTAGTACTGGCATTAGCTACAATGTCTGCTGTGGCGCCACTGAGTTTGGGAGCTGCCAGCTTGTCATTGTTAATCAGAATTTTGTTGTCCAGATCTCTAATTCCAGCAGGAAGGCCACCAACAACTAATCCACTCCTTGGTTGCGGGAAGATCCAGTGAGCTTTCTTATCTGCACTGCCGTGTGTTCCCCTCCTACAAACTCTCCCACTTTCAAACCTAGTTCCAACAATGGGAAGATCCTGACCTATTTTTTTTCCCTGTTAATTGTAAGAACATTGAGATGGGAACATTGTTACATGGGATTCAAATGTTGCGCTATGACCCATTTAATTGACTGATGAGCATCTTCCACGTAATTCGCCAAAGCTCTTTTGATGGCATATTCCAAACCCATGGCCACTTCCACCTGGGAGGACAGGTGCAGCAGGAACATGGAAATACCACCTCCTGCAAGTTCCTCTTCAAGCCACTTGCCATCCTAACTTGGAAATATACCGCCATTCCTTCGATGATGTTGAGTCAAGATCCTGGAATTTCCTCATTGACGGGATTGTGGGTATCCTTATGGCACATGGACTGTAGCCGTTCTCAAAAAAAAATCAGAAGTCCCACGACTCCAGGTTATAGTCCATCAGAATTGTTTGAAATCACAAGCTTTCAGAACACTGCTCCTTTCTCACTTTACCTGATGAAGGAGCAGTACTCTGAAAGCTTGTGATTTCAAATAAATCTGATGGACTATAACCTGGAGTCGTGGGACTTCTGATTTTGTGCACCCAAGTCCAACACCAGCACCTCTACATCTCAGTTCAAAAAGGCAGCTCTCCAACATCTTCTCAAGGGCAACTAGGAACAGACAGTAAATGCTGGCCCAGGCAATGGTGCCTACATCCCATTAGAATAAATAGCAAAACAAAAAGACTGTGCAACCACATCAGGAGCCTGGATTTATGAACAGTATAGCAACTGGCAAAGCAGTTCTTTTGATATCAGAATACCATATTGACTGCTGATCTTTGAGTCTTTCAGGACACAGCTTGAAGGCTCTGGCACAAATTTCTGTTGAGTTGCAGTTCCACAGTTTGCCATGTTTTATCAACCTGCTGTGTTGCTCGTTGCTCATGACAAATTCTGATTCTGTTATTGCTAAGGTTTGCATCAGTGCACCTTTTGCAAGATGGCATTGAATGATCACCAGGAGGTGTGCTTAATAGTTTTTGGTTGCCCCATTCTCTTTTGAAATGAATTATTCCAATTACAGTATGTTTATAACCACCCCACATACCTCTAATTTCAGTGAACACATGGGCTTGTGTATGTAAAACTATGTAATAATCCTCTGAGTCGTATGCATGTGACACGCAGTTACAAGATTCAAGTTGGGTGTGAGAGTGTGAGACATTGAGTGACCTTGTATGTCTCCACATGAGCTTGACTCATGCTGTACCATTTGTTTGCCTTTCTTAAAGGTTGAAATTTTATTGTGCATTAAATTGGAGACTGTCTAATTCTCAGGCTCCAGAGCAGTTGGCATTGACAATGTATTCAAGAATTTTTATTACATATACAACACCCAGAAAGCAACCATTACATGTGGAGTAACATCAGTGATAATGAAAATAAATATTTCAGAGTATATTTGCAAAATAATATACATTCAAGTGCTTTATACAGCGATTATGGTTGCAATTAAAAAGGGTGGTTAAAAAGGCATTCAGCATGCTTGTCTTCATTGCTCAGCCCTTTAAGTACAAGAATTGGACAGTCATGTTGAGGTTGTGCAGAACACTAGTGAGGCCTCTTCTGGAGTACTGTATCCAGTTCTGGGCACGCTGTTTTAGGAAGGATATCATTAAGCTGGAGAGGGTTCAGAAGAGATTTACCAGGATGTTGCCAGGTATGGAAGGTATGAGTTATGAAAAAAGACCGGATAGGATGAGACTTCTTTTCGCTGGAGTATAGGAGGTTGAGAGGTGACTTTGCAGGGGTTTGTAAAATAATGAGGGGTGTAGATGGAGTTAATGGTAGGTTCCCTAGGATGACGGATTTCAAGACTAGGGTCATATTTTTAAGGTGAGGGGAGAGAGATTTAAACAATACATGAGGGACAATATTTTTACACAGAGGGTGGTACACATGTGGAATGAACTTCCTGAGGAAGTGGTGGATGCAGGCACCGTTATGTTTAAGGGACACTTAATTAAGTACACGAATCGGAAAGGTTTGGAGGGATATGGACTAGGAGCAGGCAGATGGAACTTGTTCAGTTTGGGATTATAAATCTATAGGTGTGGGGCTGGTCAGACAGCATCCAAGGAGCAGGAAAGTCGATGTTCTGGGCCAAAACGCTTTGTCAGTACTGGGAAGGAAGAGGAGAGCCTAGAAATAAATAGAGGGAGGGATTGGGGCTGTGAGAAGTGTAAGAGAGATGGTGATAGGTAGATGCAATTGGAGGGTACTGTGAATGGTCCTTGGGAAGAGTGTCGCGGACAGGTGAGTAGGAAGATGGATAGGTTAGGTCAGGTCAGGGAGGTGACAAGGAGGGGGAGGGCTGGACATGGGATAGTGCTGGGAGTGGAGGGAATTTGAAGCTGGTGAGGTCAATATTGAGGCAATTGGGCTCTAAGGTCCTGAGGCAAAAGATCAGGTGTTGTTCCTCCAGTTTACGTTTGGTCTCACTCTGACAGAGGAGGAGGCCAAGGATGGACGTGTCACCAGGGGAGTGGGAGGGAGAATTAAAATAGATGGCATCTGGAAGGTCGGGTTGGTTGATGCACGCAGACTGCAGATACTCTGCGAATCAGACCCTGAGTCTGCGTTTGTTCTCCCCGATGGTAGAGGAGACCACATCTGGAGCAATAATAGATCAGGTTTGGATGAAGTACAGGTGAATCTCTGCCGGATCTGGAAGGATGGTTTGGGGACTTGGATGGAGATGAGAGGGGAGGTGTAGGGGCAGGTGTTGTACGTTTTGTGGTTGCAGAGAAAAATGCTGGGTGTGGTGAAGAAATTGGTGGGGAATATAGAGCTGACGAGGGAGTTGCAGAATCAGCAGTCCCTGCAGAAAGTGGACAGGGGAGGGAAGCATCCTTTTGGTGGTGGGGTCTGATTGCGGGTCGCAGAAATGTCGGAGGATGATGCGTTGTATTCGGAGGTTGGTGGGGTGGTACGTGAGGACCAAGGGGAGTCTATCCTTATTGTTGTTGGGGGCAGAGAGTTTGAGGGCAGAAGTGTGGGAAATGGAGGAGGTGCGGTTGCGGGCATCCTTAATTACAGAGGAGGGGAAATTATGGTCCCTAAAGTAGGGGGATATCTGGGATGTCCTGGAGTAGAGTGCCTTAACTGGGAGCAGATGCAGCTGACGAGGAATTGGGAATATGGGATAGCATTTTTGCCGGAGGGTGGGTGAGAGGAGGTGTAGTCGAGATAGTTGTGGGAGTCAGTGGATTTCAAATGGATGCTGGTGGTGAGTCAGTTTGGGATTATGTTCGGCATGGACTAGTTGGACCAAAAGGTCTCTTTCCATGCTATATGACTCCATGACTACATTAAAATGTATACAGGATTGACCCTTAAGTTGCAACATTATGCATAAATCCATCTTATACTAATAACTGAGATAACAAGGTGTAGAGCTGGATGAACACAGCAGGCCAACCAGCATCAGAGGAGCAGGAAGGCTGACGTTTCGGGCCTAGACCCTTCTTCAGACATTTC
>NC_063338.1:86897568-86916131 GCF_021869965.1 Rhincodon typus
GAAATGTCTGAAGAAGGGTCTAGGCCCGAAACGTCAGCCTTCCTGCTCCTCTGACACTGCTTGGCCTGCTGTGTTCATCCAGCTCTACATCTTGTTATCTCAGATTCTCTAGCATCTGCAGTTCCTACTATCTCTTATACTAATAACTGTTGTTCTTCAAGCATCGTTGACTACAGTTATGTGGAGAAACATTGAAGCTGATTTGCATTGGTAAGATTCAACACCTTTCAACAAGTAGCAATGCAATGGCAATCTACTTGTTTTTTGCATAATTAACACGACTGTATTTCATGACCTCTCGGAATGGTGGGTTTCAGTCAACAGCAAGGACTTGGGTTTGATGACTTGGAGGTTTACTGAATGTAACTCAGGCTCTGAGTAGACTTCTGAACTCCACAGAAGAGTAGGGAATTTTAGGGAAAACATTCTTTGGGCTGAGAACTCTGCAATCAGTAATGAAGCAAATGAAAGAAAAGCAAAGGAGGGAAAAAAGAAACAGGATGTGAGTTAGAACTGTAGTGCATGCTAATGTTGAAGTGGGATTAAGCCATGGAGCAAGTAGTATAGGAAGACAGGACACGGATTGGAGAAGAAATTCATCGAAGTTCAATTATTAGCAGTTTTGTTACTACAATCATAAAATTTGCAGCAGGAGGAAGATCATTTGGTCCATTGAAGCCATTCCAGCAGACAAATAGCTATCCAGCTGACCACTAGTTTCCAGATCTTGATTCATACTCTTCTAGATAACATTACTTCAAAGACATATCGAAAAATATGAAATGTAATGAGGATTTCAGGATGTATCATCGTTTCAGGCAGTGAGTTGCAGATCCCCACCTTTGGGTGAAACTAATTCTTCTCTAAACCTCCTACCTGTTACTCTAAATCTGTTCCTCCTGCTTATTGAGGCCTCCAGCAAGGAGGATCAAGGCATTCCTATTCGCTTCTTCCAGACCCTCTCGTCATTTTATACACTGCAAATTGTTCTCCTCTTAGCTTACTTTGTTTAAAAACAAAAACACAAAACTTTGTCATCTTTCCTCATGATTAAAGTTCTCCAGTTCAGTCAACATGCTTATAAATTTCCTCTGTCATCACTCAAGTGCAATCACATCCTTCAAACTTTGCAGTGACTGAAACTGTATGAATTACTGCCAACACGCAAGGGATATAATATCGCAGTGCAATCTTCTATCAGCTTTGAAGAATATATCTTAAGATGCTTGTTAACAGAAAAGGAAGAAGCAGTGAATCTGCTTGGGCAAATATTGATCCTTGGGCACCTTCTACTTTTTTGACAAGTGCCATGAGTTCTTTAAATCTTGGTTTGAGGTCTAGCCTAAAGGGTAATACCTCTGATACATCATGCTCTCCATGGTGACTGGAATGTCAGCCTACATTATGAACTTAAGTTTTGTTCGGAAACTCTACCCCACCAGCTCTCAGTGAAGCAGGAGTGCAACCTATGAAGGAATCTATGCTGGCACAGTGGGTGGTATGATTCACTGCACTGCTGCGCTTTTACTAAGCATTTTCTGGCATTGTCATATTTCACTGAATCAAAGCATTGTATAAATTACTGAAAATAAGCCCATGCTATTTTGCCTCCATATATTGTGTACAACATGAAGAAAGAACATTAAAAGGCAACCACATTGATGTGGGTCTGGAATCGCATGTAAACCACCACAAAATCACTGTGAGAAGGTCTTGGAATTCTGTGTTTGACTGCACATTTATGGAGTCCAGAAGTTGCTGTCAGTTTCAAAGTAGTAACTAAAGTAAAATAGTAAAGAACATTACTCCATCATTGCCTAAAAATATCTCAAAGTGTCTTATGTTCTATTGCTAAAGGTTGATAAATCAGACCATATCAAATGTTTATGTTCTTTGCTAGCGCAGGTCTATATCTCTCTCTAATTAAAATGTAATTTACCAGAATCAAATTGGGTGCCCTGGAGGTGTAAGCTATTAACCTGAGACCATGGTTAACGATGTTCTGGCTCAACAGCAGTCATAAATGTTACAGAGATCTTTTTAAGTTATCAGCATTTTGATGTCTCTGCGATTTGTGTTGTCATTAGGTTCTTTGTCCTTCCTGTGAGGGAGAGCTGTCTCCAGTTCTGCAGTCATGAATCTATTCTCCTTATCTGCTAGCAGTGCTTTGAAATACAAGGAAAAGCAAAGTACTGTGAATGCTAGAGAGTTAAAAAAAATCAAAGTACTGGAGAAACTCAGCAGGTCTTGCAACATTTTAATTTGTTCATGGTATGTGAACATTGCTGGCTAGAACAGCATTTACTGTCCATCCCCACTTGCCAGAGGACCATTAAAAGGCAACCACATTGATGTGGGTCTGGAATCGCATGTAAACCACCACAAAATCACTGTGAGAAGGTCTTGGAATTCTGTGTTTGACTGCACATTTATGGAGTCCAGAAGTTGCTGTCAGTTTCAAAGGAGTAACTAAAGTAAAATAGTAACATTTTTATCCGTACTGGACAATTATTGAAGTGATGATGGAGTGGTAATGTCACTGGACTAGTAATCCAGAACCCAAGATAATATTTCAGAAACAAGGTTCTGATTCACACCATGGTAGATGGTGGGATTTAATTCAATGAGAAAGCTGGTCTAATGGCAATTATATAACCCCTGTCACTTGCTGTTAAACCCCTCTCGCTCACTAATGTTCTTTAAGGAAGGAGATCTATCATCTTTACCTGGACTGGCCTGCATGTGACTCCAGATCCACAATATGATTGACTCTTAGGAATGGACAATAAATGGCATCTAATGAAAAAAAAATTACTAAAAAACACACCAATCTGTATTGATGGTGGTTGGTTGATTTTGATGTTGCCTCAACATAGCAAACCATTAATTCGAGTTCTATACCAGAGATTCAGGTCATTATCCAGGCTGTCATTCTGAAGAAGGGTCCTGACCCGAAACGTCAGCTTTCCTGTTCCTCTGATGCTGCCTGGCCTGCTGTGTTCCTCCGGCTTCAAACTTTGTCATCCTTGAAAAATACAAGGTGTTTTGATGAAAATTAAGAAATAAGAGTTGGAGGACGAGCTACGTCTCATCGAGCCTCATGCACCAGAACACTCAACACTGTCATATTCTGTGGCAGAGTCCTGTGCACCCATCCAGTAACAGTCATTGTAGACATTTCTTGTTGACACCCAGTAGAATGCATCAATCTTTATCATAACTGGGAATGCTTAGTTCAATAGCCCTTCCCTGGCTTTCTGACATCACCAACGTTAAAGCCCAGCCGACTGGCAAAAGGCCACCACCTGGTTGAACCACTCATGCTATACTTCACCTAACTCTTCCATGATAATCTCCCATTCTATCTCCCAAAATTGAGCATCCTCCCTGAACAAGATCTACCAGTGGTCATTCTTTGGATCAAGGAATTGGAAACATGTCAAGCCACTATCAGTTTTTTTATCGTAAACATCTTCTATCGAATGGCAGGCTATGAACTACCATAGTGAGCATATTCCTCCAAAAACAGGCTCAGGACAACCCAGGGCCCCTAACATCCACCACTGATCTTCAGTAAACTTGTAGAAGGATGCAAGCAATACTTAAACTCAAGAAATGAAGAGACCAGATTTGCATTTACTAAATAAGTAGGTAATAGTGAGATGATTGTGAAATTCTGTCAAACGTCGACACTGCTGTCATTGGCACTTTGGGCTGGGATGTTGTTTGCCTTCTAACAGTTCAGTTCTGAAGAAAGGTCTCTCAACCCAAAACGTTAACTCTGCTTTGTCTCCACAGATGCTGAGTTTTTCCAGCAATTTCTGATTTTTGCTTCCACTTGTTGAGTTAGGACTACCTAAAAGAGCTGTGCAAATAGCCTTGTCAAATATTCTGTCAAATGAAACTTATAAAAAAGGATTGATTTTGATCCCATAGAATGACTGTTCTACTCGTGTGAATCAGTCATTTGACTTTGAAAACAATTGATGTGCCTAATACTTTGAGACATTTAAAAATCTTACAAGGTGCAGGGTAATTGAAAACATTTGCATTTCTATTCTCAATTGTTCTTTATTGGATTCATTCCCTTTATGTATTCACAATTCTTAGGAGAGAACTATAACAGCATGTGCAGAATAAATCAGTTTTCAGATCTGGTTGGAGAAGGAGACAGCTGGTATTAAAATATTTTGACGTTTTAAATAAATATGGCTGGTACTGATAGTTTTGAAATATCTCTTGATGAATGTACTGTAGTCCTTTATTACAAAGCCATTGAGCAGATCATTATATGATGTTTTGTAATGAATTGCATCATTATCTTGCAAGAATTAAATCTGGAATGTTAAAATAGGTCAGCTGACATGTTCATTATCGGTTGATTGGCTGGTATAATTCACCCTGTAATAAAGTATTCAAGTCTTCTGAAGCCAGGACCTTCATGCAGGATGCACTGAAGCAAACTGAAATCGGGCAGCCTTTGACTGGACTGTGTAAATTCAAATTTCCTCCCATTTTGACCAATTTTCACTTCACTTGTCCAAAAGGGGAGGATAAGGTTGTGACCATATGTTATCGGTCAGTTGTGAGCGTGGGCCTAGCCACAAGTTGCGTGCATAAAGTTATTTAATTTCAGTCTGCGTCACTGGTACCTTTTGGTTAATTTCCATGTGCATCATTGGTTTTCATAGACCAATTGTAATGCACATCAGTCAATCCATTGGAAATGTTAGAGATTGGAGCTAAAATAGACCATTCAGCCCAAAAAGTCTATTCTGCCATTCATTGAGGTTAGGGCTGATTTGATAATCCTCAACTCCACCTTCCTGCCTTGTCCCCATAAACTATGATTTCCTTACCAATTAAAGTCAGTTAATGACCCAGCCTCAGCAGCTTTAGCAGGAAAAAGAAGTTCTCTACATTGATTACCTTCTAGAAGAAAAATATCCACCTCATCTCTGTCTGAAATGGGTGACACCTTACTATGAGATGATGCACTCTGTTCCCACAAAGGAAATAACCTCTATACATCTATCCTATCAAGTCCCTTAATGTGTGTTTCAATAAGGACACTCTTTTCATTCTTATAAACTCCAGTTGGACTATAAGTCTAACCTACTCAACCTCTCCTTATAAGGCAATCTGTCCATACCTAGGATCAAGCCAGTGAAACATCTTTTGACTGCCTCCAATGCCAGTGTATCTATCCTTAGATAATGGGATTAAAGCTGTTCACAGTTTTCTAGCTGTGGCCTGATTAGTGCTTGTATAGTTTTAAGAAGACTTTCTATTTTTATACTTAAATATTGGCTAATAATCAATTTGCTTTCCCTATTACCTCCTGAATTTGGATCTGACTCATTGTGACTCATGATGAGCACCCCGAATCCCTCTGTGGTCCAGCTTTCTGCGATCTCTTCCCATCCAGCTAAATGCAAGGTGATTTTGGAAGATAAAAGTCAGGTGTGAATTATACAATAAATGTCAGAACCCTTAGGAATATTGACATACAGAGGGATCTGGGTCAGATACAGGTCAACAGATCCCTGAAAGTGGCAACACAGGTTAATAAGGTGGTCAAGACTGCATACAACACACTTGCCTTCATCACCCAAGGCATCAAATATGAAAGTAGGCAAGTTGTGTTGTAGCTGCATAAAACTTTAGTTCGGCCACATTTGGAATATTACATGCAGTTCTGGTCGCCACACTGCCAGAGAATGTGGATGCTTTGGAGAAGGTGCAGAGAAGGTTTACTGGGATGTTGCCTGGTCTGCAGGGTTTTAGTTATAAGGAGAGCTTGGATAAACTCAGATTGTTTTCACTGGAAAAACGAAGGCTGAGGGGCGACCTGATAGAGGCTTACAAAATTATAAGAGCCATAGATAGGGTGGATAGTCAGAGACTTTTTCCCGGGGTGGCAAGGTAAATTACAAGAGAGCACAGGTTCAAGGTGAGTGGGGGATAGTCTAGGGGAGAACTCCGGGGAAAATATTTTACGCAGAGGGTGGTGGGTGCCTGGAATGCACTGCCAGTGGAGGTGGTGAAAGCAGGCACATTAGCAACATTTATGGAATATCTTGAAAGGCACATGAACTGGAGGCGAACATAGGGATAGAAACCACATATGGGCAATAAGTAGCGGGATATTATAGGGATTAGGAATCATCGCAGGCTTGGTGGGCCAACAAGCCTGTTCCTGTCCTGTATTGTTCTTAGTACTTTAAATAATATTCAGATCCTCTCTTCCTCATGCCAAAGTGCATAATCATATTTTTCCACATTATATGCCAACTGCCAGTTCTTTTTTCTACTTAATGTTGCCCATTTACTTTCTGACTTGAGTCCAGGAAGCATCAAACCAATTGTAAACCCTGCAGAGCATTATCTCTAAAGTATTTTGGCCAAGTATAATGAAGAAAGTCTAAGTCATGTTTTATCCCGAATAGTGTCCTGTTACTCTGCATGCACAAGCTCCTGGCACTGGGGTGTCTTCCTGAAACAGTTGTGGCTGGCTGGATTGCCTCTGTTGTGGAACGTGGGGTAAATTCTAACAACTCCTCTCCAGGAATCCTGCATGAGTGGTAAAGATGACTTGATCACAAACATCACTGATAGGAGTAGCTACTAAAGAGAGAGGAAGCAACTGCTTCTCAAGAAGATCTTAAATTATCTCTGACTCAGTTTGAATGTTTTGCGAAAAGTTAGGCCATGTGACCTCCCTCTGAAAGTCCTCCAGATTGTAGGACTCCGTCTGAGCTCCCTGCTCCTTTCAGTTGTCACCTTACTGTTGTTGAAATCGACCCAGGGCCTGTCACATTTAGTAAACCTCCAGGCACCAAACCCAAGTACTATTTTCCCTTCGCAAAGTGTCCCATTGTTTAAACGTTCAAAATATATTATGTGGGTTCACAGAATCTCTTTAAAAAATGCTGTTTGGATTACATTGCTTCATAAGAAGTGTTTTTTTTTTGCTGAAGAACCAGAGCTTGGCTCTGTCCATCCTTAATTAATGGCACTGCATATACTTTACCACCCATCTCCAACTAACAATAGGAAAGAACAGGAAAGAAAACTTGCATTTATGTTAGACTTTAGACAACCCTTAGACACCCCAAAGCATTTGATAGATGATGAAGTACATTTAAAGCATAGTCATGGTGGGAAATGCAACAACCAACTGGACACAGCATGTTACCGCAAACTACAACATAATGATGACCAGGTAATCCATCTTTTGTAATGTTTAATTGAGGGAAAATAGTGTCTAAGGCATCAGGAATTATTCCCCTGCTCTTCTTAGAAATTCTGCAGTGAGATCTGTTTTGTTTTTTTTTCACTCGTGAGGGATGGACATCACTGGCCAGCAATTTCTTGCCCATCCCTTGTTGCCTTCGAACTGAATGGTTTGCTAGGCCTTTTCAGAGGGCAGTTGAGAGTCAACCACATTACTGTGGGACTGGAGTCACATGTCAGCCAGACCAGGTGAAAATGGCAGGCTTTCTTCCGTTTGTCTGACAATCGTTTCACAGTCATCAATAGATTCATAATTCCTGATTATTATTGAATCCAAATTCCACCATCTGCCATGGTAAGATTCAAAATCAGGTCCCCAGAACATTGGCTGAGTTTTTGGATTAATCCTGTACTGATAATACTATTAGTCCCCATTGGTTTAGAATCACTTCCAAAATGCACAAGATTTATTTGTCTCTGTTATCTTAATTGGTAGTGAGTTACCATTTAAAACTAAACTTTCACACATTGATGTAAAACAACAGAGGCACATTTTTGGAAACCACTGACTAATGATCAATTATTTTAATCATCTGCTACTAATCGAAATATTACGGGAGGTGACCAAAATATGTCATTGGGCAAAGAGGCATGTTTTAGGAAGGATGTTGAGGCTTTGAGAGAGAATACAGAGGAGTTTTCCTGGAAAGGTACCAGAAAAATGGGATTTTGGAGATTGTGAATGCAATGGAGAAGTTCCTTAGCGCAGAAGTCATTCCAGGAGGAATTTAGAAGATGTGTCCACAATCACAAAAAACATTTGACAGAGTTGTGCTTAAGAGAAATTATTTCTATTAACAGAAGGATTAGTAATGACAGGACACAGATTTAATGAGGATAGAAAATTGGAGAAATAAAAGTGTACGCAGTACAGCACAGTAGCTCAGCAGTTAGCACTGCTGCCTCACAGTGCCAGGGACCTGGGTTTGATTTCAAACTCAGGCAACTGTCTGTGTGGGATTTGGGTGTTCTCCCTTTGTCTGTGTGGGTTTCCTCCGGGTACTCTGGTTTCCTCCCACAGTCCAAACACGTGCAGGTTAGGTGGATTAGCCAAAGGAAATGCAGAGTTATAGAGAAAAGGAAAGGGGCCAGGGCCAGGTATGATGCTCTTCAGAGGGTCGGTGTGGTCTCAATAGGCCAAATGGCCTGTTTCCACACTGTAGGGATGTTGTGAAGTTGTTGGGATCTGAGATGAAACAACTGCCTAAGAGAGTGGTGGAGAAAAACCCAAATAATATACTTCATTAGAGAGAAAAAATTTGGAAGGGGAAGTGGTTACGGGAGAAATATGGGCAAAGTTGTCATAGCATTCAAGGCTAGGTAGTATGTTTTTTGTGGTACATTCTTGATGGGCTGAAGGGCCTTTTCTGTACAGTATGATCCTTTAAAAGTCGTCATCATTGTCAGTTCACGAAAATGAGAGTGGCATCTTACCTGGCATCATGATTTGTGCGTCCTCAGGTGACACAGCTGGTCAATCTTAGAGCCGTGGGCAGAGCTCAAGACCTGTCCTCAGGAAGGAGTTTATTCCTTGAGGAAGATTTCTGCCCTCTTTCCTTCCACTTCTGTCTTTTCACCTTAGTAACATATATAGTGTTGTGACTTGTCGAGTGAGGTGACAGCATGTGACAGCATTCGCGCGAGTTCCACCCATGCGTCAGAGTTAATTTGTTCCTATTTCAACAAGAGAGCGGTGAGCCTGTGAAACTTTCTGTCACAGAAAGCGATGGAGGCCAAAACATTGAATGTTTTCAGGAAGGATATGTTTTAATAGGCGAAAGGGTATGGAGAAAAAGTGGGAACTGGGTACTGAGTTGGATGATCAGCCATGATTATATTGAATGACAGAGAATCCTCAAAGGGCCAATTGGCCTACTCCTGCTCCTATTTTGTATGTTTCCACGTAACTGAATGGCTTCCTGAGCCATTTCAGAGGACAGCTAAGAGTCAACTACACAGTTAAGACTTTTTTTCTCAAAGAATATTATTGAAGCAGGTGGATTCTGATGATAATCAATGATAGCTTCAGAGCTACCATAACTGAGACGAGATTTAATTTTGTTAAATTTGAATGGAAATATCTGTTTTGCCGTCATGGTTGGATTCAAACCTGTCTCCAGAGTTTTAACTTCGAGGTTTGTAGTTCAGAAGATGTTCCCACTACACCAGCACCTTCCCAGTGTGAATTGAACGTATTGAGCTCTATTATGCCCCTATATATTTAATTGAATGGGTTTTGGCCTGTTCGGTGTAAAGCAGCTTGCTGGATCAGCCTTTTTAAGCAAACTCATAAAGGTAAAGAGAACGCAATGTGTTCACAAAGTCATTTTACTGACTATTGACAAGATATTAACCTTGAACATCCATTCAAGGTAGTGCACATTAACCTCATGTTTCATGCTTATATGCATGGATTTTAATAAAGAGCCTTGAAGGTAGCTTCACCAAGCCTATTAACCTGGTCTCAAAGGTAGCGAGAGGTTTCATTCTCACTAATTAAGTCGAAAAAAAAGACATTTCCCTTGTGGTCATCTTCCTGCAGTGTTTTCTTATTTTTATGACTACCCTGTTGTTCAAACTGACTGCCACATAGTGTTGAATTGCTTCTACCTTTCAAGTTATATCTGTACTTCTTATCAATGCGTTTCCGCGAGCCATAGATTTATTATAAAGGATTTTCACGCATTCTTGACAGCAAGCTATTGTCATTCATTTTACAGAAGTCTCTTTCACTCACACTACTTCCTTCCGAAGTGAAAGAATAGTTTTTGTTTTAAAAGGATATAATTTAAATTGATTCCATTTACACCAGAAATAGAAGTAATGAAATAAAATATTGAGATTCATGCACACCTTTATGTGTTTTGATGCACTTCTGTAGATCTTTCTGCTTATCTCTGCTACCCAAAAGAAAACATTGGGTATTTTAGAATCATAGAACCATGTAGTGCAGAACAGGCTCTTTGGCCCATCAAAGCAGCACTGTCTTAAGTACACCAAATCCACACTAGTCATATTTTCCAGAACTTGGCCCACAACCTTGAATGTTGTGACATTTCAAATGCTCATCCAAGCACATTTTAAATGTTGTGATATTTCCTGCCTGAACTATCCTTCCAGGTGCAAAAATAGAAATTGCCAGAAAAGCTCAGAAGACCTGGCAGCATCTGTGGAGACAAATCAGTGTTAACGTTTTGGGTCCAGTGGCCTTTCCTCAGAGGAAGTGTCACTCGATCTGAAACATTAAGTCTGATTTCTCTCCACTGATACTGCCAGACCTGCTGAGCTTTCCCAGCAATCTCTATTTTTGTTTCTGATTTCCAGCATCCGCAGTTCTTTCGATCCTTCCAGATAGTTCATTTGAGATTCCCATCAGTCTCTGGGTGAAGGATAAAGCATAGGAATAAGGGGTAGCAGATTTAAAACAGAGATGAGGAGAAATTACTTGTCTCAAAAGGTGGTGAATCTGTGGAGTTCACTTCTCCAGAGTACGGTGGATGCTGGAATATTGAGTAAGCGTAAAGAGGCAATAGAAAGATTTTTAATAGGTAGTGGGTTGAAGGGCTATGGAGAGCGGCTAGGAAAGTGGAGTTGATGCTGAGATGAGATCAGCTGGAATTGTATTAGATGATGGAGCAAGCACAAGGGGCTGAACTGCCCACTCCTCCTCCACGTTCTTCTGTTCTCAAATCCCCTCAACACTTCCTGCCTTTCACCTTAAAACTATTCCCCCTTCTTACTGACCCTTTAACTAAGGAGAAGAACTGCTTTCTATCCACTCTGTCCTTTTTGAAGGAACTGTCCTTTTTAAACCATGTTAATGTGTTTAACCTGAAAATTCATAGTGCAAAAATCTGCAAGTAGCCATAAGTTGAAAGACAGCTTTGGTCCCCACATAAGATCTAGTTTGAAAACATATATGTTTTAAACAGTGACCTGGACATACTGTAGCATGATGTCCTTAGTTATCACCAGCTAAGCAAATCCACTTCAAGTCATTCTTGTGTCTGTGTTTCGATTAAACTCAGCAGGGTCTCAGTGGAGACTGATGCAACATAAAAAGACAAGCCTTTATTGAATGGATAAACTGCAGTAATTGGGTGTGCTTAAGAGAATTTGTCTTGTTGATACAATCAACAGATGACGACTTAACAGGATTCCATTATAAAGGCTTTAAATGACAATTACATGAAGGTTGATTGTAAAAGGAAACAAATAATGTCCTGATTGATTACTTGGGACAAGTAATATTCATAGCATATCTGTAGATACCCTTATTTAATCTGAGTAAGTATTCAGAGAGCACCTTACCAATATCAGCTTTCTCGCCCTAAGCCCACAATTGTATTTCTCAACCCACTCATCTCTGTTCTGAAATCAGATGCCCTTTAATAGCTTTTTTTAAATTCATTCATGGAATGTGGGCGTCACTAGCTCGGCCAGTGTTTATTGCCCATTGCTAATGCAATTAAGCGTTGACCACATTGCTGTGAGCCTGGAGTCACATGTAGGTCAGACTGGGTAAGGATGGCAGATTTCCTTCCCTAAATGACATTAATGAATGAGATGAGATTTTTCCTGACAATCAACAATGGTTTCATGGTCATCATTAGACCCTTATTTCTACATTATTATTGGATTAAAATTCCATTAACTGCCATGGTGGGATTGGTACACATGTCCCCAAAACATTACCTGGGTCTCTGGATTAATTATCTAGCAATAATACCACTGGGGCCATTGCCTACCACTTTGACTAGGCCTTTGGCCACTGTAACTGATATCTCCTTCTGTGACTTGGCATCAAACATTCGCTGATAACGCACCTGTGAAGTGCTTCGACGTGCTTTACTATACGGAAGATGCTATCTAAATACATGTTGTTGTAGGTACTGTACAGATTCTGTAGAAAAGAAATCATGCAAGTCATACGATGAAGAAAAGGTTCAGTTTTCATGATGGTGATGGGAACGTGGGCCTGGATTGTTTTCAAGTTAGCAACTTACCTCCAGTGAGAACCCTGATTAATATTAAGGTTTTCATGTCGGAGCTCCATTAGTTGTCATGGAGACTGATTTCTGATCCACGTAAAAATGGTGGACATGGTGTTGAAGCTGACGGGCCAAATAAAAGCTACAAAGCAGCTGAGATGCTGCAGTATTAATGTAAGCAACTGGGAGGTAGCTTATTAAAAAATGCATTAAAAAACTAAGAGAAAAGGCAGGCAGACCAGCATTGTTTTGGGTGGGAGGGGTGGGGTGGATTCCCTCCACAGGTCACTCTTTACGACTGGATGATGGTGCCTGTACTTCTCCGTTCACACCTACAAGCGACCAAGACAATTCAGCCCCTTACATCTTATTTACTGTGCGGCTCAGTGTAGAATCAGAGTTGGGAAACTGCTGTAGATACGAGAGGGATGTTTCTCCTCATGGAGGAATCTAGAACTATGTTGCAAAATAATAAGACGCAGACTTGCATGATTTGTTTTCTGTACAGTATCTGCAACAACATGTATTTAGATAGCATCTTTTGTACAGTAAAGCACCTCAAGGCACTCACAGGTTCGTTATCAGCTAATGTTTGACACCAAGTCACAGCAGGAGATATCAGACTTCAGACACAGATGAGAGAAAATTTTGTCTCTCAGAGGCTTGTTAATCTTGGCCATGCTATTCCACAGCAATAGAGGCTGGGTCATCAAGTACGTTCAAGGCTGAGTTCGACAGATTTTTGATCAACAAGGCAGCAAAGTGAACTTGAGGCCACAATCAAATAAGCCAGGATTTGATTGAACAGAGGAGCATCCTCAAAGGACCAAGTGGCTTCCCTTTGCTCCAGCTTCTTATAATCTTATATTATTATGGCTCTTCATGACACGAACCATCTCAATTGAAGGCGAAGATAACTCAAGTGAAAAATTCTTGAGAAAGGCGGCAGCTGCTGACTGATATTAATAGTGACAGATGGTCATCTGATGAAATGAACTTTTGAACTTATCCCCTTGATTTTTAAATAAAGCTGTTGGCTTTACCATGTTGGCGGCTGGAGATGTTTTGCTCAGTGTTTGCCAATGATGCTGCAAGAATATTGACCAACATTGAAGGCTTCAAGGTGATGACGTGTTCGACGACGTGGGTAATGAGGGAGTTAAAGTTACTGTGTAGCTTGCACTCTTGTACACGGGGCAGCTTTGGATTGCAATGATAGAGACTTCAACTTTCAATCCCATAGCTGACCAAGAATTTCTCCATCTCTCACCATCTACCATTGGCATGTGTGGGAAAGAACTGCAGGTTGATGTTCAGCTTGTTTGGCTGCAATATGAATGCACATTCCCCAGCCATCAAGTTTTGAGATAGGACTGAAACCTTGGGTTTCTGGTTCAGAAACAGTGCGCCACAGCACCTCCTTGTTCCAAGTTGATGCGTAAGAGAAACTCACATAGTGGTCTATGACTCAATTAAATCAAAGGGAAGCTTTTGTTCCATATGTATTGAAAGGGAAGGCTATTGTTTCAGGGAATCCAGGTACCCACTTTGCATTGTATCCGCATGAAACACTTCAGCTGAATAAATCATCAAGGCCAACACATGACTCATAAATGAAAACCAATGGCTAGATGCCAAGAAACACATAATCATTAAAAAGACATTAAAACAGCTGCTTCTCACTTATAATGGTTTAGTATCTGCTTGTGACAGATCATACCTGAATGTTGCTACAAATTTAAATTTAGGCCCTGTTGGTGTACTCAAGCAGACGTGTCTCATTGATAGGCTGGAAATACACACATTAAAAATCAAGTGTTCTTTCAGTTTCAGTTGTTGCATGCTGCTTTTTAAAGTAGATGTAGGTTTTATTGAAGAGATTAGGATCTCCTGTGTAAGAACTAAAAGTGAATTAAATGCCTAGAGTCCTTTTAAAATTGAAAACAAAACCTTCAAAAACATTAACATGAAGAAGTAGAAAGTTTTCACCTTCTAGAGTGCTTTATTGACAAGATATCTGGTTCAGCTTAGAAAGCAGAACACCATCTGCTTTTTCAGCATTAGTAGCTTCTAATTTTTGCATTTGGTTTATTATTATAGCTGAGTTAATTATGTCTTCTTCTCTGTGTTTTTAAATATTCATTCAGAGCTGTATTTTAAGCTGGAGGCACTGTTCACATTTTGATCGATTGTTTGAAGAGGTTATTATAATGTTATTGGTCTTTAAAGTTGTTACTGAATTTGACAAAAAAATGACCATTTGAGGAGTTTGAAATTGTTAAAATTTTAAAAGAAATCCAGACAATTTGTCTGTATTTCCCTCACAATGGCAAGCTATTTCAAAGCAATTCTCACAGTGGCAACAAAAACAGAAGTTGCTGGAAAAGCTCAGCAGGTCTGGCAGCATCTGTGCAGAAAAAATCAGAGTTAATGTTTCGGCTCACACAGTAGATTCTTTAAGAGTGCAGAAACTGCGCAGCACCCATGCTTACAAAGGAACATAATATGGTATGTTAAATTGACAAATTAAGAAAATCGTGCATCAATACACAATCAGACTTAGGAGCAGAATTAGGCCATTCGGACCATCGAGTCTGTTCCACCATTCAATCGTGCCTGATATGTTTCTTAACCTCATTCTCCTGCCTTCTCCCTATAACCCTTGATCTCCTTGCTACTGAAGAAGCTATCTATCTTTGACTTAAACGCAATGAGTTCCACAGTTTAACCACTCACTGGTTGAAGAAATTCCTCCTCATCTCAGTTCAAAAGGGACATCCCTTTGAGGCTGTGCCCTTGACTCTTAATCTCTCCTACTAGTGGAAACATCTGCACATCCACTTTATCCAGGCCACTCAGTATTCTGTAAGTTTCAATCAGATCCACCCCCTCTCCCCCACCCCATTCCTTCTAAACTGCATCAAGTACAGACCGAGAGTCCTCAACGGCTCCTTATATGACAAGCCCTTCATCCCCAAGATCATTCTTGTAAACCTCCTCTGGACCCCCTTCAATGCCAGCACATCTTTAATTAGACATGGAAGCCCAAAACTGCTCACAATATTCCAAATATGGTCTGAACAGAGCCTTCTACAGCCTCGGCTGTATGTTTCTGCTCTTGTATTCTAGCCGTCTTGAAATGAATACGACCATTGCACTTGCTTTCCTGAATGCCAACTGAACCTGCATGTTAACCTCAAGAGAATCCTGAACTAGGACTCCCAAATCCTAAATCTCAAATCTCAAACTTGATTTGATTTGATCTATTACTGTAGCTAGGTACGTGCGGCAATAATAAATCAAAACAAATCAAATCAAGTCACTTTGTGCTTCAGATTTCTGGAGCTTATCCCCGTTTTCTAAGAGCTGGATGACATCTGGCTGTTTGTGAAACATTGGATGGCAGAGGAGAAAATTGGATGAATTTGAATCAAATCGTGCAGAAAGAGAAATAAAGGGAAGAAAGGAAAGATTTGCTTAAGCGAGGGAGAAGAAAACCTGATGCAGTAAAAAATCATTTAAATAAAAGCAATTTTGATTTTGTTTTAATTCTCCACAAAGCTTCATCATTTGTAGGAATGAAAAGGAATGAGTTTATTTGTTCCTTTTTTGGGCTGGATATTTTGATTGGTAATTCATTAGCAATTATGATCTTGTTAAAATTGTGCTTACATTCTTAATTACTAACTAACTTTCCGTGGTAACTTGAATGGGGGCATATGCAGCAAAGTCTTAAAAACAATGGAAAGCACATGGGTGAGGTGCCATTTTAGTGACACAAACACATCAGAATTCTCAGGGTACCTTGCAGTCATCTGAAGCTGTTGTGTTGATTTGAGCATTAATAACTGTTTTATCATTACCATAGTTTAGTTTTGCAGCAAGATCTGTTCAACATCTTTTTTAAAAAAAAGAAAATGAGCTAGCCTGGAGACTAGCTTAGAGACTGCAAGTATAGATAATCTTTTCTGTACAATTATAAAATCAGAAAGTATTAAGTGGGATGTTTAAATCTATGCATGCTGTTGTGCTGCTGTGGAAATTAGACCTTGAATACTAAAGTAATGAAAGGATCAGAGATGTTTGAGTTATGTTCCTACCGATGTGCGCAAAATTATTTGGGCAAGAAGAATGACTAATGTGAGAGTCCTTGAACTAGAGTATGAAGAGAGAAGTGATGATTGTGATGAGAAAAATTACTTACTCTGGGCACATTATTCAGCAGTCACAAGGAAAAATGGGCTTGTTACTTTCTGTAAAATTGATAGTAATAGATTAAGAGACAGGCAAAATAGAACATGACTGGGAAATGTGATGGAATGTATAGGTATTTTATTATGGTTGCTACATTTCTCCTATAGTGTGTGATTGAAATGCGTCAGAAGTCACATGACACCAGGGTTATAGTCCAACAGGTTTATTTGAAATCACAAGTTTTAGGAGTGCTGCTCCTTCATCAGGTGAAGTCAACCTTCATCTGAAGAAGGAGTAGCGCTCCGAAAGCTTGTGATTTCAAATAAACCTGTTGGTCTATAACCTGGTGTTGTGTGATTTCTGACTTTGTCCACCCCATTCCAACACCAGCACCTCCATATCATTGAAATGAGTGGCATGAATTGATCATTGGAGAGAGAAAAAATCATTGTGTGAGGTATTAACTGACTGCAGCACCTTGTGTGCACATATGTTTGTTTGAATGTAATAGAAAGATTGTTTCAGATGAAATGGTTTGGTTAACGTTTATTATTATTGCATTTTCTACATGCCAGGTAGAGGAAAAGGCTGGTGGGTAGAATGGGTTTATTCATATCCTCTTCCAGGACTCTGGCCCCATGGCCAGGACAATATGTTTCCAAGTATGGAAGGTTAGTGATTCGATTGGGAGCTTTGTAGTGGTCTTCACATGTGGTATTCTATGTAGGACCGTTCACAGGTTTGGAACTGCTACTGAACAAGCCTCTCGGATTGCTTATGGTCCAACTTGTAGCTGATACACAGTGAAGGGAATGAATGTTAGAGAGTGATGAGTCAATGGAACTATCTACTACAAAAAGCATTTGAAGCTAAAATATTAAATGTGTTTTCAAGAAGGACTGGACATCATTAGAGCTAAAGGGATCAAAAGGTATGGGGGAAAAGTTGGAACAGGACATTGGTTTGATAATCAGTCATGATCATATTGAATAGCAGAACATACACAAAGGGCCAAGTGGCCTACTTCTGCCCCTATTTTCTATGTTTAATGTGTTAGATGGGATGCTAGTTATTTGAGCTACTTTGTCCTGACTGATGGTGCATTTATTGAGTTGTTTTTGCTGCCTTAATCTCGTGGAGAGTGTTCCCTCATAATCTTTCATTGAGACTTGTGGGTTACGGAAACTCTCTGGAGAATGAAGAGGTGAGTCACTTGTCACAACATGCTTAGCCTTGTAATCCTGAATATTTACAGTGCTAGTCCTATTAAGCTGCGCCTACAATTATTCAGGCCACAGCTGGACTATTGTGCGCAGTTCTGGTCACCATTGCATCAGAGAGGGTGCAGAAGAGATTCACTGAGAAATTATTGATGAGAAAATAAGGAAGAAAACAGGGGTGGCATAATGGCTCAGTGGTTAGCACAGCACCAGGGACTTGGGTTCAATTCCAGCCTTGTGCGACTGTTGTGTAGAATTTGCAACATTCTCCCCGTGTCTGCGTGGGTTTCGTCTGGGTGCTCTGGTTTCCTCCCACAGCCCAAAAATGTGCAGGTTAGGTGGATTAGGATGAGTGGTAAATGCGAGGTTATGGGCATAGGGGAGGGGAGTGGGTGTGGGTGGGTGCTCTTCAGAGGGTCAGTGTTGATTCGATGGGTGGAATGTCCTGCTCCCATACTGTAGGGATTCTATGAAGGAGACATATAATGCATACTGCAATAATAATAGCAACAGAAATCAAGAAGGGTATGGAGAGAGGAAAAGGCTGGAATAAGAAAGGCTAAGAGGAAGCATAATGAAAGGATGGTAGGCTGTGCTAAAACAAATAGTAAAATGTTCTTCAAACATAGTAATTGTGAAAGATTAACAAAGGATAGAGTGGAGCCCATCAGGAGCATGTGGGATAACTGCTCATTGAGGGAAAGGAGATTTACAGCCAAGGAACTAAATAAAATATTTGCTTCTGCCTTTACTGAATTAGAAGGTGGTGACAAATGTGGGTGTTGAGAGTCATAGACCAGACTAAACCTCCTCAAAGTATATTAAGAAGACAGTCTAGACCCTAACAAAAACAAAGTTGCTG
>NC_063338.1:86916531-86936031 GCF_021869965.1 Rhincodon typus
TCTGAGGAAGGGTCACCGGACCCGAAACGTTAACTCTGTTTTTTCCTTCACAGATGCTGCCAGACCTGCTGAGCTTTTCCAGCAACTTTGTTTTTGTTCCTGATTTACAGCATCCGCAGTTCTTTCGGTTTTTATTTAGTTTAGACCCTAACCTTTTCTATATTTAAAGGCAAGAGTGTGGTTTTGCACTCCAGATGTAATTTGACTGGTCAAACTGCCAGATTTAAAGCAAAGCACACTTTATTCATACACTATAGTTAAAATACAAAAGAACATAGAACATAGAACTGTGCAGCACAGGAATGGGCCCTTCAGCCCATGATGTTGTGCCACGTATGGTACTAAATAAAACTAATCCCTTCTGTCTGCCATTGGTCGATATCCCTCCATTCATTGTAGAAAAATAAAGAAAATAATTGCCTTAGCTGTAACCCTGTTGAATTGCTCAGCCAAATAATAGATACAGTAACTATTACTAATTAACTGGTCCAATATAGTAACATCCCGCAAACAACCCCTTTACAAAGAAAAATTCAGAAAAACAGATTTTTCATATGTAATTCCAACAGCAGGAAGAGGACCCCCAACTTTTAGCTGTAATCAAGAGAGGGAAAAACAACTTCCACTTCTTTAAGACCCCAGTAACTGCAATGGAAACAAAAAATCCTGGTTTTGTGAGAGTGTGACCCCGTCCCTTCAGGCTGCTTCAATTGCTTCAACTTTTAAAAAAGTAAGGGAATGATGCTACACCTCTACAAGTCATTTGTCAGATGACATTTGGAATATAATGTCAAAATCTGAGCTCCTTATTTAAGGAAGGATGTTCATTGGAGATTTACTAGAATGATACCAGAATTGAGGGATTTTTTAGCTACAAGGAAAAATTAGAGACCTTGGGCTTATTGTCCTTGGAGCAGAGAAGATTAAGAGGTGACCGTATTGAGGTATTCAATATTGCGAACAATTTTGACAGTGTAAAGAAAGATATTCTGTTTTCACTAACTGGTATGAGAGTAACTCGGGATCACAGTTCTAAGACTGTCAGCAAGAGGGCTAGGAGTAAGATAAGGAGAAACTTCTTTACTCAGAGAGTTGTTAGGATTTAAAATGTGCTGCCTAGGAAAGTGATGGAGGTGGATTCCATTGGAGGTTTCAAAAGAGACCTGGACGTATACTTGAAATTTATGATGTTAGAGGTCTATGGAAATAGAGCTGGAGAAAGGGACGAGCTGAATAGCTCTTTCAGGAGCCAGTACCGACACAGTGGGCTGAATAGCCTCCTTCTCTACTGTAAAATTCTGCGACACAGTGATTCTGTGTTGCCTGGGCTGGAACAATTCAGCGATGACGAGAGAGAGAGTAGATGGGCTGAGAATATTTTCCTTAAGGCAGAGAAAGCCGTGGGGCTTCTAATTGAAGCACACAAGTTTCTGCGGGACATAGGCAGTGTAGATAGGGAAAATCATTTTCTCTTAGGGTCCATGACCTTGGGGCACAGTTCTTAGGTAAGGAGCAGGAGGTTTAAGAGGGATTTGTTGGGGAAATGAATCATCCAGAGGATTGTGGTATCTAGAACTCACTGCCTAAAAGGCTGAAAGAAGTGGAACCCTTCAAGACATATGAGAAACATTTAGATGAGCTGTTGAAATGACATAGCATGTAAGGATAAATGCTGGAAAATTGGGTTAGAATAGATGGATATTTGATGACAGGTGCCGATACAATGGACCAGAAAAACTGTGGCTTTATGACTCTTAAAACTCTAAAGTTAAATTATCAATAATTACTTGAGTTCACTTCCTCTAACAAATGATATGCGTGTGTAAAGTGTGAGATGCCAATGGAACAGCACCAAATCAGTTTGTGGGCATTCACAATCATAGGCATTTCTTGATCTTGCTACTAATATCTGGTCAATTTGCAGGTTATTCTGCACCGTTGGAACACTGTTATTTTATGAGCAAAGCCTGGAACAAATTTTATGCATAAAGTTTTTTTTTGTTTTACAACTTTAGATCCGAAAATTGCATGTATTTTTCATGACGTTAAATCAAATGTTTTAGCTCAATCTGTGGAGAATATCAAATCTTAGATAATTTAAAAAACAACTAATGTTTTCGATGAAGATAAAAAGCAAAAGAACTGCGGATGCTGTAAATCAGAAACAACAAAGAGAAATTGCTGGAAAAGCTCAGCAGGTCTGGCAGCATCTGTGGAGAGAAATCAGATTTAATGTTTCAGTTTGAGTGATCCTTCCTTAGAACAGGGTTCTGAGTTCGGAAGAAGGGTCTCTCAACCCGAAATGTTAACTCTGATTTCTGTCACAGATGCTGCCAGACCTGCTGAGCTTTTCCAGCAATTTTTATTTTTGTTTCCCATGAAGTTAACTTAAGTTTTTTTTTCTTTTACCGGTGAGAGCATCTAGTGTCGTGTCTGTTTAAATTGTTAACTGGTTTTCCAGTAGGACATGTTCTGATACTTGTGACATTGTGGTAACCAAGATCGATCATCTTAATGCCAACTCTTGTAATTATAGGTGCTTACCAAATTACTGTGAGCATGGCGGAGAATGCTCCCAGTCCTGGAGTACCTTTTACTGTGACTGTGCGGGGACTGGCTATACAGGAGAAACTTGCCACAGCTGTAAGTATCCCTTAACTTTCTCTGCAGAACATGGAATTGGAGTGATTTGGTTTTTATGCAAAAAGAACAGTTAATGCAGTTTAAATTGTATTTTGATTTGAACAACTGTGATTGGATTGAATTGTGATCACAAGGAAGATGTTATGACGCATCCTTGAAGTATCATTCCTTTCCCTTCCTGCTGTCAGGTAAAGGTTCATTTGCTTCCTTTAGTAGATGTTTCATGCACTGTTGCTATCTGATAACATGTTCACTGCATCAGATGAACTGGAAAATTCAATGAAGCGGCTGGAACTCAACATTGAATTTGTATCTCAAGCTGAAAGGAGGGCAGCTTTTTCATACAGGCAGTCTCTACATCACGTTTGAAAGAGAAATGGGAACTGTCTACTGTGCATGTTTCACCATGGATGCAGTTGACAATAACAACAATTTGTGCTTATATAATACCTTGAAGATAATACAAAATACAAAACCATTTCACAGAAGCAATACGAAGCAAACTTTGACACTGAAGAAGACTTTGTTTAACAAGGCCATAGTACTGATAACTGAAAGGTTAATCAAAGGGGGATGTTGAAAGATACATCTTAAAGGAGATGAGAGAGATTGAAAGACATTTAGTTTTGCGGAAGGAATTTCTGAGCTTAGGATATTGAATCCTGGATCTTGGAATCAACCCTACCTTTCATGTATCTGCCTATTTGTTATAGCTCATAAATATATTTAAACCATAGCAATGGCTACTCTTTAATGGTATTCTATTGCTTAACAAAGCTTTTGTGCTTACTTAGTTATTGGTGATTTAGTGGTGAGATTGCATATTCTCTTACTGAAAAGGCATTGTACTTTGTGAGGCATTTCATAGAAAGATTTCCTTTAGCACTTGTAAGTAGTATATGGCACCATGGTACTGTTCATATCCTTCCATAACATCATTGCACCACTTTTGTGTGACATTACTGCACATTCTGCACTTTTTCCCTTTTTAGAATAGTTTAACAAAAGGTGCTAAAACGTGGCAACAGTGGATTGCCTGGTAGATCTTTGAGCCTTCCATTTGGACGTGTGGGTACTTTACACTGCAAGCCCCTGGTGATTACATGGCTTGTGTATAAAGGAGGACAAACTGGGGGAGGCAATAGACTGTTAATCCAGAGACCCAGATAATGTTCTGAGGACCCAGGTTCAAATCCTGCCATGGCAGATGGTGGAATTTGAATTCAGTAAAATATTTGGAATTAAGAATCTAGTGATGACCATGAATCCATTGTCGATTGTTGGGGAAAAGCACACTTTGTTCATAAATGTCCTTTAGGGAAGGAAACTACCATCCTTACCTGGTCTGGCCTACATGTGACACCAGACCCACAGCAATGTGTTTGACTTTAAAACTGCCTCTGGGCAATTAGGGATGGGCAATAAATGCTGCATGTTCAGCAACACCCTCATCCTGTGAATAAATAAAGAAAAAAAAACAGACAGGGGAAAAGACTACTGGTTCAAAAATTTTATTTCACTTTCACTAAACTGTTAATTGTTCCAGCCTTGAATCAATGACGGTAAATGCCTCAGAAAGCAAACAGTCAATTCCCCATGCCCTGAGAAACAATCTAAAACAGATTCAAAGAAACAGTCAGAGCCATCTCAGGGGAAACCAGAAATTCTGGTCATGTGCTCCATCATCCAATTTGCCACCTACCCCTTGTAGGGAGAGGTATCACCCATATTCCTAAACTTGTTCGACTCTTAGAAGGGTTGCGGTTAATTCACATTTCTACATAAGCCGACATCTTGTTCAAAAAGTCAGCAATCCTTGGCAGAAAATTCAAACATGCTAACATCTAATCCAGTTCTGTGCTAAGTAGCAGGAATATGTATACAGTCATAGAATCCTACAGCACAGAGACAGGTCCTTCGGCCAGAACTTGTCCATTCCAACCAAAATGTCCATTCACGCTATCTCCACTTCCCTGCACTTGGCCCATATCCTTCTCAACCTTTCCTACACATGTATTTATCCAAATCCCGCCTCAGCCAGTTCTGCTGGCAGCTCATTCTATATGTGTAATGCCCTCTGTGTCAAAAAGTTACCCTTCGGGTTCCCATGTATTCTTTTCCCTCTTACCTTAAACTGATGCTCTCCAGTCCTTGATTTCCCAACCCTGGGAAAAAAAACTGAGCGCATTCACCCTATTCATGCATCTCATGAACTTATACACTTTGATGAGATCCCCATCAGTCTCCTATGTTCTAAAGGAAAAAGTCCTAGCTTGTCCAACGTCTCCCTATAACTCAGTCCCTTGAGTCCTGGCAACATCCTTGTAAATTTCTTCTGCACTCTTTCCAGTTTAATAACATTCTTCCTATAGCAAGGTGACCAAAACTGAATACAATAGTCCAAATACGGCCTCACCAACGTCCCATACAAGTGCAACATAACTTCCCAACTTCTGTACTCAGTGCCCTGACTGATGAAGGCCAGTGTGCCAAAAACCTTCTTCACTGCCCTATCTACCTATGACTCCCTTTTCGTAGAACCATGCACCTGAACTCCAAGGTCCCTCTGTTCCACTACACTCCTTAAGACCATACCATTCACCATGAAATTCCTACCTTGCTTTGACTTTCCAAAATGCAACACTGCACACTCATCTATTTTAAACTCCATTTTCCATTTCTCAGCCTCCTTCCCCAGCTGATCAAGATCCTGCTGCAATTTCCGATAATCTTCCTCACTCTCCACAATACCACTTGTTTTAGTATCATCCGCAAACTTACTAATCATGCCTTGTACATTCTCATCCAAATTATATATATAGATAACAAACAACAATTGGCCCAGCACCGACCCCTGAGGCACATCATTAGTCACAGGTCTCCAGTCTGACAAGCATCCTTCCACTATTACTCTCTGCTTCCTACCATCAAGCCAACTCTCCCTGGATTTCATGCAATCTAGCCTTCCAGAGCAGCCTACCATGTGGAACCTTATCAAAGGCCTTACTGAAATCCACATGGATTACATCTGCCGCCCTGCCCTCATCAACTTTCCTAGTCACTTCATCAAAGTACTGTGACAAATTTGTGAGGCTGTCCCATGCACGAAGCCATGCTGACTACTCTTCATCAAACCCTGTCTTTCTAAATGCATGTATATCTTATCCCTCAGAATCTTCTCAAGTAACTTACCTACTGTAGATATTAGGCTTACTGGTCTATAATTCCCAAGTTACAGTCCTTCTTGAATAAGGGCACAACATTCACTACCCTCCAGTCTTCCGGGATTTCACCCATGGCTAACAATAATGCAAATATATCAGCCAGGGCCTCTGCAATATTTTACTTAGCCTCTTCCAGGGTTCTTGGTTCTATCTGACCAATATGAAGAGAATTATCCACCTTCATACATTCTAATACTTACAATACCTCCTTTACTGCGAAATGGACTGTCCCCAGGATACTGTCACTAAATTCTCAAAGTTCCTAAGTCTTTATTTCTTTCTCCACGGTAAACACAGAGGAAAAATATTCATTGAGCACCTCGCCCATCTCGTGCTGATCCACACATACATGTCCACTTTGGTCCTTGAGGAGTCCTATTCTCTGTCTAGTTATTCTATATATTTCCCCATTAGCTATCACCTGTGACATTAAAAACCCATAAGATTGGGAGCCTCAGTCTTCTTCTTTGATTGTTAACCATACAGTAATTTGTTCACGTAGAAGCACTTTACTCAGAAATGTGGGGAGTCGATATGTTGCATTTCTACTCATTCATTCACAGAGAAATTAAGAGCTCACCAACTACTCTTTTCCAGCATCGCAATGTTGGCTAAGACCTTCCAACATCCTTCTCCATGCCTAATTATTGCTTATCCCGTTCACTCTTTGTGTGAAGAACTAAGTTTACCATTCCTGCAAATTGAACCTGTATCGCCTTATCCTGTTATCACAATATCATGTTTCCTGATTAAGTCATATAAATTATACTACTATCCAAAGGCTCATTGTGTCTGTGTCAGTACATTGGCTTATAGCTGGAACTATCTGCTGTAATCCTCCTTTCCCCATATACTTTTACAATCTCCTTTCTAATATGCCACGGTAGCTGTAATAAAGTTACATTGCTTTTGTGTTTGCTGTGTTCAAATTCTCACTCAGTCACCTATTTCTACTTTAATAATAGTCATAAAATAATAGCTTCCCTGATATTAAAATAAAACAGAAATCCTCTCAAAAATCAACGAGCTCCATTGGTCACTTGAAACACATCTATTACTTGCAAAGCAATGCATTAGTTTTGCAAAAAAAACAAAAGTTAAAGTCTGATTTTTCAGTGAATACAATTTAGTATTTATTCATTTAGTCACAGCGCTCACTCCTGTAGCCTCACGCCTGTCCAGTCCCAACAGTTATTTATGTGTGTTGATTTATCTGATGAAGCGTCTCAAGATTATGGCTCACAATATTATTTATTCTGCACCAGTTGATTATGTATGCTTCTGACACCAGATTTTATTTTTGAGTCAGTGTTTTCTTGCAGTATTAATTAATGTTTTGTAAATGAATGAATGCATTTGAATGTCTGGAGTGGGGTATTGATTCCAGTGGCTTCAGTAGAATGTTGTCGTTATGTTTGCACAATTATATTCGAGTATCATGGTCACATTGTTTTCTTTGTGGTTGCAACGTTTCCTAGAAACACTATGCCTCATCTGTACACACAAGCTGTTCACTAGGCTGCTGTCTCAGGTAATTTAAGCTGGTTTTGTGCACACCAATCTGGAGCAAAATTCAAGTGGGAAACCTCACAGCTAATGGTAGTCATATTTCAAAAGTAATTTGCAGTGAGACAGCCCTTGCTGAGATGTGAGATTACTGTGGTTTTCAGCATTGCATTTTAGCTTTTGAGATTCACACAGGAAACAAAAAAAAAAGCTCCTGCATTCATGTCGCATTTATCGCAATGTCATGACTTAACAGCCAATGAAGTACATTTTTGAATGTTGAAAGCACAGCGCATATTTTGCACACAGCAAAGTCCTGGTTGCAGCAGTATGTGGACAACCAGATGATCTGTCAGTGATGTCAATTAAGTGATAAGTTTTGACCTTTTACATCTTTAAAATAGTGCCAAAGGATCTCAAATCCAACTGGAAGGTCTTACTAAACCTTGGTTTATCATCTCATCTCAAGGATGGCAGCTCAGACAGCGCAGCATTCGTACAGTACTGTACTTGTTTTTATTTCAAAAATATACTTTATTCATAAATTATAATCTTTGCAAGTACATACAAAAGTTCTTAATCATATCTGTAGAGTCTTTGCAGAAAAAAACAAACAAAATATTAAATGTTGACATATTTCAGAGGTTCTCTATAGTTACATCAACAGGAACAGAACTTTTCTTTATTGGTAAAAATATGCTTTATTCATTAAAATTTTCTATGTACGTACAAAAAGTATAAGACAGTTCTGTACAGTCTTTGGAAAGGGAAAAAGAAACAAACACTTTGGAATTTAAAATTCCTGAGGGTTTCCCTGCAATTGCAAAAACATAGGTATTTTCTACTCATGTATTTAAATATATTTTGTTTTGAAGCAATGCTGACAACTGAAAAGTCTTTCACTGTACGAAGCAGAAAGACCTTAGATGGTGGTCTTTCCCCACTGTGGCTTGGCAGCAGCTGCCCCATGCTTTAATGAATCCCTCAGAACATAATCCTGGACCTTGGAACGTCCCCGACTGCAACATTCGGTCCAGGTCAACTCTTTACCCTGGAAGACCAACAGGTTTCGGGTAGACCAAAGAGTGTCTTTCATTGAGTCAATGGTCCTCCAGTCACAGCGTGCCAGCCGAGATCATGGTATTCATGTTTTTGGAGTGGGTCTTGAACACATAATCGTCCGATCCAGGGGTGAGACTGGAACAATTAAATAATGGCTGACAACTATCAGAGGTCACCTAAGCAAGCAAAAGCAATGATACATCTTGCTGTCAACAAAATCTGAGCAAATTATGTGGCGCATGCATCTCGATATAGACATAGGTATCACAGCAAAATTGTACTGGAATTATGTTGTAGTATTTCAGTGTCACTCTGAAATGCTCAAAATTCTACACTAACATATTCGAGCATATGAATAGTTGACCTCATGGTATTATCACTGGACTATTAATCCAGAGACCCAGAAAATGTTCTCGGGACCTGGGTTTGAATCCTGCCATGGCAGACGGTGGAATTTAAATTCAATAAAATATTTGGAATTAAGAATCTAACGATGACCATGAATCCATTGCCAATTGTCGGGAAAAGCCCATCTGGTTCACTAATGCCCTTCAGGGAAGGAAACTCCAGACTCACAACAATGTGGTTGACTCTTAACTGCCCTCTGGGCAATTAGGGATGGGCAATAAATGCTGCCTAGCCAGCGACAACCTCATTCCATGAATGAATAAAAAAAATAAAATCTGAGGATTGTAATGAATGACTCATGATGGAAAGTTTATACCTTATAACAGACCTTTGTGTTTTGAATTAAAAAGTAATGGAACTGATTCAAATAAAAGCATTATAATTCTTACATGTATATATATCTAAGGTTTCCATGCTCTTGAAATCTGTTTATTTTAATTTTTTTGCTAGTACGGTAACAAAGTGCAACTATAGCAAGAAGTGCTAATTTTAAAAATAATTTCACTCAGGTTTAAATAGGTTAGTGAGTTTTGAGCCATAATGAGAAGGGTTATTGTACTGAAACAAAAACAGAAAGTGCTGGAAAATCTAAGCAGGCAAGGCATAATTTGTGGAGAGAGAAACAGATTCAATGTTTCTAGATCAAATGACTGTTCAGAATTGGTTTGATTGTTGTTTGCCTCAAAGCAACCTGGAACCGAAATACAATGAGAGTCTGTTTGCAGCAGTATCGAACTGGTAGCACCATTCTGTCAGAAGCAGTATTGAAGGTTCAGTTTTTGTTCCCAGGACTTGAAAATCTGATAAAAATTTGATATACTTGTATTGTGATGATCACATGCTTTTTTTAAACTGAGACCAATATTTGGGTGACAATGTGAGTCTCCTGGTAAAAATTGATGATTAATATGTTATAACACGATTTGAAGACCAATTGATGTCTTAGCCAATAAAGTTCGACAACAGTAGCATAGGCATTTTAATTTTCATCTTCTCATCTCATGTTGTTGTGTCTGAAAAGCATTGGCCAAAAGGATGGTGGACGCAGATTCAATATTGAATTAATTCTCTACATGAAAGGTAACATTGTTTTTCCCAGAGAACTGGGACGATGTCTACACAGCACAATGGGAGGCATGGTGGGACAGTGGTTAGTACTGCTGATTCACAGCACTAGAGACCTGGGTTCAATCCCATTTGGGTGACTGTCTTCGTGGAGTTTGCTCATTCTCCCTGTGTCAGTGT
Organism: Rhincodon typus; assembly: GCF_021869965.1. NCBI lineage: Eukaryota > Metazoa > Chordata > Chondrichthyes > Orectolobiformes > Rhincodontidae > Rhincodon > Rhincodon typus. The sequence goes on from NC_063338.1 coordinate 86,926,620, forward strand.
GGGTTTATGCCGAATGCTCTGGTTTCCTCCCATTTTCCAAAGATGTGCACGTGAAATGGATTGGCCGTGCTAAATTTCCCTATAGTGTCCAGGGATGTGCAGGCTAGGTGGGTTACCCATGGTAAATGTGGGGTTACAGGGCAAGTGTAGGGGACTGGGTCTGGGTGGGATGCTGTTAAGAGGGTCAGTGCAAAATGGATGGGCTGAATGGCCACTTTCTGCACTGTGGGGTTTATATGACAACAGTGATTTCAATTCACAGGAATTAATAATTTTGTGAATAATTTTGTCACAAAGTTTTAACGTTAGCTTTTAGCATTATAGAGTCATACAAGACGGAAACAATCTAACCAGTCCATGCTGGACATAATCCCAAACTAAACTAGTCTACCTGCCTGGTCCTGGCCCACATACCTCCAAACCTTTCCTATTCATGTATCATTCCAAATGTCTTTTAAACAGTGTAATTGTACCCACATCCACCACTTCCTCAGGAAGTTCATTCCACACGTAAACCATCCTCTGTGTAAAAAAATTGCTTCTTATGACTTTCTTAAATCTTTTTCCTCTCACCTTAAAAATGTGCCCCCTGGTCTTGAAATTGCCCATCTTAGGGAAAAGACTGACATTCGGCTTACTGTCTCAGCCTCCTCCTGCATTCACAGCATCACAGATGCTTCAATCCACATGATACCAACAAAATTTGAAGACAGTGAACCTGCTAAGACTATGGGCCCTGACAATATTCCAGTAATGGTATTGAAGACTTGTGCTATAGAAATTGCTGCAAGCCTAGCCAGCCTTTTCCAGTACGGTTACAACACTGGCATCTACTCGACAAAGTGGAAATTGCCCTGGTATGTACTATACACCAAAAGAATGACAAACCCAATTCAGGCAATTACCACCCCGTCAATCTATGCTTGATCATCAGAAAAATGATGGAAGTGGTAATTAATAATGCTATCAATTAATATAATGCCTCAGCAATAACCTGCACACTGATTCTTAGTAAGGGCTCTGCCAGAGCTACCTGACTTCTTACCTCATTACAGCTTTGGTTCAAACATGGATAAAAGATCTAACCTTCAGAGGTGAGGTGAAAGTGACTGCTCTTGGTATCAAAGAGCCTCAGAAGAACTGAAGTATGTAGAAATCGGAGATATAACTATGGTTGGACATGTCATTTAAAAAAATGCTTATAGTTGTTGGAGGTCAATCATCTAAGCTCCTGGACATCCCCAAAGGAGTTATTTAATGTAGTACCCTAGGCCCAATCACCTTCAATTGTTTAATCAACGACTCTCCCTCTATCGTGAGGCCAGAGGTGGGGATGTTCATTGAGTTGCACAATGTTCAGCACCATTTATAACTTTTCAGATAGTGGAGCAGCCCATGCCCAAATGAAGCAAGACCTGGACAACATCTAATCTTGGGCTGACAAGTGGCAAGTGACATGTACACCACAGAAGTGTCAGGCAATGACCATCTCCAATAAGAGAGAATCTCGCCATTGCTCCTTGATAGTCTGTGACATTGCCAACACTGAATCCTGCACCATCAACATCCTGGGGGTTACCACTGACCAGAAATGGAAGTGAACTAGCCATATAACTTCTGCAGCTACTAAAGCAGGTCAGAAGCCAGAAATTCTGAAGTGTCCACCATCTACAAGGCACAAGCCAGGAGTGTGGTGGAATATTCTCAAGTTGCCTGGATAAATGTAGCTCCTGAAGCATGAAGAAGCTGGACGTCCTCCAGGAAAAAGCAGCCAACCTGACTGGCACCCCATCCAGTATTTTTGATATTGCTCTTTCTTCCACATGGGCTGTGGCAGTAATAGATACAATCCATGAAATCCATGACAGTATCTCACTAGCTCCTCTGACAGCACCTTCTAAACCTGCTACTTTTACCATGTTCTAATCTTGTGACCTGTCCGTTCTAAATGGACAAAGGCAGCAGAAGCATGGGAGAACCACCACCTCTAATCTCCCTCCAAGGCCACATCTGCTCCTGACTTGGAAGTTATCTTGCAGATCATTCATTGTTGCTAGGTCACAAACCTAGAATGACTGTCCTAGCAGCAAAGTATGTGTGTCCACACTCCCCAGTGATGGTCAGTGGCTCAAGAAGTAGCTCAACAACACCTTCTCCAGGGCAATTAGGGATGTACAATGCTGGTCCAGCCAGCAATGCCCACATTCCACGAAAGTATTTAAAAAGCCCACAAATACTGGCATATTTTTCATAAGAATGGATTCAGAATTGGCTGACCCTTAGAAGACAAAGGGTGGTAGTGGACGGAAAATGTTCAACATGGTGCTCAGTTACGAGTGGTGTACCACAAGGATCTGTTCTGGGTCCTCTTCTATTTGTGATTTTTGTAAATGATTTGGATGAAGGAGTGGAATGGTGGATTAGCAAGTTCATGGACGATACGAGGGTGGGTCACGTTGTGGACAGTGCGGAGGGCTGTTCTAGGTTACAAAGGGACATTGATAGAATGCAGAGCTGGGCTGAGAAGTGGCAGATGGAGTTTTACGCTGAAAAGTGTGAGGTGATTCATTTTGGAGGGACAAACTTGAAAGCAGAATACAGGGTTAACAGAAAGATTCTTGGCAGTGTGGAGGAGCAGAAGGATCTTGGCGTTCATGTTCACAGTTCCCTGAAAGCTGCCACCCAGGTGGATAGAGTTGTTAAGAAGGTGTATGGTGTGTTAGCTTTCATTAATAGAGGGATTGAGTTCCAGAGCCGTGAAGTTATGCTCCAGCTATACAAAAGCCTGGTTCGGCCACATCTGGAGTATTGTGTCCAGTTCTGGTCACCTCATTACAGGAAGCATTAGAAAAGGTGCAAAGGAGATTTAGCAGGATGTTGCCTGGAATGGAGGGAAGGTCTTACGAGGGAAGTTTGAGAGAGCTAGGGCTTTTCTCTTTAGAACAACGAAGGATGAGAGGTGACTTGATAGAGGTGTACAAAATGATCAGAGTTATAGATAGAGTAGACAGCCAGAGACTTTTCCCTAGGGTGGAGGTAGCTTTTACGAGAGGACATAGTTTTAAAGTGAAAGGAGGTAGATATCGGGGAGACGTCAGAGGTAGGTTCTTTACTCAGATTGTGGTAGGGGCGTGGAATGCGTTGCCGGAGAGGGTAGTGGAGTCAACCTCATTAGGGGCATTTAAGCGGCTATTAGATAGGCATATGGATGATAGTATAAGGTAGCGGTGGAGGTTAGATAGACCTTAGGTTTAGGGTAAAAGATCGACACAACATCGTGGGCCGAAGGGCCTGTACTGTGCTGTACTGTTCTATGTTCTATGTTCTATGTTCTATAAGAAGCATGCAACCATTACTTTTCTGATGAAGGGTCTAGGCCCGAAACGTCAGCCTCTCTGCTCCTATGATGCTGCTTGGCCTGCTGGTGTTCATCCAGCCCTGCACCTTGTTGTCTCAACCATTACTATTTTAGGTTGTCAACCTTGATCATATTGTCAAGTCCTCAGAGAGAGATACTTGTAGCTTCACCTTTCTGATTCTAGACACGAATGTGCAACCAGCTCCCAACTGCTGAAAGAGATCTGGGTTATATTTCTATTTTAGACTGACAAGTCATGGAATAACCCCTGTAAACATGGCACAAAGCTGACTAACCTGTTTAAAGTGAAATGTTTTCGAAAAAAAGGTCTTCTTGTTATAGCTCTTTAATTATTACTGTAATCATTTAAGATGTTTCTCAGGGATGTTATGACCTACTATGTGAATATAAATCTTGCCTTAAATTATGATTGATCATAAAGTATAACAGACCTTTGTTCAACTTAAATACCACTTACCAGCTGAAATGACATGATATTACACGCAAATAAAATAATCCCTGTCATTGTAATTTTATCTCTATATCTCCCCCTTCTATTTGTTAGTCTTTCTTCTCTCTCTTGCTCTCTCACTCTATATCAATCTTACTCTGATATTTCTTTCAAGATCCCATGCAGACTTTGCTCTAGCTTTATGGTATCAATATAAGTACAAACTGTATCTTGTTTGTTCTCACACAATGGACATATTTTCAATCTAATTTTGTGTTCTGGCCTGTCTGACCAGATACTGACTGATGTGTTGTGGGGCAGCACGATGGCTAAGTGGTTAGCACTAAGTGGTTGGAGACCTCAGTTCGATACCAGCCTCAGGTGACTGTCTATTTGGAGTTTTCTTGTTCTCCCCGTGTCTGCGTAGGTGCCCTCTGGGTGCTCCGGTTTCCTCCCACCAGGGATATGTAGGTTAGTGGATTAGCTGGGGAAATGCAGAGTTAAAGAAATAGGGTATGTCTGGGTGGGATCCTCTTTGGAGGGTCGGTGTGGACTCAATGGGTTGAATGGCCTACTTCTATGATTCTAAACTATGGGTTTCAAAGCTTAACCCTAAACAGATCTTTTCTGGCCTCTTGCCTTATCAGGATGATTACACTGAACGCCAAAAATAGCATGTAAAATGGCTGCCATCACAAGTACAGATGGGGCAAATGATACCGGCTGACCGTGATAGAATTCAGGACGGCTCCATGTACACACTAATGGTGTCATTGTGACAAAAGTGCTGGCACAAGTGGCCACCACCTAATTATTTAGCACTAATTGGCTTTTAAAGGATACTCGTGCAGCCTTAGTCATTCCCTCTCGCACCCCTTCCCAGCTCCTCCTGCCGACTTTGTCCAAGGTTGGCACACAGCCCGCGGCTCTCGTTTGTCCCTCATGCCAACAGCAGCACCATCTTTGTGACAGGCAGTTTCTGCCACCTCTCCCTTAACAGCAGTGATGGTGCATTGCAATGCTGTGATTGTGTCATTTACATTAAATGTAGCTGGTGAGAATGTTAACATACTGATCTGGATATTGGGAGCACCCCTTACTCTGTGTTAACTAATTTATTGATTGAATGATTGTGAAGTTCTGACATACTCTTCTTCATTTGATTGATTGATTCATTGTTATCACATGTACTGTGATACAGTGAAACGTGTTGTTTTGCATGCTATACAGGCAGATTGTACCATACAAAGTGCATCAAGGTAGCAGAACGGAGTGCAGAACACAGTGTTATGGCTGCAGACAAGGTACGGAGAGAGAGAGACAGAGACATCGACATTAACATTTGAGAGGTCCGTTCAAAAGTCTGATAACTGCGGGGAAGAAGCTGTTCTTGAATCTGTTCGTACGTGTATTCAAACTTCTATATCTTTTGCCTGAAGAAAGAGGGTGGAATCACTGGGGTGGGAGGGGTCTTTGATTATGTTGGTTGCTTTCTCGAGGCAGCAGGAAATATAGATGAAGTCATTGGATGAAAGGCTGGTTTGCGTGATCGAATGGCCTGTGTTCATGACCCTCTGTCGTTTCTTGCAGTCTTGGGAAGAGCAGTTGCCAAACCACACTGTGATGCATCCAGATAAGATGCTTTCTATGGTGCATCTGTAAAAATTGGTAAGATTCCTTGTGGACATACCAAATTTTCTCAGTCTCCCGAGGAAGTAGAGGCATTGCTGTGCTTTCTTGACTGTCGCATCAATGGTCTTTCATTGCTTGGTTTGCGTTGATCTGAGCTAACCCTTGCAGTAAGTGCTGGGATGTTAATGGATGCAGTTTTGTGGTTTGAGACACACTTTGAAACTGTGAGCATTTCTGATTTACAGCATCCGCAGTTCTTTCGGTTTTTATTTGAAATTGTGAGCTTGAGTTCTGCAGTCTGACACTCCATTCTATCCCCTGCTTTCTTCCTCTGAGTGTTGACCCTGAATGAAGTGTCACGTCTGGGTGATAGCTGCCTGCAAAAGAAGAAATAGGAGATTGGTCAATTTAGGGTACAGCTTTAACACTATACACTTGTAGGATTTGGTCACACTAGAAAGTTTACTCGGATGTTCCCAGAGCTGGAAAATGTCATTCATTCATTCATTCATTCACTCACTCACTCATTCACTCGCTCACTCGCTCACTCACTCACTCAGTCACTCCCTCCATTGTTTTATTTGAGCAGAGGAGATTGAGGAGAGATTTAACTGATAGCTAACAATTATATGGGATCTAGATAGAATGGATAGGAAAAACACGTAACATGGCAGAAAAATTAATAACCAGACAAATAGGTTTAAAGTGATGAGTATAATGGTTAGAGAAGAGTAGAGGATTAATTTTTTCACATGATGGTAGGTTTCTGGGAACTCAATGACTGAGAGTAGTAGAGGTTAAGATACTCACTGATCTTAAAGAACTGGTGGATATGTGTCACATGGAGTGAACTGAATTGGCTGAAGACTGGTATCTTTACTGCTGGGGATTACTGCAGAGGCTAAATTGGATCATCCACTTGGCACTTTTGGTTGAAGATTTCTGTAAATGCTTCAGCCTTACCTTTTGTACTGATGTGCTGTGTTCTTCCATCATTGAGGATGGGGATATTTGTGGAGCCTTCTCCTCCAGTGAGTTGTTTAATTGACCGCCCCTGTTCACGCTTGAATGTGGCAGGACTGCAGAGCTTAGGTCTATTCTATTAGTTGTGAGATTGCTTCACTCTGTGTATCAATTGCTGCTTATGCTGTTTGGTCACCAGGTTGGCACATCATTTTAGATATACCTGGTGCTGCTCCTGACATGCCCTCTTGAGCTCTGCATTGAACCAGGGTTGATCCTCTGCCTCATGGAGGATATCCCTGTCTCACTGAACGTTACAGCAGCCTGAAAGGGCTGAATGGCCTACTCCTGCTCCATGTTTTAATATTTCCCTTTTTTTGCACAGATACGTGGCATGAAAGCACCTTCTGGCCTCTTAGGTGAACATAAATATCTTGTGGCAATATTTTTGAGAGGAGCTAAGGAAATATCCCTGGCCTCTATTTGTCATTAGCAGAAAAACAGTGAAACGTTGTTCATTTTTACATTGCTGTTTGTAGGGACTGCAATGTGCTAATTGGCTGCACCGTTTTCAATATTATATCAATGACTGCAATTTGAAAACAATTCACTGATTGTAAAGTATTTTGGATCTTCCAGGTTCAGAAAATGCACGGTAACTCAGTGGTTAGCACTGCCGCATCAGAAAGCTAGGGACCTGGGTTTGATCCCACCCTCAGGTGACTGCCTGTGCACATTCTCTCCGTGTCTGTGTGGGTTTGCTCCAGTTTCCTCCCACAGTCCAAAGATGTGCAGTGGATTGGTCATGCTAAATTGCCTGTAGTGTCCAGGGATGTTTAGGTTAGGTGGGTTAGACATGGGAAATGCAGGAGTAGTTGGGATGTCCTTTAGAGGGGCAGTGTGAACTTTTTGGGCTGAATGGCCTGTTTCCACACTGTAGGGATTCTATGATAAACTTAAGTCCAAATTTTTAACACAGAGGAACAAACAGTCACGGACATGTTGAAATCTACCCCTCCCCCACCTCACCACTTCCCTCCGCTCTCACCCATCAGCACAATGTAAAGAACCATTTAATTGCTTCACTGTTGGGGGTAGGGGATGGATGAGTGGGAGGCAAGAACGTTTAGAGTGCAGCATGGACTGGATAATTGAAGAGGTTGGTTTTCAAGAAGCTTTTAAAGGAAAGGCCAAAGGTGGTAAAATAGAAGGCCTGAGGAGCGAGAGTTCAATAACAGAATGAATCGCCTTATTATTTCAGCGATTATAGGGTAAAGGGTGCTGCAGCAATCATCGAGGAGTACATTGTGTGGGTTGACACAGGGAGGGCAATTATGGCTCACTTCAGTGGAGTCAATTCTAAACTGTAGATGGTCCCAGCAGCAAACAAGATACTTCTAACAAAGACCAGGGAGAGAAATTATGACAGAAATCAGGAAGAATCATGTTTCCCCTTTTTTCTGACACCCAAAACCCTGCACACCCCTCTGACCACACTGCACCCACCCCCCACCAGACTATTTCACATATGTTTGGCAAAACATCTTTTGTACTCTATGCTTCTATACACAAAGCCCATTGAAAGCTTATGTTTCAATATGATACAATTTATAACCACTGCTTTGTCGGTTAATTACACACAACTTGGTGATTTATGTTGTGAAACCAACTCTGGATTATTGAAGTAGGTCCTGATCTGTTTTTTTTAAATTATTCCTTCATGGGATGTAGGCATCACTGGCTGGGCTTCCCCACCCCCAAATTGTCTAAAACAGGAGTCATATGTAGACCAAACTGGGCAAGCATAGCATTTTCCTTTTCTGAAGGACATTAGTGAACCAGACATTTATTAAATTTCATATCTGCCTTGGCAGGAATTGAACCTGGATCCCTAGAACATGTCCTGCGTGTTTAGGTTAAAAGTCTGGTGATAATATCACGAGGCCATTACCTCCCTGGATAATGACATCCAAAAGACAAAATATGAAGAAGGTGTTTGGTATGCTTGCCTTATTGGTCAGTGCTTTGAGTATAGGAGTTGGGAGGTCATGTTGTGACTGAACAGGACATTGATTAGGCCACTATTGGAATACTGCGTGCAGTTCTGGTCTCCCCGCAATAAGAAGGATGTCAAGAAACTTGAAAGGGCTCAGAACAAAATTACAAGGATATTGCCTGGGTTGGAGGATTTGAACTATAGGAAGAGGCTGAGTAGACTTGGGCTATTTTCTCTGGAGCATCAGAGGCTGAGGGGTGACCTTATAGAGGTTTATAAAATCATGAGGGGCATGGATAGGGTAAATAGACAAGGTTTTTTTCCCCAGGGTGGGGGAGTCCGAAGCTAGAGGGCATAGGTTTAAGGTGAAAGGGGAAAGTTTTAAAAGGGACCTAAGGGGCAACGTTTACACACAAAGGGTGGTGGGTGTATGGAATGAGCTGCCAGAAGAAGTGGTGGTGGCTGGTACAATTACACCATTTAAAAGGCATCTGGATGGGTATATGAATACGAAAGGTTTAGAGAGGTATGGAACAAATGCTGGCAAATGAGACTAGAATAATTAAAGATACCTGGTTGGCATGGCCAAGTTGGACCGAAGGGTCTGTTTCTGCGCCGTACAGCTCTGTGACTCTATGAATAGACTTTGCACCAAGTGATGAATATTTTTCTATTTGAAATGGAATCTTGTCATACTTACTAGTAACTAGCCTGGAATATATAATAGGACAATAAAGTACCACAGTTGCTGAAAATCTGATACCTAAACAGAAAACGGTGGAGTTACTCAGCAGGCCAGGCAACTCGTGGTGAAAGAATGGTCTACGGATGCTGGCCAAAAGGTCACTGGCCTTTGATTCTGTCTGCACTAGGTGCTGACAAACATAATGAGCGTTCCAGCATTTCCCATTTGTACTGGACGAAAAAATAAAACCCTTTTCGCCAGCCCTCCAAAAGCAATCAGACTTCTTGTGAGACAACAAGGTGCAGGGCTGGATGAACGCAGCAGGCC
>NC_063338.1:86936431-86951002 GCF_021869965.1 Rhincodon typus
ACACACACACACACACACACACACACACACACACACACACACTCTCATTAGCACCACTCACATTACACACATAGAGCAGGTTATTGTTAGTGCTTACTTTTCGATAGTAAGGGTAACCTTTTGGAGCCCTGAGGTATCCCTATGGTATAAATCTTGGCATGAGGTTTCAGGGGTCGTTTGGAAGGTGTGTGTCAGGTATACTTTGGGGTTCCCTGATGGGAAACAGTATGGAAAGTTGCAGGGGGAGGGGGTCGTAATCAATCAGGAGCTGTTGAGATCATCAGCCATGGAGAAGAGTGTCAGTACAAAGTGCATAAACCAGCCACGTCTGTTCAACTAGTCAAGAAGTGTCAACATGTGACAAAATGTGTATTTAAGAATGAGAGTGCCTTCCTTAAACAAGTGTCGTCTGCAATATAGGACTTGAAGTAATACAGTTGTTTTACACATGAATACTTGTGAATACTCGTGAGTTGACATGGATTTGGAAAGGGTGGTGGGTTGAAGTAGTTATGAAGTTGGCACAGAGGCATGAAGGGTCATAGAGACTGAGTATAAGGTGGACTCTAAAAATAGTGTCAGCTATTTCAGAGTGCCTGGCCATAAAAAGGATTATGGGACTGGTGTTGTGCTGTATAGCTAACTTCCCAAAAAATCATTTTCACAACTGAGTGCCTATTGCTGGACATCTTCAACTTATTACTCAATGGAAATGTTTGTTAAGATAAGGGATTAATCATTTAATCTGTTGACAAATAAGGTATTAATCACTTAAGTGAGATTTTTTTTTCACATTGCGTCTTATGCACTGCAGTGAAATTTTGCTGACATAGATCATTGAAAACTTAAGTTGTTATGAAGTTGCTTTATGTTTAATAGAGCTTGAGAGACTGACATTTTGAAGGACAGTGGGAAAAGAAACTTATTTCAAACTTTGTCAATATACTTGGAGTGCTTTCTTTGAAAGGGGTCATTGAAAGTTTCCAATGAACAAAGAAAGAACAAACAACAAAGAATAATACAGCACAGGAACAGTCACTTTGACCCTCCAAGCCTGTGCCGACACATTTTGCCCTTCCATGTTAAAACTGTCTTCACTTACAGGATCCATATTCCTCTATTCCCTTCCTATTCATGTATTCAGGTGCTTCTTGAATGTTGCTATTGTGTCTGCTTCCACCACCTCCTCTGGCAGCACATTCCAGGCACTCACCACCCTTTGTGTGCAAACGTGCCTTGCACTTCTCTTAAACTTCCCCCCTCGCACTTTGATTCTGTGTCCCCTAGTAATAGACCCATCTGCCCTGGGAAAAAGCTTCATAATTTCCACTCTATCCATGCCATTCATAATCGTATAAACTTCTATCAGGTCACCCCTCAACCTCCTGCATTCCAGTGAAAACAAACCCAGTCTATCCAACCTTTCTTCATATCCAAAATCCCCCATACCGGACAACGTCCTGGTAAAACTTTTCTGTACCCTCTCCAGAACATCCATATCCTTCTGGTAGTGTGGTGACCAGAATTGTATGCAATGAACTTTGCAGACTTTTTTTTTAACAAGGCCTCCTAGAAAGCACATGACTGGTTATGTGTGCTTCCTGTAGGTCCTGTGGGACTGTTCCACCAGTGACTGGCTTGGAGCTGTGTTTATCTTATCTCATTCAATTGTATATTCAATATGTTTAGAATGAGTTGAGTTGGAGGGGCCCTGCTGAAAACAGATCAAATTGGAGGAAAGCTTAATATGGAACAACAGCAGCCCAGATGACTCTATTTCTGAAAAGAAAAGCTTCCACATCAGCTCACGGTGAAACCCATCTGTTCTTTTGAAAGAGCAATTGAGAGAACATCTCAAGTTTGCAAACGGTGTCTTCAAGACTTATGAGAGCATAATTATGATTTGAATTTCAAAGCAATACGCCCAGAACATGATACATTCTGAATTTCTGTCTTCAACAATAATGCATTCACCAAAACGTGTTTTTAGAAAGCCAATGTTTGCAGAGACAACTCATATCTTTCAAACTTCCCTGAAATGTGTGTTGGTAAGTTGTCATGGAAAGTGAATGGGAAAGGATGGTGGACGGGGTTAATAAGTTGGCATTCAATTATCTTGGGTGGTAGGAGCCATTGGGTTTGGGTCCTATAGAGTCAAACAGCGCAGAAACATACCCTTCAGCCCAACTCATCCATGTTGACCAGGTTTCCTAAACTCAACTAGTTCCATTTGCCTGCATTTAGCCCAAATCCCTCTAAACCTTTCCTGTCCAAATGTCTTTTAAATGTTATAATCATACTTGCCTCTATCACTTCCTCTGGCAGCTCGTGCCTTGTATGCACCACATTTTTTGTGAAAAAGTTGCCCCTCAGGTCACTTGTAAATCTTTTTGCTCTCAGCTTAAATCTATGCCTTCTAGTTTTGGACTCCCCTACCCTGGGGAAAAGATCTTGGCTATTCACATTTTCTATGCTTCTCATGATTTTACCAGAGGGTAGCACATGAGAGAGGGGGCCATGAGGATTTGAACAGGGCCAGACCAGGTAAGGATAGCAGTTTCCAATGGATTAATGGTCATCATTAGATTCTTAGTTCCAGATAGTTTACTGAATTCAAATTCCACCATCTGCCATGGTGGAATTTGAACCTGAAACTCCAGAACATTATCTGTGTCTCTGGATTAACAGTCCAGCAATAATACCACTAGGCCATTACCTCCCCAGTGTTTCTCAACCCCATTCTGCTGCCTTCTGCCTGTAACCTTTGATCCCCTTAACAGTCAAAAACCCATCTATCTCTGTCTTCCTATTTCTTGTGGCAGCAAGTGAGTTCCAGAATTTTGACCCAGCAGAGGTTAAAGCACAGCCATGTTGTTCCAAGTCTCTGAGGGAAGCTTGCAGATGGTGTTGCCCTGTCTGTCTGATGTCTTATGACAGAAAGAAAGATATGCATTTGGATAGAGCCTTTCCCAACCTCAGAATACCCCAAAGCACATTCCAAGCATTGAAGAAGTTTTGAAGTGTAATCACTGGTGTGATTAACCCATGAAACACAGGAGCTATACAGTGCATATGCAGTTGAACGGTATATTTTGCACCATTTGCACAATGCACCAACATACCATGAAAAACAAAGATTTGCAGTTACATTGCATCATGAAAGGCCTGCTGTTTGGACATTCATTTCTGAAGTGCAGAAAGGAGTTGCGCATTGGGGCCTTGTGGAATTCCCAGCATATCACTTTCCAAAGGAATTATCTGGGAAATTGAAAATTCCAATGGATAATTCCCTCTAGGCCTGGGATCCTCCCAAAGAATGAATTTAGATCAACGAATCCAGTTGGTTTCTCCGTGGTTAAGTAAATATTTACTCGGGAAGAGTTAGACAATACAAAAGCTGGTCTAGCTCCCTAATAAAAATTGATCTGGCCATCTTCCCTTCCTTGCCACAGACAGCTGCAAGTACGCCTCCTCCCAACTTGGCATGCCTCTAACCCTGAAGTGACACTTACCCTGCATTCCAGCACCAGACACTCCCACTCAACCCAGGGACACAAAACTCCCCTTTACTCTTGGTCATGAAGCACCCCCTCCCTACCCTTGAGACTAGACCCCACTTCCTCCCGCATTCTGTTGGGATCTAACACATCCTCCACAGCTGTTGGATCCATCGCTTCACCCCCTGCTAATGCTGGACCCAATATCTCCCACCCCAACCTACAAAGGACAAATAATAGTAGAACACAGGAACAGGCCCTTTGGCCCAACAAGACTGCACCAACACACAGTACCTTCTAAACAAGAAACCCTTTGCCTCTATGTGATAAGTATCCCTCTATTATTGGTATATACTATACTATATATGTACTGCATATCTGTCAAGATGCCTTTTAAACATTGCTATTGTATCTGCCTTGACTACTTCCTCTGGCAGTGACTCCATGCTCTTACCAACCTCTGTGTAAAAATCTTGCCTCTCACATCTCCCTTAAACCTACTCCTTTTTACTTTAAAGATTTGTTCCCTTGTAATTGACATTTCTACCCTCGGAACAAGACTTCAACTATCTATTCTATTCATGCCACTCATAATTTTGTAGCTGTCTATCAGGTTGCACCTCATCCTTTGAGGTTCAAATGAAAACAAACCAAGTTTGTTCAATCTCTCCTCATAGCTAATACCATTCAAACTGGGCAATATCCTTGTAAACTATTTCTGTACCCTCTTCATATCCTTCTGGTGATGTGGTGACGAGAACTGTACACAATATTCCCGGTGTGGCCTCACTAAAGCTCTATACATCTGCAACATGACTCGAGAACTTTTATACTCCATGCCTCTACCAGTGAAGACAAGCATGCTGTATGCGTTCCTGACCACCTCATCCACTTGTGTTGTCAATTTCAGGAAACTGTGGACCTGTACACCGAGATCCTTCTGCATTTTGATACTACTAAAGAGTTATGCCATATACTATATTCTTCCTTCCTGCATTGGATTGTCCAAAATGCATCACCTCACATTTGTCCCAATTAAATTCGATTTCTCTGCCCAAGTCTACAGCCTAGTGATATCCTGCCTTGTTCTTTGGCAGTCCTTCTCACCATCTGCAACTACCCCAATCTTTGCATCATCCAACAACCTACGAATCAGGCCACCTGCATTCTCCTCCAAATCAGTTATATGTATTACGAACAGTAGGGGTCTCAGCACTGATACCTGCAGAGCACCAGTGGTCACGGATCATTAATCTGAAAAACACCCTTCCACTGCTAATCTCTGTCTTCTATGACTAAGCCAGTGCTGTATCCAGCTCACTGCAGACCCCATATGACTTCATCTTTTGTATCATGGGGAATCTTGTCAAAAGTCTTGCTAAACTCCATGCAGATAACATCTACTTCCCTGCCCTCATACTTCTTCAAAAAACTCAATCAAATTTGTGATACATGAACTTCCCCACACAAAGCTATGCTGTCTATCACTAATAAGTTCATATTTTTCCAAATGCAAGTAAATCTCATCCTTAAGAATCTTCTCCAATAATTTCCCTACCACTGACATAAAGCTTACTGGTCTGCAGTTTCCGGGATTATTACTGTTGCCCTTGTTAAACAATGGGATAACGTTGACAATGTAATGTTGACGTTCTGGGAAGTTCTTGGATATATCTGTACAAAGAACAGAAAATTAGCACGCAGGTCCAGCAAGCAATTAGGAAGACATGTGAAATGTTGGCCTTTATCTGCATACAGATCAGTGTGCAAGAATAAACAAGACTTGTCACAATTGTCGAGGATTTTAGTGAAACCAAACCTGAAGTACTGCGTGCAGTTTTTGTCTCTGATCTAAGTCGTTGTATATTTTATTTGGAGGCAGTGTTGGATCAGAGGATTTTCCTACCATCAAAGACTGAATAAGTTGGTCTGATACTGTTTGATGCTTGGAAGAATACGAGATGATCTCATTTAAATATATAAGATTCTAAAGGAACTTCACTACTAGACAATGGGAGGTTGTTTTCCCCATTAGAACTTAGAACGTAGAACAATACAGCACAGGAACAAGCCCTTCGGCTCAGCATGACTAAGCTGACCAGGATGCCATTCTAAACTAATCCCATGTGCCTGCACATGGTCTGTAATCATCTATTCCCTTCCTGTTTGTATCTATCTAAATGCCTCTTAAACTTTGCCATTGTTTCTGCTTCTACCATCCCTGGTCCCTCCAACGTCTCCATTAAACTTTCCCCTCTCACGTTAAACCAATGCGCCTTTGTGTATGACATCTCCGCCCCGGGAAAAAAACTTTGACTATTCACCCTATCCATGCCTCTCATAATTTCATATACTTCTATCTGGTCACCCCTCAGCCTCCGATGCTCGAGCGTAAACAATCCAAGTTTGTCCAACCTCTCCTTTATAGCTAATACAATCCAATCCAGGCAGCATTTGAATAAATCTCTTTTGCTCCCTTTCCAAGCCTCCACATCATTCCTGTAGTGCGGCAACCAGAACGGCTCACAATACTCCAAATACAGCCTGACTGAAGTCTGTTTACGGAAAAATTTATGAGATATCGGTATCGCTGGTTAAGCAAGCATTATTGTCCACCCCTAGATGCCCGGAGGGCAGTTAGTATTCACATGTATGCCAGACTAGACCAGACCAGATAAGAAAATCCCTCGATGTCTCTTTCAAAATGTTAGAAAATGCCTCACAACATATGAAATCACTTTCTGAAGTGCAGTTACTGGTATTATCAGTTGGTGCAAGAGCTCCGCACATGCTCTTCTCCTCTTGATGTAACTTGTCATATGTTTACATACAATAAAGATGATGTCTGGTTGATGTTATTGCAATTATTGTTGTGCAGATAGGCAAGGTACAGAGTGGATTCGAGTTGCATGAACTGGGGTGCAAGGATTGTAAATTATGTACTTTCTATATTTATCTATTATATTCCTCTGCTGTAATTCTTATTTCTTAATTTTTCTTTTTTATACCAAAGAATCTGTACTTAAGCATCTCTACCTAGGTATCTTTGTACATAAGATGGTGCCGAAAGTGGTGACTTTTAAAATTTTCACTGCACTCATGCGAATACAAGTGACAATAAACCTAATTCAATTCAAATCAAATGGAGCTGATCATCGCAGAACAACATCCATAAGCAGAAAATGAGACCAGTGACCATAGAATCCCTTCAGTGTGGAAGCACGCCATTCAGTCCCTCAAGTCTCTGCTACCCCCCTGAAGAACATCTCACCCTATCCGTGTATTTCCTGTGGCTAATCCAGCTAGCCTGCATATCCCTGTACACTACGGAAAATTTAGCATGGCCATTCCACCCAACCTGTACATCTTTGGACTGTGGGAGGAAACCATGCAGACACAGGGAGAACATGCAAACTTCAACACAAACTCTCACCTGAGGCTGGAATCAAACCAGCGTCCCTGGCACCAAGAGGCGGTAGTGCTAACCGCTTAGCCACTGTGCCATCCCTCAATCAACTAGTTAATTTTTTTTATCTAATCACGGCATGCGGGCATCAGTGACTGGCCAGCATTTTTTGCCCATCCTTAGTTGCCTTTGAGAAGGTGGTGGTGAGCTGCCTTCTTGAACTGCTACAGTCCTTATGCTGTAGGTGGACCTCAATGCTGTTGGGGAGGGAATTCCAGGATTTTGACTCAATGACAGTGAAGGAACGTCAGGATGGTGAGTTGCTTGGAGGGGAGCTAGCAGCTGGTGGTGTTCCCATGTCTATATTGTCCTTGTCCTTCTAGAGAGGAATAAGACAAGAACTGTAATTGGGAGATAGCAGAAGATCAAACAAAAATACAGGTATTTCTCCTATAACTCTATAGTTGCCTTCTTGTCTGACCTCACGCTATAGAGAATCGGCACAGAAAATCGCGTTATAGCAAAATCACTAAACTGTATTATAGAAAGTTCACGTTATCCAAACAGCGTCCACTATTCATCAATCACTTTACAGCTGATTCACATTAACAAAACATGCATTGTAGCAGAAATACCTGTAGAAATTGCTATAGAAATTCAGCAGCTCTGGCAGCATCTGTGGAGAGAAAACAGAGTTGATGTTTCGATTTAAGTGACTTCTTCGGAGTTTACTTTGCTTTCTCCCCACAGATGCTGCCAGACTTGCTGAGTATCTCCAGCAATTTCTGTTTTTGTTTCAGATTTTCAGCAGCCACAGCTTTTTTTGTTTTATGAATGTAGAATTCTGTTTCCTCTGTGAATATTACTCAAGAATTTTTGTCTGCTTGATTCTGCAAAACAGGCAGGCTAGCCCATGGGTTAATATCTCGTCTGAAGACAGTGATTGAGGTAAAAGAGAGGCTTCTGACCCACAACGAGTGAACACATATTGTAGAATTAATGCATGCTGAAGAAAAATTGAAATTGTTGAGATGTTCTCATAATGGAGCACCTGAAACTCTGGCAGTGATTCATGTTTTTTTTTAAATAATTTATCATGTGATCAGCAGATAAAGGGAATTAATTTCCCCAGTCTATTGGAAGCTAAGTCATTTTTTCTGAAACGTTCAGCTTGGAATATAATTGGATTTTTTTTTCCCCAAAGACAGTTAACTGATAAATCCCAAGCAGTAATTTGTAGATACAGAAATCGTTCTTTGTTGATGGTGTTAATTTTAAAATGCATGAGAAAACAACAGAATGCACCAAAGATGCTTACCATGAAATGTGTATTAGATTCATGTTCCCAGGTTAATGCTTCAGGAGCACCACTCCCCTTCCCCACCCCAAATCCATGTCACCATTTGAAGAGTCCAGCCTGTGTCTTCACAAGGAACAGTAGAGCACAGGAAAAGGCCTTTCGGCCCACCAAGCCTGCACTGACACATGACGTCTTTCTCAACTAAATACCCCTTGCTTCTATGTGGCCCATATCCCTCTACTCTGTATGTATTCAGTATCTGTCAAGATGCCTCTTCATTGTTTCTACTGTAACCACCTCCACCATCTCCTCCAGCAATGCATTGCAGGCACTTACCACCCTTTGTGTAAAAAATATTCCTCTCACATTTGCTGTGAACCTATTCCTTTTTACTTTAAACTTCTGCTCCTAATATTTGACATTTCGACCCTGGGAGAAAGACTCCAACTATCCATTGTATTCGTGCCTCTCATAATTTTGTATCATGTCGCCCTTTATCCTTTGAGGTTCAAGTGAAAACAAACCAAGTTTGCCCAATGTTTCCTTATATGCTACAAACCAGGCAACATCCTGGTAAACTGTTTCTATTCCCTGTCCAAAGACTCCACACCCTCTGGTAATGTGGCGACCAGAATTGTACACAACATTCCAGATGTGGCCTAGCGAAAGTTCTATACAGCTGCAACATGTCTCTGTGCCCCGACTGACAAAGGCAAGCATGCCATACCCCTTCTTGATCACCTTATCCACTTGTGTTGCCACTTTCAGAGAATTGTGGACCTGTACACCTAGACCCCTCTGTATAGTGCTTCTAAGAGTTCTGCATTTATTGTACACTTCCCTTTTGCGCAAAATCTTCCAACATGCATCACCTCACATTTGTCCGAATTAAACTCCATCTCCTCTATCTCCTCCCAGCTCTCCAGCCTATCCAAATCCTGTTCTATCCTCTGGCAATTCTCCTTACTATCTGCAGTTCCCCCTATCTTTGTGTCCTCTGCAAATTTACAATTCAGGCCACGTACATTCTCCTCCAAATTGTTTGCATATATTACAAACAACAAGGTCACAGCACCAAATCCTACGGAACACTGTCAGTCACAGATCTGCAGTCAGAAAGATACCCTTCCACCGCTACTCTGTCTTCTATGACCTTGCCAGTTCTGTATCCATCTTACCAGCTCACTGTGGATCCCATGTGACTTCACATTCTATGTCAGCCTGTCATGAGGGACCTCAAAGGCTTTGCTGAAGTCCATATAGACAACATCCACCGCACTGCCCTCATCAATTATGTTTGCGCCTAAGAATCTTCTCCAAATGATTTCCATCATTTCACTTTCAAACATTGCTGGAAAAAGAGATTTAACTGGCCACTTTTATTCCTGATATTTGCAAAGGCTTGTCTTTCGCTGAACAGTTGTCGCATTTGCCGACAAAGAAACCCCTTCAACTTCATCACGTGTAAAGCAATTTTTGAAGTTTCTGATGAAGGCAAGGACCTGGTGATTCAAGTCCAATATTTTTTTCAAGTCAGAATTGGAAAATCGAATGAAATAACAAAATTAAGACAAATCACCAGTGCTGAAGCAATCATAATTTGTTTCAGGACTTTTAAAGTTTGCCCACACTGATGTGGGTATCAGTGGCCAGACCAGCATTTGTTGCTCATCCCTAATTGCTCAGAGGGGAGTTAAGAATCAGTTATGTTGCTGTGGTTTGAGAAACACTTGTGGACCAGGCTGAGAAAGGATGGCATTATTGCTTCCTGAAAAGACATTAATCAACCAGATGGGCTTTTACAACAAATCATAGAATCCCTACAGTGTGGATGCAGGCCATTCAGCCCATCAACCCCACACTGGCCCCCCAAAGAGCATCCCAATCCCCTACCCTATAACCCTGCATTTCCCATGGCTAATCACCTCACCTGCACATTTTTGAACTGTGGGACGAAACTGGAGCAAACCCACCCAGACATGGGGAGAATATGCAAACTCCACACATACATTTTCCCGAAGCTGGGATTGAACCCAAGCCCCTGTGTCTGTGAGGCAGAGTGCTAAACACTGAGCCACCATACCATCCTTTCTCATGTGATTACATGTTTGTCATTAGTCCAGCTTTTATGTCAACTTTTTTTATTGATTTCAACTTTCACCATTTTTCATGGTGGCATTCAAACCCATGATATTAGCCTGGGGTTCTGTATTACTGGTCCAATGACATTACCACTAACACAAGACCATAAGACATAGGAGTAGAAATAGGCCAATGGGCCCATTAAGTCTGCTTGATCTGAAAACCCACAATCCCACTTTCCTGCACAGAACCCTTGATTTCCTTAATAATTACACCGCCACATCCCCACAATATTCAAAAATATCAGGAAAAAAAGAGTAAAAAACTGTAATTTCAAATTCCACTCACAAATGACGTTGTAGTTGTGCTTTTTTTAAATTAATTCCATTTATCCCAATTAATCTCCTGAAGGAGCTGACCAACATATGTGAAAACTCCAGCAAGATAAAACTGATTCTATAGCCCAAATTTGAAAACTAACAAACAATTCTGAAGGTGTCTAACTAAATTCTGCTGTGTGCAGTAACACTGTGTCTGGTCGGGTCAGTGATCTGTGGAGTAGAAACAAATAGTATCTGAGGAGCCATTTAACCCTTCAGGACTGTCTACCATTGAATAAGTTCAGAGATGCTGTCTTCCCCGCCAATTCACATTCCTCTCTCGGTCACAAATACTTGAGGTTGCCGCTTATCCCTTATTCCCTTTGGAAAACAAGAAGCCATCAATATGAATATTAATTTTTACAATTGATTGAGCATTAATTGCCATTTGCAGAAAAGAGATCCAAAATTCTACCTTCATTTATATGAAGGATGTCATTCCTAACTTTCTGCTGTGACTTTTAGTTGAAATTATTTCATCCAAGCTACTCAATTTATTCCCTCAATATATTGAAAACCTTGATAAATTATCTCTCAACTTTCTATAGTTACTCACATGTTTCCTGCATTTAATCCTTGGTGTTTGAGGAATCAATGTCTTCTTCATCTGGTTGAACTTTCGATGATGACACTGGAAACACAATTACAAATGTAAATGATTTGAGTCCATTCTGAAGATGACCTTCTGAGTGTTTCCTTGTGTTGGCAATCACTGAAGACTTCACCTCAGCAAACTGAGGGTAACATTGGGATAACACTGCAGGGATTTCATTCTCCAAAACTGAATACATTATCCATTCAAGCATAAAAGTGATTTGCTTCGCACTGGGCTAGTTGTCTATTAAGTTCGGTTAAAATTAGCACCTCAGGTATTTCCAACTGTACCTAACTACATCTAATCTTGTCTTTACAGTATTTAATATTATAAAGATATTGATCTAGCTCTCTTCTTTGTAAAAAAAAGGTTAATCGAACAATCAAAAACTGGTTTTGCCGAGGTTTAGTTCCATATGTCTCTCTGGCGCATTATTCATGTCATGCTTGAGGCTATTTTGCTCTGTCTCTGCTTGTATTTTAAAGATGCTTTTGTATTTGTAGTTCTGGTCACAGGTGACTGATTTTCACAGCATGAACAGTAAGAGCAAGGGAGCAACCATCACTCCAGTGACTCAACCCACAGATGTGCCAAGTGCGAAAGAAAAGGCACTTTCAGCGACGTATTTACCTTGATTTTTACCCCTGCCTCAGCATTTAAACAAATGGGATTTGTCCCAAAGGTATATTTGAAGGGTTACAGTGGTATAGTGATATCACACTCATTTCAATCTGTGTCCTTGAATTTCCTCGATTTTAGTTGCTCCATTCTTTTGCCCTCAGCTCACTGGCTCCTAAACTCCTGATTGCACTCCCTAACCACCCTGCCTGTCCACTTCTCTTGCCTCCTTATGCCATTCCATAAAGATGCCCCCTTTGATCAACTTTATGTGGGTGACAAGGAGTTGCTGTGGGATGGGGTATTACAGTAACAGTACTATTCACACGTAAGGATTCAGAGGTGGAGAATTAAGTTCCAGTGCAGCGGGTTTTGTGCAGGCTGGCCCCAGGAATAAATGACAAGTGATTTACAAATTGAAATGTCATCTCTCTCTCATGAACTCTGAGGTGGCGTTATTATAAAAGAGCAAAAAGGATTTGCAATAGATATGGCCTTGTGTTTTACCAAATCCTGGACTGGACACTGTCTCTCACATCAAGGATAAATCATTGCCGAATGTTGTGCATCAGGGAGAACAGAGATACCCATTGTGATGATGTTGTCACTTTAAGAGGTTATCTTGTCCTAGTTTATTTTTTGCAGAGAGGTTGTAAGGCAGACCCACCGAGCTGTCTCCAATAAAGTAAACAATTCGTGAGACCTAGTTTTTTTTTTAAGTTGGAACAATGGAAGCAGCCAGGGTGTGCCAGCTGTCACAGACCAGGATTTCTGGTTTAATTTTTAGGTTTAGTTTTAAGCAGAAGCCTTTGAGATCTCAAAAGAGTTAAGAGCTTCAGTAAATGTCTCCCAGCTGCTATTTCCTCTGAATTTTCTCTTATTTCTTTGCCTTCTGGATTGAAGACCCACATGTGAGAATCTGTGTCTGAATTTGCCTTTTTGCCAAGGGGTTAGTTTATGGGATGTTACTATATTGAAACAGTTCATTAGGAACAGTTACTGTATCTATTATTTGGTTATATTTTTGAAATAACTGCACAGAGGCTGGTATCCCTTAACCAAGTCACATTTTGCTTACTTATGCGCAGTACACTGACTAGGACAGCCAGCTCGGAGTCAGTCGCCTGGACTGAACAGATTCTAATCTCCTGGTTATTTCTTTTTAACTGAGGGGATTCCAATCTCCCAGTTATACTGGTCAGCCACAGCTTTCCCGATTGGCCCAGGTTAACAACCCCAATCAAAGACCATGTAGTCAGGACAAAGCAGCCCGCTTGATTGGCACTACATCCACAAGCATCCACTCCCTCCACCACTGACGCTCAGTAGCAGCAGTGTGTACTATCTACAAGATGCACTGCAGAAATTCACCAAAGATCCTCAGACAGCACCTTCCAAACCCACAACCACTTCCATCTAGAAGGACAAGGGCAGCAGATATATGGGAACACCACCATCTCCAAGTTCCCCTCCAAGTCACTCACCATCCTGACTTGGAAATCTATTGCTGTTCCCTCACTGTCGCTGGGTCAAAATCCTGGAATTCCCTCTCTAATAGCATTGTGGGTTGACCCACAGCATGTGGACTGCAGTGGTTCAAGAAGGCAGCTCACCACCACCTTCTCAAGGCCAACTAGGGATGGGCAGGAAATGCTGGCCATCCAGCGTCACCCACATCCCACAAATGAATAAAAAAAAAACAAGGTCAACCTGGTCCCAATCACTACAGTTGTCCAACAGTTAAGTTATTCTCAATTCCTCTTTCTTTTCTTTGTACTTTAGCTATAGTGTTTAAATAAATTACATTTTGCTTAATGCCGAGTAATTTGATCAGTTGCATCCCAACGGCACTTCACATGTAATGTATAATACAATCCCAATGAGGTGATCACCCCTTTCTTAATTCTCAGTTCCACCCATATAACTTTATTGTACAATCTCCGAGGAATATCTTCCCCAAGTACAAAGAGCAAGTATACAAAATTGTGTAAGGAATAGGAAACATAGAGGAATGGTAAAATTGTATTTTTCAGATTGGATGATATCATTGTTTTTATTCACTCTAGTGATGTGGGCCTTGCTGGCTGGCAAACATTAATTATCCATCCTTCAATGCCCTTACAAAGGTGATGGTGATCCCCTCCTTGAACTGATGCAACCTATGTGCTGTAGGTTGACCTGCGGGAAAGAATTGCAGGATTTTGAAACAGCAATAATGAAACAACGATGATATATTTCCAAGTCAGGATGATGAGTGATTGCAGATGATGGTGTTCCCATGTATCTGCTGCTCTGGTCCTTCAAGATGAAACTGGTCATGGTTTTGAGAGGTAGTAGGAACTGCAGATGCTGGTGAATCCGAGACAACAAGGTGCAGGGCTGGATGAACACAGCAGGCCAAGCAGCATCGTAGGAGCAGAGAGGCTGACGTTTCGGGCCCAGACCCTTCATCAGAAAAGGGGGAGGGGAAGGGGGTTCTGAAATAAATAGGGAGAGAGTGGGAGGCGGATAGAAGATGGATAGAGGAGAGGATAGGTGGAGAGGAAACAAACAGGTCGAAAAGGCGGGGATGGGGCCAGTAAAGGTGAGTGTAGGTGGGGAGTTAGGGAGGGGATAGGTCAGTCCAGGGAGGACGGACAGGTCAAGGGGGCGGGATGAGGTTAGTCGATAGGAGATGGAGGTGCGGCTTGAGG